>NW_027514446.1:1353333-1691666 GCF_048772815.1 Callospermophilus lateralis | reverse complement strand
GAGCTCTGCTGGCCTAAAGACTTTTTGAGAATCTGCCTCTGAGGTCGGGCACTTGAAATATAGGTTGTTGTCAGGAGCTTTAGCTTCTTTTGTAGTGAGACCATCAAAGCTGGGTCTCCATCTCTTTGACCTGAAGAACCTGGTTTCTTATTTTCCAATGAACATGAGGCAGCAGGCCTGAATCATCTCTTTGTAGGTAAACTGTGACCACTGGTGACTTAGTGTCTCTCTGAGTGAACTGTGAAGCCATTTCGTCCTCCTCCACTTTTTGTGGTGTTGTTCCTGCTGCACTGGGAGTTTGATATTCGCTTCATGAAATACAAAGATTCCAACTGGGACACAGTGCTGGAGGGAGTTCTGTCACGTGTGGTGGGTCAGGGTCTGCAAGAGAATGCACCAACCAGGCTTCTATCCCTCATAGCTTGCCCCATTGCCCCTTGTCCATATCAACCTGATTCTGAACATTGCCCTGAAACCTCTCCATATAACAAGATGACATTACATATAAGGATCTGCTGGCTGCACCATGTCAGTCACAAGCCATTTGGAATCCAATGGTAGATCCTCATGGCCCTACCACGGATATTTTAACACACACCTGCCCACCACTGTTCTAGGCCCACTACTCAGCAGACTCCAAAGTACTGGCATCTCTGTTCTACACCATTTTCATGAAACCCAGTCAATCAGGCACTGTCTTGTATACTCATGATCAGCAACAGGACATTCAAAGGTTCTCCAGTGCCACCTGGTCATGGGAATTTCAATAATTACATGGTGTTCTTCTAGTCATTTTTTAAGGATGAAGATGGAGGCACTGTGGGTTTCACTTCATTCAAGAACCATTAAATGTTGAGGAAGCTCATTTCAATGAAAGTTCTGGAGAACTCTCACAGGCAAGGCTTACCAAAGAGAGGCCAAAAGATCACATGAAGCTAGGCCAATTGAGGTCTACAATGTTAGGTCTATGTGTGTTTTGACTCTCAAATATGGCTGCCAAGTCTTTCACAATAAAATCATATGATATCATGGCTGATATTCCCAGTGCTCTGTGGAAAGCCACCCTGAGCCCATGTCTCAGTTTCCAAGGGTGACTCTCATGCGTGGCCTCCTGAAGTCCCATCACAATTCATGGAAATACTTCTCTGAGGTCAGTTCCACAACACAGTCACTAAGGGGAATCACACCAGAGTTCAAGCCCAGGTGGACCCAGACCTTTCTTCCAACCACCACACAAATGACCACAATTAAAACCAAAACTCTCCCACATGGCCCTTATCTTCTTCCATATAGCCACTCTGGTAACCTCTGGCTGGAGGATTCCATGAGGTCTCAGCCAAAGAGAGTGTCCAAAATAGGCTCCCTTTCCCCTATTTTGCCTAAAGTCAGAGTGGCCTGGACACCCTTTCCATGAACCAGGAGTGATCAATTAAGCCTCCCATTAATACTGCTCTGTTTCTCCAATTTGAGGCCTACTGACTTTCAGGTATAGATTCTTTATGTGATTTGAAGTCATGCGAAAACCCAAGCACCTCTGCAGGGCTTTGAAGAACTCGTTTGACCCAAAGAATACCTATTCTTACTTGATGGAGGTCAGGAACCTAACAGAGGAAGGCAAGAGACTTCATCCACAATGACTGATCTTTTGGCAATTATGGTTTTGGATGCAGACATGGGATCATTCTTTAGATCCATCAGGTGCTGAGAATCAAAGTCACAGCCACATACAAGGCCAAGAGGCTAAATCAGACACATCCCTTTCCAAAGCAATTAAGCAAAGAGCCACAGGTGATGCCCATTCATTTCCATTTGAAAACTGTATTCTTCAGGCTTCACAAAGGGGTGGCCTGAATCAAAGTCCTTCCTGACATTCTGGGCAACAGAACAATAGGTAAGCAAAAGGCCCAAAGCAGGGTATATCCACTGAGACTTTCCTGGTCACACTGATATCTGAGTTTTTTGAGATGCTGGCCATTCCCTTCAGCTATCCTGTACATGGCCATGTCAAAGACCTTGGAGGTGGTACATATCTTGGACACAAAACCATGAGCCAATTCTGGAGAGTGGCCAGAATTCAGGAAGAAAACAGCGACTTAGGAAGGTAGTAGGTATTGCCCATCCATAAGGCAAGCTGCACTCCATTCATAAATTGGGCAGGATGAATACTGGGAAGCTTTCTACTAGACAGGACACATCCATTATTGCATTCTCTTTTCTCATGTCTACAACAGTGGACACAGTGGGATACACAGACATAGAAACACTCATCTTGTCAAACGACTTACTAGAAACAGTTCACTTCAAACCAAACAAACCACCTTTCCTACCTATTATCAGAACATGAGACAAAACCACAAACCCACACTCACAAAGGCACCTCCTTCCTTCAAGTATGTGTGTGTCTCTCCAGAGTTTACTCTGAGTGGTGGGCCATACTATGTTCCCCCGAAATGGCCTGTCCTTTTTCAGATCTGGTTTCCTTGGCCAACTCTGTGAAGTTGTCAGGAAAAAGTGATGAGCCACTACCTACTTTCTCAGGAAAAGTCCCTCTTCAGAGCTCTCCTGGCATTTGGCCATACTCAACTCAGTTGGTACCGAGAAAGACTGACTCTGTCCTTGGAAAATCCAAACAACTGAGCCCACTGGGACTGGGACTGGGATTGCCTCTCGGTGTCTGGCTTCTTGGATAGCATTTTCAGAGAGTTCCATCATCAAGTAAATGAGGTATGTCACATTCTTTGGAACTGAATGAGGCCACTGCCTTGGCAACCCCTTTGTCCTAACAGTTGCTTCCAAGGGTCCCATGAGATGGAAGCTGCCCCTACTTCCTGTGACACTTTCACAAGTTAGAATGGTATATCATCCATAGGCACCCGGGAACAGTTCTCCACACAGGCCTGGTTTGGTCCATCTTCTCTACAATTAGGAGAGAGAGGCTGATTCAGACTCATCCCTTCATCCTGACCAGGTTGTTTGCCATGGAAGATGACTTTTGCTCTCTCAGGTCCTTCATACCTCCCTACAACTTCTCCAGGTATCATTTCTGCATTCACCTTTGAGGTTTTCAGCAGGTGGAAGGTCCCCTACTTTCCTGTATTTTAAGAACAACTCTGTCCCTGCTCTTCTGTAAATTGAGATTGAGGGAACAGTGTATGTTTAGGATTAATAACAGGTTCGATTTGGGTTAGGAATCATTCTGTGTGATGAATAATGGTATTGGGAACCTGCGATATTTACAAAAACATAGAGGTGAAATATAAGTATGGAAACAGAAATCTAGGTATGATTTTAAACCCAGAATGGCATTGAGCCCTTGGTTGGGATACTTAGCTTTGAATTATGTTCTGTAACCATGTCTCAGATAATTCGATATACAATGTCACAGGACCTTGTACCTGGGTAGATTGAATGTAGAAGAGAACATCTAGTCAAAAAGCGATAGTAGGTAGGATTAGGAAGATAGTCAGTAGGTTTAGGAAGAAGAGTGAGTATAGGATTTGGACCAAAAGTTCTTTAGCAATAGGGTTTCGGTTAGAGAGTGAATGAAAATGTCAGCATATGTGAAGAGTCAGTCACAATGATGAACTGGGGAAAATATGTAGGAAATCAGGCATCAATAGAGACAATATGAAATCAGGCAAAGTATAAAGTGAGTGATAGGATTAGACATTTTCAAGAGGGTTGAGTTTGAATATATAAGCATTGGAAGAAACAAATATGATGTCACCAATAGGATTGACATTTGAGAGCATTAGGCAACCTGGACATGGATTTTTTTAGTTATCCATGTTCACTTTTCTTTTACGCTTTGGTACAATCATAAGTGTGACCATTACATTTTTTGTTCAGAATTTTACTGTGATAAAATGTATATGTGGATCAGGTGACATGAGTATTTCTTCCACCATTTCTGGGAGCAATATTTTGAAGACATATACAGTAGTGTTAGGGGTACAAAGAGGTGTACCCTGTGTCTATGAATATAGAGATAATGCATGAGTAGACCATCCTGTGAATAAATAATATTACTGGTTCCACTTTAAATAATGGAATTGACATCTGAAACTATACAGGAAATCTTATGTTGATATACAATCATTTATTCCAACCAGTTATACATCTAATGGAAATATTAGGATTATGGTTTATCATGAAGGGTGTTTGAGTTTTGCTTCATAAGTGATTATAAAAAATGAAAATATTGTGATTGGAAAAAAGTCTTATGAAAAGACCATTCAAGAATCATGGAGGAATACATGTGTTCTGAAGCAGGAAGTGATTGATCATGAAAAAAATGCCTATATGTTTTCTAACTTTTGGATGAAATATATATCCTATGATGTGCATAAACTGAAGAAATAGTAATGTACCAGTGTTGAATAAAAATGAACTGCAAAATACACATCATGTCCCACAGGAATCTAGTTGCATTGATGTTAAACTAGGTCAGTTACTGCAGAAATATTAGAATTTGTATGCACCTTTCACTGAAGTTAGTTTTCAGTACTAGGAAACAAATATGTATTTCAGGTTGATGAATATTTCTGAGAATAATCTTGTAAAAAGTTGATTATTAATCCACATACATGAACATGAATGAATTTGGGGAGTGTATAATAAGACACATATATTTCATATATACACACTCACACGCACAGACATTAAGAAGTAACAATATAGGAGATCCAACATGGCGGCGGGCATGGAGAAATCAAGTCTCTGACCTCTTATGCGCGGGCATAGGGAGTCGTAAACTGTCTAAATGCTATTTGCTCAGAATCACTAGGCAATGCTGACCTGACGTCGATCTGGGGCGAACAGTCTGGGACCTTCAGAACACACACAGAGCCCGGATCAGCTGCATACAAGCTCAGATTTGCCTGCTTCTCGTGACTCAGAACTAACGTTCCCGCTGAAATAACTGGTCGGCCCTTCTGAATTTACAGAGTTAAAAGCAAACTGAGCCTTCATAGGCAGTGGCCACTGGATTGAAATTGGGCTTGGGAGAGACAGTTAGGACCAACCGTTGCATTGGTCACCTGGCAAAAGGAATGAACGGTCACCATTTGCATGGGATAACACCATGGCAGAGAACTGACGTCATGGGCAGAGGAGATAACTTTATTGAAATCAGCACGACAGGTGTGTAATCCCCTATCCATCTCTCTCCACACAGCTGGGAAACCTTAAGGGCCCCTCACAGCTCTCCCTTAAGGGACCCTCCCAGCTCTCCCATGAGCAAGATAGCCAGACCAAGGGAATCAGGTGTGGCGCGGGACTCGCGGCGTGGAATTCCCAGCTACTGCTCCCACCAGTGCTGACAACCAGCACCAGCTAATGGGGGCATGGCTACCAGAGGGTAAGCAAATTTGCTGGGGGCTGTCAGCCCAAAGCTCTACAAACTTAGGGTCTGAGGAGGGCAAACAGGGAGAGTGTGCCAGGCGTTCATGAAAACAGGGCTACCAGGAGCAGAGACCTGACATGTAGCCAGTATTTTGGTGAGTGTCACAGTTGAGTGGAGCCTGGCTTGAGGAAACACAAGAGAAGGCCCTAGGTACTCAGGATTAGAGACCCACCCAATCTGGAAGGAAGAGCTGCTGCACAGTGATTGGTTCCCACCTATTGAGAGGAGACGCTTGGCCCAGTGAGTACAGCTCCACCTACTGAAAGAAAAGTTAATTGAAGTCTATGACTTCATGTATTTTTATTATTTTTTTATTTTTAGTTTTTTTTTCTTTTTCTTTCATTTTCATTTTTTTGTTGTTGTTCTTCAACTTATTTTAATGTTTTTATTTTTTTTAATTTTATTATTATTATTATTATTTTAAATTTTAATTTTCATTTTTTAAATTATCATTATTATTTTAAAAAATTATTTTTTCTTTATTTTCTATTTTTTTCTTTTGTCTTTTTATTTCTTTTCAATTTTCTTATTCCCTCTTCCTTGAATTCTACCTACCTATTCTCATTCTCTTTAGTGACTTCTTCCCATCCCTTCTGATATCTTTCCTCCCAAGCTTCAAATAAATTTATAAGAGTAAGCAGTATCTCAGCACTCAAACAGAACAAGAAGTAACATGAGCAGCATAAAAAGGCAAGAAAGAAAAGGAGTACAAACAATGAAGGACAACCTAAATTTTCAGGAGGACCTAGAATCATCAGAAAAATGGTCATATAAAGAACTCAAGGAATACCTTAGAGAGATGGAATGGAACCTTAAAGAGGATACGAGACAGCAAATCCATACAGTGAAAGAACGCATTGAAAATGAATTACATAAACAGATAAAAGAAGAAGTTAAGCATCTTTATCAGGGATAGAGATTATAAAAAAATCAAACAATAATTCCAGAAATGAAGGAAACGATAAACCAAATTAAAAACTCAATTGAGAGTATCACTAACAGAGTGTAGCAAGTAGAATACAGAATGTCACATAATGAAGACAAAATATATCATCTTGAAAAGAGTCTAGCCAACACAGAAAGGCTGGTAAAAAATCACGAGAAAAACATCCAAGAGATATGGGATAACATAAAAAAAAAACAACTGATGAGTCATCTGGATAGAGGAAGGTACAGAGATTCAAACCATGGGAATGAGTAACCTGTTGAATGAAATAATTACAGAAAATTTTCCAGAAATAAAAAAGGAAACGGATATACAAATTGTAGATGCTTACAGGACACAGAGCACACAAAATTACAGTAGACCAAAGCCAAGACACATTGTTATGAAGATATCCAATATACAGAACAAAGAGAAAATATTAAAAGCTTAAAGAGAAAAGTTGCAGATTACATTCAGGGGTAAACCAAAAATGTTAACAACGGATTTTTCATCACAGACACTGAAAGTGAGAAGATCCTGGAACAATGTATTTCAAACACTGAAAGACAATGGATGCCAACCAAGAATTCTGTATCCAGCATAATTAAGCTTCAGGTACGACAACAAAATAAAAATCTTTCATGATAAACAAAAGCTAAAAAAATTTTCAGTCAGAAAACCAGCATTGCAAAGTGTATTGAGCAAAACACTACATGAGGAAAAAATAAAAAACAACAACCAAAACCATCAGTGGGAAGCGCCTCAGTAATGACAGAGGGCACGTGAAAAGCTAATCATGGAGAAACAAACTAAATAAAAAAAAAGATAAATATTCAAACATGGCTGGCAGTACAAACCATATATCAATAGTAACTCTAAACACTAATGGCTTAAACTCTCCAATAAAGCAACATAGGCTTGTAGCTTGGATTCAAAAAACAAATCCAACAGTATGTTGCCTCCAGCAGACACATCTGAATGGAAAAGACATACAAAGGCTGAAGGTGAAAGGTTGGGAAAAAATATACCATGCACACGGTTCTCATAAGCAAGCAGGGGTGGCCATCCTCATATCGAATAAAATCGACTTCAAGACTAATTTAATCAAAAGGGATAAGGAAGGACATTATATACTGTTAAAAGGAACCATTCACAAACAAGACATAAAAATTATCAATATTTACGCACCCTTTAATGGTGCTGCGACGTTCATAAAAAAAATTCTCCTCAAGTTCAAAAATAAAATAGACCACAACACAATAATTATGGGTGACTTCAACACACCTCTCTCATAATTGGACAGATCCTCCAAACAAAAGTTGAATAAAGAAACTATAGAACTCAATATCACAATCAATAACCTAGACTTAACTGACATATATAGAATATATCAACCATCATCAAGTGGATATACTTTTTTCTCAGCAGCACATGGATCCTTCTCAAAAATAGACTATATATTATGCCATAGGGCAACCCTCAGTAAATATAAAGAGGTGGACTTAATACCATGAATTTTATCTGATCATAATGGAATGAAACTGTAAATCAATGAAAAAGAAGGAAGGAAAAATCCTACATCACATGGAAAATGAACAATATGTTACTGAATGATCAATGGGTTACAGAAGACATAAATGAGGAAATCAAAAAATTCTTAGAGATAAATGAAAATACAGACACAACATATCGAAATCTATGGGACACAATGAAAGCAGTTTTAACAGGGAAATTCATCACATGGACGTCATTCCTCAAAAAAAGGAAAGAACAACAAATAGATGAGCTAACACTTCATTTCAAAGCCCTAGAAAAGGAAGAGCAAAACAACAGCAAATGTAGCAGAAGGCAAGAAATAATTAAAATCAGAGCGGAAAATAACAAAATTGAAACAAAAGAAATTATTGAAAAAATTAACAAAAGTAAAGCTTGGTTCTTCGAAAAATAAATAAGATCGATAGACCCTTAGCATCCCTTTATGTTCAAAACATTAGAAAAACTAGGGATAACAGGAACTTACCTCGACATTGTAAAAGCTATCTATGTTAAGCCTCAGGCTAGCATCATTCTGAATGGAGAAAAATTGAAGCATTCCCTCTAATATCTGGAACAATACACGGATGTCCTCTACCACCACTTCTATTCAATATAGTTCTCAAAACACTGGCCAGAGCAATTAGACAGATGAAAGAAATTAAAGGCATAAAAATAGGAAAAGAATAACTTAAATTATCACTTTTTGCAGCTGACATAATTCTATATATAGAAGACCCAAAGGGGTCTACAAGAAAACTACTAGAACTAATAAATGATTTCAGCAATGTGGCAGGATATAAAATCAACATGCATAAATCAAAGGCATTTCTGTATATCAGCGACAAAACTTCTGAAACAGAAATGAGAAAAAAAAAACACTCCATTCACAATATCCTCAAAAAATAAAAATAAATTCTTTGGGAATCAACCTAACAAAAGAGGTGAAAGATTTATACAATGCTTACTACAGAACCCTATAAAGAGAAGTAGAATAAGATCTTAGAAGATGGAAAAATATACACTGTTCATGGATAGGGAGAACTAACATCATCAAAATGGTGATATTACCAAAAGCTCTCTATAGGTTTAACGCAATGCCAATCAAAATCCCAACGGCATTTCTTGTAGAAATAGAGAAAGCAATCATGAAATTCATATGGAAAAATAAAAGACCCGAAAAGCAAAAGCAATTCTAACCAGGAAGTGTGAATAAGGCAGTATAGCGATACCAGATTTCAAACTAAATTTCAGAGCAATAGTAACAAAGACAGCATGGTACGGGTACCAAAACAGGCGGGTGGACCAATGGTACAGAATGTAGGACACAGAGATTAATCCACAATGCTACAACAATCTTATATTTGATAAAGGAGTTAAAAGCATGCAATGGAGGAAGGATAGCATCTTCGACAAATGGTGCTGGGAAAACTGGAAATCCATATGTAACAAAATGAAACTGAATCCCTTTCTCTCGCATGCACAAAAGTTAACTCAAAATGGATCAAGGACCTTGATATCAAATCAGAGACATGGCATCTGATAGAAGAAAAAGTTGGCTACGATCTACATACTGTGGGGTCGGGCTCCAAATTCCTCAATAGGACACCCATAGCACAAGAGTTAATAACTTGTATCAACACATGGGACTTACTCAAAGTAAAAATTTTTTTCTCAGCAAAGAAACAACAAGAGAGGAAAATAGGGAGCCTACATCCTGGGAACAAATCTTACTCCTCACACTTCAAATAGAGCCCTAATATCCAGAGTATACAAAGAACTCAAAAAATTAAACAATAAGATAACAAATAACCCAATCAACAAATGGGCCAAGGACCTCAACAGACACTTCTCAGAGGAGGACATATAATCAATCAACAAATACATGAAAAAATGCTCACCATCTCCAGCAGTCAGAGAAAGGTGAATCAAAACCACCCTAAGATACCATCTCACTCCAGGAAGATTGGCAGCAATTATGAAGTCAAACAACAAGTGCTGGCGAGGATGTGGGGAAACAGATACACTTATACATTGCTGGAGGGACTGCAAATTGATGCAGCCAATTTGGAAAGCAGTATGGTGATTCCTTGGAAAGCGGGGAATGGAACCACCATTTAACCCAGCTATTCCCTTTCTCGGTCAATTCCCTAAAGACCTAAAAATAGCGTGCTACAGGGACACTGCTACATCAATGTTCATAGCAGCACAATTCACAATAGCAAGACGGTGGAACCAACCTAGATGCACTTCATTAGATGAATGGATAAAAAAAATGTGGCATTTATACACAATGGAGTATTACTCTGCATTAAAAAATGACAAAATCATGGAATTTGCAAGGAAATGGATGGCACTAGAGCAGATTATGCTAAGTTAAACTAGCCAATCCCAAAAAAACAAATGCCAAATGTCTTCTTTGATATAAAGAGAGTAACTAAGAACAGAGAAGGGATGAAGAGGATGAGAAGACGATTAACATTAAAACAAGGATGAGAGGTGGGAAGGAAAGGGAGAGAGAAGAGAAATTGCATGGAAATGGAAGGAGACCCTCAGGGTTATACAAAATCACATACAAGAGGAAGTGAGAAGAAAGGGAAAAATAATACAAGGGAGAGAAATTTATTACAGTAGAGAGGGTAGAGAGAGAAGAGGAGAGGAGAGGGGAGGGGAGGGGGATAGTAGAGGATAGGAAAGGCAGCAGAATACAACAGACACTAGTATGGCAATATGTGAATCAATGGATGTGTAAGTGATGTGATTCTGCAATCTGTATATGGGGTAAAAATGGGAGTTCATAACGCACTTGAATCAAAGTGAGAAATATGATATATCAAGAACTATGTAATGTTTTGAAAAAGCATAAATAAAAATTTAAAAAAAGGAAACTAACTTTGGTGAATGATGCACGTGAATCCTAATATTTCTACAGTAACTGATCCAGTTTAATATCAATGCAAGTAGATTCCTTTGGTACATGATGTGTATTTTGACGTTTATTTTTATTCAACACTGGTACATTACAATTTCATCAGTTTATGCACATTAAAGGATATATATTTCATCCACAATTTAGCAAATTTATAGGCATTTGTTTCATTTTCAATCACTTCCTGCTTCAGAACTCATGTCTTCCTCCATATTTCTTGACTGGTAATTTTATGAGACTTCTTTCCAAACACATTATTTTCAATTTCCATAATCATTTTGAAGCAAAACTCACACACACTTCATGATAAACAATAACCCTAAGATGACAATTAGATATATAACTGGTTGGAATGAATGATTGTATGTCAATATATGATTTCTTATATATATTCAGATATCAATTCAATCCATTATTTAAAGTGGAACCAGTTATATTATTTATTCAGAGTATGTTCTATTCATGCATTATCTCTATATTCATAGACACAGGGTACACCACTTTGTACCCCCAATACTAATTTATATGTCTTCAAATATTGCTCACAGAAATGGTGAAAGAAATTCTCATGTCACATGATCTACATATATATTTTATCACAATAATTTTCTGGGCACAAAATGCAAAGGTCACACTTATGATTGTACCAAATCCTAAATGAAAATTGAACATGGATTACTAAAAACATCCATGTCCAGGTAGCCTAATGCTTTCAAATGTCATTTCTATTGGTGACTACATATTTGTTTCTTCCTAAGATTATGTATTCAATAACAATCCTGTTGAAAATGTCTAAACCTATCACTCACTTTATAATTGCCTGATTTTGTAATGTCTCTATTGATATTTTCTTTTCTATATTTTCCCCAGTTCATCACTGTGACTGACTCTTCGCATATGCTGACATTTACATTCACTCTATAAATGAAACCCTATTGCTAAAGAACATTTGATCCAAATTTTATACTCACTCTTTTTCCTAAACTTACGACTGTCTTCCTAATCCTACCGACTATCTCAATTTGAGTGGATGTTCTCTTCTACAATCAATCATCCAAGGTACAAGGTCCTATGCCTTTGATTATCAATTTATCTGAGACAAACGTGCAGAACACAATTAAAAGCTAAGAATCCCAATCAAGGGCCTAATCCCTTCTGGGCTACAAATCTTACCTAGATTTCTGTTTTCATACTTATATTTCACTTCTAAAGTCTTATAAATATCGCAGGTTCCCAATACCATTATTCATTAAGCAGAATGATTCCTAACCCAAATCGAACATGTTTTTAACCCTAACCATACACTGTTCCCTCAATCTAACTTTACAGAAGAGCATGGACAGAGTTCGTCTTGCATTTCATCAATGTATGGGATCTTCCACCTTCTGAGAACCTCAAAGGTCCTTGCAGATTTGATCCTTGGAGAAGATGTAGGCAGCTATGAAGGACCTGAGAGACCAAAAGTCATCTTCTATGGCAAACAACCTGGTCAGGATGAAGGGGTGTGTCTGAGTAAGCCTCTCTCTTCTTAATGTCAAGAAGATGGACCAAACCAGGCCTATGTGGAGAGCTGTTCCCACAAACTGGTGCAGCCAATTTGGAAAGCAGTATGGAGATTCTTGGGAAAGCTGGGAATGGAACCACAATTTGACCCAGCTATTGCCCTTTTCGGACTATTCCCTGAAGACCTTAAAAGAGTAAACCTCAGGGATACTGCTGTTGTTCATAGCAGTACAATTCACAATTGCTACACTGTGGACCCAACCCCGATGCCCTCTAATAGATGAATGGATAACAAAAATGTGGCATTTATACACCATGGAGTATTATGCAGCACTAAAATATGACAAAATCATGGAATTTTCAGGGAAATGGTTGGTACTAGAGCAGATAATGCTTAGTGAAGCTAGCCAATCCCTAAAAAACAAATACCAAATGTCTTCTTGGATATAATGAGAGCAACTAAGAACAGAACAGGGAGGAAGAGCAGGAAGAAAAGATTAACATTAAACAGAGACATGAGGTGGGAAGGAAATGAAGAGAAAAGGGAAATTGCATGATAATGGAGGGAGACCCTCATTGTTACACAAAATTACATATAAGAGGTTGTGAGGGGAATGGGAAAATAAACAAGGAGAGCAAAGAATTACAGTATATGGGGTAGAGAGAGAAGATGGGAGGGGAAGGGAGGGGGGATAGTAGAGTATAGGAAAGGTAGCAGAATTCAACAGTAACTAATAGGGCATTATGTAAAAATGTGAATGTGTAACCAATGTGATTCTGCAATCTATTATTGGGGTAAAAATGTGAGTTCATAACCCACTTGAATCCAATGTATGAAATATGCTATGTCAAGAGCTATGTAATGTTTTGAGCAACCAAAAAACCGAAAAAGAAAGTAGCAATATATATTCCAATCGAAATTCATCATGAAATATATAAAATCCACAGATGCAAAAATATTCATTTTACTGAACATGGATTCATGTATAATGTTATTCAACTAGGAAGCTCACCCATAGGTTGAATTTTCAGTTCCAACAGCGTTTAGGAGGAGTGATCTCTTCTCACAATTTTTATCTGCCAATTCAGCTACCTCACAAGTATGTACGTGTGATACCCAGTAGGACTCTATATGTGCATATAAAAATACATTTGCTGAATAGGCTACAGAGAAAGGGAGACAGGATTCCCATATATGTTAACTTTAAAAACACATGTTTAATTATTTCAACAAAAAATTGACTAGATTTATAACTCCTATACTATATAATGCAAAAGGCAATTCCAACTACACACCATGCCTCCTCTCAACGGCTTGTATTTCTATTCTGTTTGGGTTATTTTTTACCATCATATTAGGATTATTAGTAAGAGTCTGGTATGGTATGGGTTAGTGTCAGGAATTCAGTATTTCAAATGGAAAATTGGAAAATGAATTCAATGTGTATGTAAATATGTGCTACACAAAAATCTTCCCACTCACATCCAGAACAATGCCTTGACATTACCTTCGCCCCAAGTTAGACACAATTAGAGTAGAAAAGTGTGAAAATCTGTGAATACATATCTGGAATGAAAATGCTCGGGAGTTCACATACTTGGAGGTGGTAGAGGAGTTTCCAAAAGTAAGGGACAGTGTAAACACTCCACAAACATGAAGCTCTGAGAGCCTAAAAACTATTTGAAAAACTGCCTCTGAGTTTGGGCACTTGAAATATATGTTGTTGTCAGGAGATTTGGCTTCCTTTGTAGTGAGACCATCAAAGCTGGGTCTGCATCTATGTGACCTGAAGGACATGGTTTCTTATTTTCCAATGAACATGAGGCAGCAGTGCTAAATCCTCTCTTTGTAGTTAAACTGTGGTCACTGTGGGCTAAGTGTCTCCCTGTGTGGACTGTTAAGCCATTTGGTCATCCTCCACTTTTTGTGGTATTTTTGCTGCTGCACTGGGAGTTTGGTATTTGCTTCACAAAATGCAAGGAGCTAACTGGGACACAGTGCTGGAGGGAGTTCTGTCACGTGTGGTGGGTGAGGGTCTGCAGGAGAATACACCAACAAGGCTTCTTTCCCACATAAATTGCACCAATAACCATAGCAACCTGATTCTGAACATTTCCCAGAAAGCTTTCCATATAACAAGATGCCTTTACATATAAGGGTCTGCGGGCTGCACCATGTCAGTCACAAGCCATTTGGAAGACAATGGCAGATCCACATGGCCCCACCATGATGTTTTATCACACACCTGTCCACCCCTACTCGGCATGCCCCAAATTACTGGCATCTCTGTTCTACACCATTTTCATGAAACCCAGTCAAACAAGGCAATGTCAGGTATACTCATGATCAGCAACAGGAAATCCAAAGTTTCTCCAGTGCCACCTGGTCATGGGAATTTCCAAAATTTCATGGTATTTATCTAGCCATTTTTCAAGGATGAAGTTGGAGGCACTGTGGGTTTCAATTCATTCAGGAACCATTAAGTTTTGAGAAAGCTCATTTCAATGAAAGCTCTGGAGAACTCCCACAGGCAAGGCTTCCCAAAGAGTGACCAAAATGCCACATGAAGCCAGGCCAATTGAGATCTACAATGTGAGGTCCATGTGTGTTTTAACTCTCACCTATGGCTGCCAAGTCTTTCAAAATAAAATCATGTGATATGCTAGCTGAGATTCCCAGTGGTCTGTGGAAAGCCACCCTGGGCCTAGATCTCAGTTTCCAAGGGCGACTCTCATGAATGACCTTTTAAAATCCCAACACATTTCATGGAAATACTTCTCTGAGTTCAGTTCCAGAACTCAGTCTCTAAGGAGAATCACACCAGAGTTTGTTCCCAGGTTAACCCAGTCATCCATTCCAACCGCCACAAAAATAACCACAATTAAATCCAAAACACTCCCACATGGCCGTCATCTTCTTCCATATAGACACTCATCATTATGTCTTGCTGAAGGTTACTATGAGGGTCACAGCCCAAGAAAGTGTCCAAAATAAGCTCAATTGCCCCTCATTTGCTTAAAATCACGGTGGCCTGGGCACTTTTCCTGTGAATCAGGAGTGATGAAATATTCCTGTTGTTAAAGTGTTCCACTTCTCCAATTTGAGTCCTACGTGCTGTCAGGTATATATTCTTTTTTCTGATTTGGAGTCATGAGAAAACCGAAGCACCTATGGGCTAGCCTCTTCAGGGATTTGAAGAACTCATTTGACCCAAATGATTCCTATTCTCACTTGATGAAGGTCAGGAACCTAACACAAGAAGGCAAAAAAATTCATCCACAATGACTTCTCTTTTGGCCATTTTTGTTTTGGAAAAACATGGGATCTTTCTTTAGATTCATCAGGTGCTGAGAATCTAAGCCACAACCTCACACAAGGACAAGAGGCTGATTCAGACACATCCTATTCCAAAGCAATAAAGCAAAGAGCCACAGGTGATGCTCATTCTTTTCCATATGAAAACAGTTTTCATCAGGCTTCACAAATGTGTGGCCTGAGGCAATGACCTTCCTGAAATTTAGGTTAATAGAAACCTAAGTAAGCAAATGGCCCAAAGCAGGGTTTCTCCACTGAGAATTTACTGGTCACACTGATATCTGAGTTTTCTGAGATGCTCCCATTCCTTCAGCTATCCAGTACATGGCCATATCACAGAGCCTTCTGGTGATACATGAGCCTATTCTGGAGAGTGGCCAGAATTCATGAAGAAAACAGGAACTTAGGGAGATAGTAGGTTTTGCCCATCCATAAGGCAAGCTGCAGTCCATTCATCAAATGGGCAAGATGAATGCTGGGAAGCTTTCTACTAGAGACAACACATCCATTAATGCATTCTCTTTTCTAATGTCTGCAACCACGGATACAGTGGGATACACAGATATAGAAACACTCACCATGTCAAAAGACTTTCTAGAAACAGTCCACTCCAAACCAAACAAACCGCCTTTCCTACCTATTCTTAGAACATGAGAAAATACCACAAACTCACACCCACAACAGCAAAGGCACCTCCTTCCCCCAAGTAGGTCTGTGACGATCCGGAGTGTCTTCTGACTGGTGGACCATATAATGTTCCCACGAAATGGCCTGTCCTGTCTCAGATTTGGTCTCCTTGGCCAACTCTGTGAAGTTGTCAGGTGCCAGCGGTGAGCCACTACCTGCTTTCTCAGGATAGGCCTCTCTTCAGAGCTCTGCTGGCATTTGTCCATCCTCACATCAGTTGGTACCAAGAAAGACTGACTCTGTCCTTGGGAAAAGCAAACAAGTTAGCCCACTGGCACTTGGACTGGGACTGGCTCTGGGTGCTTGGCTTCCTGGATCCCAAGTTCAGAGAATTCTATCACCAAGGAAGTGAGGTAAGGTCACTTCCTTCAGGAACTGAATGAGGTCACTGCTTTGGTAACCACTTTGTCCTAACAGTTGCATCCAAGGTTCCCATGAGATGGCGGCTGCCCCTACATACTGTAACATATTCAGAAGTTAGAATTGTATATCAACCATAGGAACTTGGGAACTGCTATGCACACAGGCCTGGTTTGGTCTATCTTCTCTACAATAAAAAGAGAGAGGCTTATTCAGACACATCAATTCATCCTGAAAAGGTTGTTTGCCATGGAAGATGACTATTGCTCCCTCAGGTCCTACACAGCTGCCTACATCTCCAAGGATCATTTCTCCATGGATCTTTGAGGTTCTCATCAGGTGAAAGGTCACCTATATTCCTATATTGTAAGACCAACTCTCTCCCATCTTTTCGGTATGTTATATTAAGGGTAGAGTTTATGGTTATGTGTAATAACAGCTTTGATTTGGGTTAGGAATCATTCTGCGGAATGAATAATGTTATTGGCAACCTGCGGTATTTACAAGAGTATATAGGTGACATCTAAGTATGAAATCAAAAATTTAGGTAAGATTTGAAACCCAGAAAGGCATTGGGCCCTTTAGTGGGATACTTAGCTTTGAATTATGTGCTGCACATTTGTCTCAGATAAATCAATATACCAAGGCATAGGACCTTGTACCTTGGATGATTGAATGTTGAAGAGAACATCCAGTCAAAAAGAGATAGTCAGTAGAATTAAGAAGGTAGTCGACAGGCTTAGAAAGAAGAGTGAGTATAGGATTTGGAACAAAAGTTCTTTAGCAATAGGGTTTTGGGTAGAGAGTGAATGTAAATGTGAGCACATGTGAAGAGTCAGTCAAAATGACGAACTGGGAATAACATGTAGGAAAGCAGATATCAATAGAGACATTAGGAAATCAAGCAAAGTATAAAGAGAGTGATAGGATTAGACATTTTCAACAGGCTTGAGGTTGAATATATAATCTTAAGAAGAAACAAATATGTAGTCATCAATTGGATTGACATTTGAGAGCATTAGGCAACCTGGACATGGATGTATTTAGTAATCCATGTTCACTTTCCATTTAGGCTTTGGTACAATCATAAGTGTGACCTTTGCTTTTTGT
Source organism: Callospermophilus lateralis (assembly GCF_048772815.1). NCBI lineage: Eukaryota > Metazoa > Chordata > Mammalia > Rodentia > Sciuridae > Callospermophilus > Callospermophilus lateralis. Next base: position 1,673,899 of record NW_027514446.1, on the reverse strand, counting down.
GTCCAGAATATTCTGTGATATAATGTATATGTGGATCAGGTGTCATGAGTATTTCTTCCACCATTTCTAGGAGCAATATTTTGAAGACGTATAAATTAGTATGGGGGTAGAAATAGGTGTACCTTGTATTTATGAATATAGAGTTAATGCATGAATAGACCATACTGTGTATAAATAGTATAACTGGATCCACTTTAAATAATTGATTGAAGTGATATCTGAAAATACATAAGAAATGTTATATTGATATAATATCATTCATTCCAACCAGTTATATATCTAATGTTCATCTTAGGGTTATGGTTTATCATGAAGGGTGTTTGAGTTTTGTTTCAAAAGTGATTATGGAAATCAAAAGTAATGTGTTTGGAAAGAAGTCTCATGAAAAGATCAGTCAAGAAACATAGAGAAATACATGAGTTCTGGAGAAGGAAGTGATTGAAAGTGAAACAAAGGCCTATAAATTTGCTAAATAGTGGATGAAATATATATCCTATGATGTGCATAAACTGAAGAAATAGTAATGTACCAGTGTTGAATAAAAATGAACGTCAAAATACACATCATGTCCCACAGGAATCTAGTTGCATTGATGTTAAACTAGGTCAGTTACTGCAGAAATATTAGAATTTGTATGCACCTTTCACTGAAGTTACTTTTCAGTACTAGGAAACAAATATGTATTTCAGGTTGATGAATATTTCTGAGAATAATCTTGTAAAAAGTTGATTATTAATCCACATACATGAACATGAATGAATTTGGGGAGTGTATATAAGACTCATAAATTTCATATTTTGAAAAATCTGGAGAGTGTGTGTGTGTGTGTATATATATACACACACACACAAACAAAGACAGACATTAAAAAGTAGCAATATATATGTCAATCGAAATTCACCATGAAATTTATATCATTCACAGATCCAAAAACATTCATTTTACTGAACATAAATTTATGTATAATGTTGTTCAACTAGGAAGCTCACCCATAGCTTGAATTTTCAGTTCCAAAAGCGTTTAGGAGGAGTGATCTCTTCTCACCATTTGTATCTGCCAAGTCAGGCACCTCACAAAGATATACGCGTGTTATCAGGTAGGATTCTATATGTGCATATAAAAATACATGTGCTGAATAGGCTACAGAGAAAGCGAGAGAGGAATTCACATATTTATTAACTTTAAAAATACATGGAGAACTATTTCAATTAAAAGTTGACTAGATTTATAACACCTACCCATTATATTGCAAAAGGCAAGTCCAATATACACCATGCCTCCTCTGAACTGCTTGTATTTCAATTCTGTTTGGGTTATTTTTCTCCATCATATTAGTATTAGTAGTTAGAATCTAGTAGGGTATGGGTTATTGTCAGGGATAAAGTATTTTGAATGGAAAATTGGAAAATGAATCCAATGTTTATGCAAATATGGGGTATTCAATAATCTTCCCACTCTCATCCAGAACAATGCCTTGACATTACCTTTGCCCCAAGGAAGACACAATTAGAGGACAAGAGTTAGAAATTCTGTGAATACATTTATGGAATGGAAAATGCTCAGGAGTTCACAACCTTGGAGGTGGTAGAGGAGTTTCCAAAAGTAAGGAACAGGGGTGATCACCCAACCTGATCTTTCGTTAATATTGGGAGCCATCTTGCCACAAAGCCATGGAAAGATAATTTTTGCTTTACTATAAATTACTGCAAATTCTGAACCTGATTGGAATGCCTGCCCATTCCTTGAACTCACCCATGCCTAGAGTTCTGACCATATCGCAGCCCTCTCTGAAACTTTAGTGACACCTCATAAATATTGGCCTTCCCTGGCCAGACAACGACCCTCTCTGAGGCTCTAATGGTCTTCATAATTTCTGATGCTGGGGCAGCGAAAAAAAATGTGAACTACAATTAGTGTGATGCTTGTCAAAGTTCTGTTTTCTGAAACTTCCTTTTTGTGTAACTTTTTGGGCTATAAAGCTGGGGTGTAGGAAAGGTGGGGATGCTGTCTTTTTTCCACCGTTTTGAGAAGGAGAGTCAGCCTGGCTGGTTGAACTAATAAGCTTGCCTTAATTTGATTTTAATTGGGGTCAGTGGTTTTTTCTTGCATCCTGGTCTAACATTTTGGAGTTCCTCAGCGAGATGACCCAACCAGATCACAAGACCAGACTGCTAAAAATTATGAAGCTGGCCTTTCCTCCAGGACTCAGATCTGGAAAGCCAAGTTCCAAGGCCTTGGAGTGAGCCTTTGGTCCGGGGAGCACTGCACTGAACCATCACACTAAAACTATTAGCAAGCACCTGGTGGAGGAAGCCTCCATAGGTAAGTGGTGCCATTATAACATCTGATATCCGGTTAAGTGAGATGTCTTCTGATGACAGAGAGGTGGCCTGGGGAAGCTCACATATACTCCTGTCCTGGACAGTAACAAGAATTGTCCTGTCCTCTGTTCTGTTCTGTAGGGAATTTCTCTGAAAGAGTAGAAAGGTGCAGCCAGGCACGCAGGAGCTCCTACCTCGGAGCTTCAGCAAGACGTTGCATTGCTCCTCTGTTTTTCTGTATCTTCGCCAGGTTTGTGTTTCTTTGTGTTTTGTTCTGTGTTTTATATGTTTTTGTTTGTTTGTTTTTGTGCATCTTGTTGTGTGATTTCTGTGGTTAAAAACTTAAGGATATTGGATGTAAAAATGGATAATAAAGCAAGTAAGCCTGACACCCCTTTGGACTGTGCTCTAAGGAACTGTGATGAAGTTTACACCCCTTTGTTAAGCAGGATAAGAGAAGCCCCTAGCTGGCTACCTGGAGCCCACCCACTGCACAGGGCAATGCCTGCTGGTGACCTAAAAACAGAGTATCTCCCAGGTTAACAATGGAAACTTTTTTAAAACCCCTTGTCGCTCCAGATCAAGAGAGTCACAACTTTTGGGCAGAGTTCCCTGTGTTTATGCTTTGTTAGCAAAGCAGTAAACCTCCCTTTTTATTTTTCTCAAACCCTGTCCTCATTATTAAATAGGTATTAATTCGCTTCAAGGTCAGGAACCAAACTTTAAGTTACAAATTTTGATAAACACCCCCCCAACGCCCAGGAACTTTTTGAAAGCTGACTACTGAAATGTTAGGAGATGGAGCGTGCTTGGGGTGGAACCAAACAAGAGGAGCTAATCCTGTAAGTAAAAGGAGGGACTGAGGGACTCCCAGCAGCTGCCAAAGCCCTGTTGCTTCAGGGAATTCCCTCTTTACTTCCCTGCACTGTAAAAATTATGCCACCCCTGTCTTCTTAAAAAACAGAAAAAGTAAAAGGGACACTAAATGCAGTAAAGTCACCATGGAAACACTTGATATTACATTTCAGGTTGCCACTCTGTGAAAACATCTGATCCTCTTGTGGGGACATCTATCGTGCCACTGGTGTAGGAGATTTTTCTCTTATCTGCTCTGTTTTTAAGGCTTCTGTTTGTCAGCCATAGTCTGGAGCTCCTTTCTGTCTGTCTTGTGTCTTTGTTTCTGGCCCTTTAAGACATGTGGAATAATGTGCTGATATTATAAATTGTTTCTTGGGAATGATCTTAGCTCAATGTGTGTTTTAATGATGATGTTTTATTGTAACAATCTGGTATCTGAATGGGTTTATGAAGCATTGCTCAATCTTGCAGTTAAAAGTCGGGTTTAGGGAATTGTTTAGTTTATGATTTCAGATAATTCATGCCAGATAACTTAAATTCTTATGATGGAAAACTAAAGAACTCTACTTCCAAGTTGGCAAGTAACTTCCCAAACATTCAGTTTTGTTTTTCACTAATTTTGAATTGGGTAGACTGGGAAAATGTCACAGTGTGTACCAGTGCATTCATTTGGACAAGGATAGTAAATCATAGTAAGGTATCTGTTGACAAAACAAGATGTAAAGATATAAAATTTTGTGAATTTTATCTTAAAATTGTATCAAATTTCAACATCCGAATCTGAAAATTATGGTTAAAATGCCTTAGGCCTGTGGTGTCTGCTCAGAATAGCAGTTTTTTCCTCCTCCTTCCAGACCTCAGCCAGGACTTATGTTGAAATTCAAATGAAAGAAGCCTGAAAGCTCAGTAGGAGACTGATCTGAGGCCTAAGGGGTGAAAAAAGTTGAATTGTATGGTATTTACTAATTACTGGCCAGTCATTTTTTCCAGGACTCTAATTTTTTTCCTTAGATTCTGTATTTTTTTTGAGCTCATGATTTTAATCATACAGACCTAGGTTAATGTTTTTCTGATCATTTCTATCTTTGACCAACAGTGGAGTTTTTGAAACATTTCAGTGGAGATTTCACCTGCAAAAAGCTACAAGGCCTTTACTATTATTATGTGTGCACACATTTGTTATGTGTTGTGTGTCTATATATACATATATCCGTATATCATATTGATGATATACAAATTAACATATATATGGAGCACTCATAAAAAAGCACTCATAAAAACAAATTTTAAAAAGTGGATTCAAAGAACTTAAATTCACCTGATTTAATTGGTTCAATTTAAATTGGATAAACAGATAAAAATAAATGTCTTTAAATTTAAGCTTACAAGTTTTTCAAGGTGTTCAAAAATCTAATAAAATATTAATGCCGACAAAAGGTCTAATATGCCTTGGTTCTAGGACTTTTCCTTCAACAAAAAAATCGCTTACACTGTTCAATACATTTGTCTAATATTTTGAAAAATAAGTAATGTAAATTTGATATGGGATTACTCATTCAAGAGTACTTTTGTTAGATATCTGGTTGATTTACTAAGGTCTGTATAAGTTTGTCCTAAAGTCTGTATAAGATTGTAAAAATCAGTCATGTGTTAAAGAGACAAAAATTTCTTAAACATAAGTTTACCCATAACATTGTGTTTATTAAGTTTTATTTTTTCTAAAGCTAGCAACCATAAAAATTAAACAACTGATTAAATAAGAACTGTTATTTTAAAGCACTGTACTGCCATTTATTTAAAAGCTAAACTTGGTTAATGTAGAAACATCAATGCAGTTGTGATGCTATTAATGTGCTTATATCTTCCAGGTATACAAGTCTGTAAGGTAGAAACTTTAAAACAGCATTACATCAAGCTGGTGTTCTGAAGTTGTATGGTAAAAAAATATATTGGGGATTTATTTACCTGAAATCAATAAGATATGTAAACTTTTATGTTACTTTTTACATTGGGGAACAATTTATATGTATTTTTAAGTTAATGAGAGCCTAATCTATGTAAAGGTTAAAAAGTTTCAGCCTTTCTTTAATTAATGTTTTAAATGTTATATCATATGGTGTTAACTAATGTTCATGTGACCTCAAAAAATTTATGTAAACTTTGTAAAATGATATTTTCAAAACAAAGATTAGCTTTAGAACTAAAACACTTAAGATTTATAATGAGCACTGCCTTACCTGAGATAAGTCTCTGTGTCCCATCTTACTATATGTGAGAATGACTACGAAAGGAGTAGGTCAGATGTTATTTCATTTAAAGTTATGTTCAAAAGTTTTTTTTTTTTGTTTGTTTTTTTTTTTTTTTGTTTTTTTTTTTTTTTTTTTTTTTTTCGGTCAAGATCACTAGCATCTCAAAAAGGGGATGTAATCTATAACTCAGCCAAAAAATTCAGGGTAGCTATTACAAGAACTGAGTATGTTTACTCTTGTTAATTTTATTTTGTAATTTCCTTATAGGTGACATAAAGATTTCCTGTTAGTGTTTTACAGAAGTGTTGCTTTAAGAACACAGCATGGGTTAATTTAAGATAATAACCCATCACCTACAGGACAGACAGAATAATACAGATCCCAATTAATAAAAAGTTAAATAATTTTAAATTATAGACATGAAAGCCCAGTACTCTTAATATAAGGCTGTTAAAATTTATTTGATGGATGTTTAAGATTAGGATTTAAAATTAAAGTAAAATGAAAAGGGACAAGAAAACTAATATTTGGCTCTTGCCCTCTGAGTCAGTCTGTATCCAGAGAACAGCGGACTTCTCTAAAGAGCTTTGCAACTCTGAACCACATAACCTCCTGATCAGGGAGATTAATAAGACCACTGGAGAACAGAAAGCCAATCAGTGCATTGCTACAAAGAGGATAGTCATCAGAGAAGGGAGACATCCCTGATGCTTCCAAGGGAAGCCACATGGTCAAGGAAGACCTGGACCCACCTAGCGCAAATGGCACTAGCAGAACTGAGAAGCTGCTCTCAATTTTCCCCAAGAATGACTCCCATAAAAGCTCAGCTGACTGTTCACAATATAGAGAAACAAAAGTCAATTTGACTGCTTCATATTAAACACTTAGAATAGACAGTTAAAAACAAAATACAGCCATTCCTGGGCATTTTATATAATAATAGTAATAATAATATATTATGGTATTCACTTCATGTTAGCCTCCCAAAATAAGTAAGACTGGAGGCTACAAAGAAGGATTCTCAGACAGGAATGCCTGATAACTATAAAATGAGACTATCAAAAGGATCTGCCAGAGGCAGAAGTTTTTAGTTTAAGGCCTACAGATATTCTTAAGCTAAACACATAGGCTTGGTATTTGTAAGTATGATTATCCAGCCCTGAGTAAGAGAATTAAAGGTGTCTCTATTAGACACAGAGGTCATTCTAAAAGGATTTTGCAAGATCAGATGACATTAAATTATTAAAATGTATCTTATGGGGAGGGACAACTGTAACACTAAAAGTTAAATATTAAGTTAACAGTCCTGATAACTGGGGATATTAAAGGCTTGTGAGGGAACTTCTATACAGTGACATGTTCCAGCTGCTGCAACATTTATTCAGTACTCATGTTTTTTGTTTCTCTCATAGAAGAACCCATCCCCAGATGACTTTACAACCTGTTCTTCCACAACCAGACTTCAAACCGAACTGACTTCTAAACAGCATGGTACTGGTACCAAAACAGGCGGGTGGACCAATGATACAGAATAGAGGACACAGAAACCAATCCAAAAAACTACAACTATCTTATATTCAATAAAGGGGCTAAAAACATGAAATGGAAGAAGGATAGCATCTTCAACAAATGGTGTTGGGAAAACTGGAAATCCATATGCAACAAAATGAAACTGAATCCCTTTCTCTCACCATGCACAAAAGTTAACTCAAAGTGGATCAAGGAACTTGAGATCAAATCAGAGACATGGCGTCTGATAGAAGAAAAAGTTGGCTATGATCTACATACTGTGGGGTCGGGCTCCAAATTCCTCAATAGGACACCCATAGCACAACAGTTAATAACTAGAATCAACAAATGGGACGTACTCAAACTAAAAAGTTTTTTCTCAGCAAAAGAAACAATAAGAGAGGTAAATAGGGAGCCTACATCCTGGGAACAAATCTTTAGTCCTCACACTTCAGATAGAGCCCTAATATCCAGAATATACAAAGAACTAAAAAAATTAAACAATGAGATAACGAATAACCCAATCAACAAATGGGCCAAGGACCTGAACAGACACTTCTCAGAAAAGGACATACAATCAATCAACAAGTATATGAAAAAATGCTCACCATCTCTAGCAGTCAGAGAAATGCAAATCAAAACCACCCTAAGATACCATCTCACTCCAGTAAGATTGGCAGCCATTAGGAAGTCAAACAGCAACAAGTGCTGGCGAGGATGTGGGGAAAAGGGTACTCTTGTACATTGCTGGTGGGACTGCAAATTGGTGTGGCCAGTTTGGAAAGCAGTATGGAGATTTCTTGGAAAGCTCGGAATGGAACCACCATTTGATCCAGCTATTCCCCTACTCGGTCTATTCCCTAAAGACCTAAAAAGAGCACACTATAGGGACACTGCTACATCCATGTTCATAGCAGCATAATTCACAATAGCAAGACTGTGGAACCAACCTAGATGCCCTTCAATAGACGAATGGATAAAAAAATGTGGCATTTATACACAATGGAGTATTACTCTGCATTAAGAAAAGACAAAATCTTAGAATTTGGAGAAAAATGGATGGCATTAGTGCAGATTATGCTAAGTGAAGCTAGCCAATCCCTTAAAAACAAATGCCAAATATCTTCTTTGATATAAGGAGAGTAACTAAGAACAGAGTAGGGACAAAGAGCATGAGAAGAAGATTAACATTAAACAGGGATGAGAGGTGAAAGGGAAAGGGAGAGAGAATGGAAATTGCATGTAAATGGAAGGAGACCCTCAGGGGTATAAAAAATTACATAGAAGAGGAAGTGAGGAAAAAGGAGGAAAAATATAAGGGGGAGAAATGAATTACAGTAGAGGCGGTAGAGAGAGAAGAGGGGAGGGAATGGGGGAGGGGGGATAGTAGAGGGTAGGAAAGGCAGCAGAATACAACAGACACCAGAATGGCAATATGTAAAACAATGGTTCTGCAACTGTTGTGATTCTGCAATCTCTATATGGGGTAAAAATGGGAGCTCATATCCCACTTGAATCAAAGTGTGAAATATGATATATCAAGAACTATGTAATGTTTTGTACAACCTACAATAAAAATTAATTAAAAAAAAGAAATACAAGGAGTTCAACTGGGACACAGTGCTGGAGTTAGTCCTGTCACTTGTGGTGGGTCAGGGTCTGCAGAAGAATGCACCAACCAGGCTTCTATCCCACATAGCTAACCCCCTTGACCATAGCAACCGAATTCTGAACATTGCCCTGAAACATCTCCATATAACAAGATGCCTTTAATGGAGTGGTTTCAGACATATTAGTGATTCCTGTCTGCATCATGTCAGCCACAATTCATTTGGAAGTCAATGGCAGATACACATGGCCCGACCACAGATGTTTCATCACAAACCTGCACACAACAGCTCTGGACCCACTACTCAGCAGGCCCCAACATACTGGCATCTCTGTTCTAAACCATTTTCATGAAACCCAGTCAATCAAGGCACTCTCTGGTATACTCATGATCAGCAACAGGACATCCAAATATTCTCCAGTTGCAGGTGGTCATGGGAATTTCAAAAATTTCAGAGTATTTATCTAGCCATTTCCTAAGATGAAGTTGGAGAAACTGTGGGTTTCAATTCATTAAGGAACCATTAAATTTTGAGGAAGCACATTTCAAGGAATACTCTGGAGAACTCTCACAGGCAAGGCTTCCCAAAGAGTGGAAAAAAGGTCACATGAAGCCAGGCCAATTGAGGTCTACAATGTGAGGTCCATGTGTGTTTTGACTCTCAACTATGGCTGCCAAGTTTTTCAGAATAAAATCATGTGATATCCTGCTGAGATTCCCAGTGTGCTGTGGAAAGCCACTCTGGGCTTAGATCTCAGTTTCCAAGGGCGACTCTCACGCGTGGCCTCGTTAAATTCCAACACAATTCATGGCAATACTTCTCTGACGTCAGTTCCATAACGCAGTCTCTAAGAGGAATCACACCAGAGTTCAAGCCCCGGTGGATTCAGCCATCTCTTACAACCACCACACAAATGACCACAATTAAAACTAAATCACTCCCACATGGCCCTCATCTTCTTCCACATAGACACTCATCATGAACTCTGGCTGGAGGTTTCCATGAAGCGCACAGACAAATACACTGTTCAAAATAAGCAGCCTTGCCCCTCATTTGCCTAAAGTCAGGGTGGCCTGGACACCCTTCCAGTGAACCAAGAGTGATCAAATAGGCCTGCTCTATATCTGCTCCGCTTCTCAAATTTGAGGGCTAATGACTGTCTGGTATAGATTCTTTATGTGAATTGGTTTCATGAGAAAACCCAAGCACCTATCGGCTAGCCTCTGCAGGGCTTTGAAGAACTGACTTGACCCAAAGATCCCTATTCTCACTTGATTTAGCTCAGGAAGCTTACAGAGGAAAGCGAGAGACTTCATCCACAATGACTGCTCTTTTGGCCATTTTGGTTTTGGATGCACACTTGGAAACTTTCTTTAGGTCCATCAGATGCTGAGAATCTAAGCCACTGCTGTCACACCGGGCCAAGTGGCTGATTCAGACTCATCCCTTTCCAAAGCAATTAAGCAAAGAGCCACAGGTAATGACCATTCATTTCCATTTGAAACCTGTTTTTTTCAGGCTTCACAAAGGGGTGGCCTGAGGCAAAGACCTTCCTGACATTCAGAATAATAGAAACATAAGTAAGCAAATGGCCCAAAGCAGGGTTTTTCCACTGAGACTTTACTGGTCACACTGATATCTGAGTTTTCTGAGATGCTCCCATTCCCTTCAACTATCCAGTACATGGCCATGTCACAGAGCTTGGAGGTGGTACATATCTTGGACACCAAACCATAAGGCTACTCTGGAGAGTGGCAAGTATTCAGGAGGAAAAGAGGAACTTAGGAAGATAGTAGGTGTTCCCCATCCATAAGGCAAGCCGCTCTACATTCTTAAATTGGGCAGGATGAATGCTGGGAAGCTTTCTACTAGACAGGACACAACCATTGATGCATTTGCTTTTCAAATGTCTACAACACGGATACAGTGGGATACACAGACATAGAAACACTCGTGTTGTCAAACGACTTTCTAGAAACTTTCCAGTCCAAATCTACAAACTGCCTTTCCTACCTATTCTCAGAACATGAGATAAAACCACAAACTCACACCGACACCCACAATGGCACCTCCTTCCCCCAAGTAGGACTGTGACTATCCTGAGTGTCCTCTGACTGGTGGGCCATACTATGTTCCCCTGAAATGGCCTGTCTTGCCTCAGATCTGGTCTTCTTTGCCAACTCTTTGAAGTTGTCAGGAGCCATGGTTGAGCCACTACGTGCTTTCTCAGAAAAGTCCCTCTTCAGAGCTCTCCTGGAATTTGGCCATCATCACATAAGTAGGTACCAAGAAAGACTGATTCTGTCCTTGGTAAATCCAAACAATTGAGACCACTGGGACTAGGACTGGGACTTGCTCTTGGTGGCTGGCTTCCTGGTCCCAAGTTCAGAGAGTTCCATCACCAAGGAAGTGTGGTAGGTCACTTCCTTCAGCAACTGAATGAGGTCACTGCCTTGGAAAACCACTTTGTCCTAGCAGTTGCTTCCAATGGTCCCATGAGATGGAGGCTGCTCCTACTTCCTGTGACACTTTCACAAGATAGAATGGTATATCAACCATAGGCACCCAGGAAAAGCTCTGTATACAGGCCTGGTTTGGTCCATTTCATCTACATTAAGAAGAGAGAGGCTGATTCAGACACATTCCTTCATTCTGACCAGGTTGTTTGACATGGAAGTTGACATGGAGTTGACTTTTGCTCTCTCAGGTCCTTCTTAGGTGAAAAGGTCGGTCAAAAGTCAGAGGAAAAGACCATCAAGAGACTGTCTCATGTCACAGCAAAGGGTTTATTGGGAGTCCAGCATGCTGGGGCTCAGAGCTAACTTCAGAGGAGCAAAGAACAAAGAGCCCCAAGAACAACTTGAGCAGAGTTTATATACATTCTTTAGAGAGGGCAGGGACTTTACATACATCATATCCTCTTTTAGGAAATCAACACATAGCACGGGGAAATCAAATAACAACTCTAAAACATGATTAGTACATTCATTGGCGGGAAGAGGTCGGGTAGGGGGTGATTGGTTAGCCCTGAAAAGGGGTATACGTTTAAACTGATTGGTTGAATCCCTGAGATGTATATGTGGTGAGCTGCACGGTTTCTGGAAAGGGGTTGTTAAGTAACTAGGTGGTCAGGGAAGATTTCAACACACATCTAATTGGCAGTTCCGGGAATTGTCTTAACTGCCACAGGAATTTCAGGTTCCGAGTGCAGCTTGGAAACTTTAAAAAACCTGGTTCTATGTTTCAATTTCAATTTCTTTTATTCGTTCATTTCCCACTCCTTTTTCTTACTACTTTTAATCTTAAACGTAATAAATCATAATTATTGCGGGGTCTCACATTCTATTTCTGCCAGTGGACCGTATTTCTGTCTGATTACAATGAGTTTTTCCTGCCCAATTTGAGCCTGGAGAAAGGAAACTATGTGGTTAAGCAAACAAGGTCCTACAGTTAGCAACACCATAAGGATGATCAAGGGTCCAGCTAAGTCTGATAGGAGTGTAGTTAACCAGGGGGACTGGGTAAACCATAACTCAAACCACCCTAGTTGAATCTCCCTATCTTTCTGGTGCTCTTCAAGGCATTTTCTCAATTTACTCATGGATTCTTTTACAACTCCAGTATGGTCAGCATGAAAACAACATTTTTCTCTCAGTGCAGCACAGAGGCCCCCCTCACTCATGAAGAGGAGGTCTAATCCTCGCCTGTTCTTTAAAACAACTTCAGGGAGAGAAGTTAAGGATTCCTGCAAAGCTGTGATGGTGGTCTCTAACGTCTTCAAGTCTTTATCTATTGCTGTTTCTAATCGGGCCATTTGTTGTGACCCACATATAGTAGCAGCTGTTCCCATACCCACTCCTACAGCAGCTCCTATCCCCAATAGGATGGCAGGAGTAAGGGACACTGGCTCCCCGCAAAATCGGGTTCTTTCTCCCCCTAGTAGATCTTCAAATGATTCTACATCATAATAGAGCACCCTGGGGAGTATCTGCACCATTACACAATAATTTACAGAGATGTCAAATACCTGGGCTGAAATGCAAGGAGTTCTGACTGTTTGGAGTTCAGTACAATAAAGGTTCCTTTAATTAGTTCCCAGGGGGAGGAGTCAGCTGTACTCTGGACTGGGGAAGTAGGCAAAGACGGAAACCGGGAAGTATAAGATGGTAGAGGGGTTCTGGTAGATCTAGCCATGGGAGGTTTAGGAGGCTTAATTCCTGGGTTGAGGGGATTGGGCTCTATTGCTGTGATATTTTCTTCCTTTTTCAGCCGGATGGTGAACCAGTGACCAAAGTCATAACGAGGGCCATATATATAGAATCGCATTCCCCACGTATTTCCCATAGGCCATGCGGTTCCGAGGTAGCCCCTTCCTTTGGAATTGAAAGTTAAAATGAGGGGGTAACATAGACTATTCTTTCCACAGTGAGTTTTTGACACCACTTGGCAAGCAGCACATTTCTTGGGATCAATCAAGGTGTCATTTCTTTCTTCCTGAATCGTACTGTCGGGGGAGTTTGGGTTCCACCATGCAGCTCCCGTTTGTTCACAACCCCAAGATCTACAATAAAAGTCACTGGGTCCTGTACAGGTTTGGGCCTGTTTGCGACTTTGGAAATCAGCTGGGCACACATAAAAATCAAGATTGGCTAGTTTACACCTGAGCTGCGGAAGATGATATCCATAATTCATGGGGTAAGGTGGTCTATGTTGCCCTGGTTTGGGTTTGAGTGGGATCTCTGTGGGGGTCCTCTATGTCAGGGAGATCCCAGTCAGACAGGCCTATGGCAATCTGACAAATATCCAGGTGGAGAGATGGCCACCAAGTCTATATGGTGGCTGTATGTGAAATAAACCACACTACTTGCCCAGTAGGATTTATAACTTGCCATTGTTGCTGAACAAGCTGATGGGGATTAGGACTGCTGGTGGTCAGGGGAAGAATCCATAGCCCTACCCACATGACAGACACACAACTTGAGACGGTTACCAGTCTGTTCCAGTTTCCAGCCAGAGTCTGGACAGGGCGCAGGCTTGAGATGGGAGGCATGGATCCAGGAAGTGATCCCATCCACTTTCACCACTGTGGTTGTTATAAGCAGCACCTGGTATGGTCCTTTCCAGCGGGGTTCCAGGGATGACACCTAATGCCATCTCATGTAGATGAAGTCTCCCACTTGATATCGATGTGGGGTTCCCTCATCTCCAGGCTGATAAGCAGTGGCCAACTGTTTCCACAGGTATCGCTGGGTGCTGGGTTTGTTCAAGGGCTTTAAGTCTGTCAAGAAAGAGTGTGTGAAAGGAATCATTAAGTCTCAGAGTTGGGGTTAGGTCCCTTACTGGAGGAGGGGGACCATAGAGAATTTCATAAGGGGTGAGTTTACACAAAGAGGCAGAGGGCGTTTTTCTTGCACGAAACAGTGCTTAAGGTAGGAGCAGAGTTCAATTTTTTATGCCGGTCTCCAAGCTTTTTTCGTTAAGGTCTCTTTGATGTTTCTATTCATCCTTCCTACCTATCCTGAGCTCTGGGGTCTATAAGCACAATTTAACTTTCAATTAATCCCCAGGGTCCTGGCGAATCCCTGACTTACCTGGGCCACGAATGCCAGTCCATTATCAGACCCTATTACCTTAGGCAGGCTGAACCTTGGAAAAATGTCTTATAGAATCTTTTGACCACCCTCTGAGCCTTTTGTTTCTTCATGGGGAAGGCTTCAAACCATATTGAAAAAGTATCTACAAAGACTAGAAGATATTTAAGTCCGTACCTTGCTGGCTTAATTTCAGTAAAGTCCACTTCCCAGAATTGTCCTGTTCTGGTTCCTCGTAAGCGCTTTCCTGCAGGAAGCTTGGATGGGTAAGGATTAACTAACTGGCAGACTTGACAAGCTCTAGTCACCTGCTCAGCTATTTCTTTCCTCTGTGAGTCAGTCAATAATAAGTCCTTTCTCCGGTCCTTTAGAAGTGCCTATAACTTTTTTCAGCCTAAGTGGGTGAGTTGGTGTACGTCTTTGACATAAAGGTGGGCTTTTTGAAATAGTAAACTTGGCTCTGAAGGGTCCCAGAGTCCTGTATCTGTCTCCTCAGATGATAAGTTGCCTGAATGTTCCAGTGCGGCCAAATCTCCTGATTGTTGTTCCCCCCGGTGTGGAAAAAGTTACCAGAGTCACTACGTTTAGGGCTGCCAATTAAGCTTCCTCATCTGCCCTTCTGTTTCCAACCGCCATGGGGTCGTTTCCCTTCTGGTGCCCTGGACAGTGCACTATACCTAGTTCCTTAGTGCTCTGCACTGCTGAGAGAAGGTGGAGGATCTCATCTTTGTTCTTTATTTCTTTCCCAGCAGAGGTTAATAGCCCCCTTTGCTGGTAAATAGCCCTGTGCACATTAGCATTGGCAAATGGATAGCGGCTATCAGTGTATATGGTGGCCCTTTTGCCTGTTGCTAGTTCCAATGCTTTCGGAAGGGCAATCAGTTCTGCCTTTTGGATTGATGTCTTTTCTGGGAGACCAGAGGATCAGATGACATTAGTTTTGCTAACTATTGCTGCTCCAGCCTGCCGCTTACCATCTTGGAGGAAGCTGCTCTCGTCTGTAAACCATACGACTTCTGGGTGAGGCAGTGGCTGGATCTTTCAAGTCTCATCCTATACTGGTTTCCTCTGCCAGTATGTGTTGACACTCATGAGTGATGGGTTCTGATGATTCTTCTGGCAGCAGTGTACCCAGGTTGAGTGGAGCAGGGGGTCCCAGAGTTATTCTGTCTTTGCTAATCCAGAGGCTCTGGTAGTGGTTTATTCTGGAGTTTGATAGCCACCTCTCTGGAGGCTGACAGATGATGCTCTCCAGGGCATGGGAGGCTATAATGGTTAGCTTCTGTCCCAACGTTCATTTATGAACATCTTTTTTTAGAAGGGCTGCCGCTGCTATCGCTCTTAAGCAATTTGGCCACCCGCTAGCCACTGGGTCCAATTTTTTTGATAAGAATGCTACCGGCCTTTTTCAAGGTCCCAAAGTCTGAGTGAACACTCCCAGTTCTATTCCTTTCGTTTTCTCGATGTAGAGAGTGAAGGGTTTTTCTACTTCTGAGAGTGCTAAAGCTGGAGCAGATAGCAGTGCCTTTTTTTGACATTATCAAAAGCTTTTTGGTGCTCAGGGGTCCATTTGAAATGGGCATCCCCATTTATAAGCGGGTATAAAGGTGCAGCCAGAGATGCGAACCCAGGAATCCATAACCTGCAAAAGCCGGCAGTCCCAAGAAACTCTCTGAATAGTCTCTTATTAGATGTGGGCGGTATCTGCACAACGGTTTGTTTTATGGGCTCACTGAGCCATCTTTTGCCACCCCTAAGAGAATAACCCTGGAAGATTACTTCTTGCTGACAAATTTGGTCCTTTTTGCAGAAGCCCTATATCCAAGCCGAACAAGCTCGGATAATAGTGCTTGGGTCCCAGACTCATAGTTCTTCTTGGTGTTGGCTGCCAGTAGCAGATCATCCACATATTGGAGTAGGGTGACTTCGGGGTGTGCAGTTCTGAGGCCTGTGGAGGGCTTCATCAAAGAGAGTGGGGGAGTTTTTGAACCCCTGTGAGAGTCTAGTACAGGTTAGTTGGCCATATGTTAAAGTTTCTGGGTCTATCCACTCGAAAGCAAACAGAAACTGATTGTCCTTATGTAGGGGCAAGAAGAAGTAAGCATCTTTTAAGTTCAGCACAGTGTACCATTCCCGCTCCAGATTCAGAGTGCTAAGCAAATTATATGGATTGGGTATTGTTGGGTGAATGTCCTGCACTCTGTTGTTTATCTCTCTTAGGTCTTGAACAGGACAGTAGTCCCTAGTTCCTGCCTTTCTTACTGGTAGCAGGGTGGTATTCCAGGCTGATTGACAGGGCCTTAGGACCCCAAGGGCCAATTATTTCTGAATATGGGGACTTATCCCATCTTTAGCTTCTTTGCTTAGAGGATATTGTTTAACACTGATTGGAGAGGCAGAGGCTTTTAATTCTAGTTCTATTGGAGGTAGTTTTATTGCTAGACCTAACCCAGCAGTTTCTGCCCAGGCATTTGGATAATCTTTTATCCATTTCTGTGGTAGTTTGCCTCTTTGATCAGTCCTAGGGAGCGCGAAGAGTTGATGTTCATCTTCAACGGACATAGTCAGTGCTGTGACTATGGGAGGTTTCACTGAAGGCTTTAGAACATCCACTTCGGGAACATCAGGGTTAAAAGTTATTCTAGCCCCGAGTTTGGTAAGCAGATCCCTGTGCATCAAAGGGGCTGGGCACTCTGGGATTACTAGGAAAGAGTGTTGGACTTTTCCTTTTCCTACATCCATAATCCTCTTAGTTGTCCAAGCCCGATATGTACTGCCATTATCCCCTTGAACTAGGGACCATTTATTTGATAGGAGCCCAGTGGGGTCTTAAGGGCTGAGAATACTGCTCGTGTATCCTCTCCAAAGTTCACTGGAGTCCCCTCCACTTCAAATGTTACCCTGATCTCGGGGAGGAGATCCGAGCCCCAACATTCCTAGTCCTCTTCTAAAGTCAGCATGGCATGCTGGCGTGGTTGCTTCTTTTGGGTGCACTCTTTGGCTCAGTGTCCTTTTTCTTTACAGTAGGCACATTGATCTGAGGCCAGGGGCAGCCTTTGGCATGGGCCCAAGTATCCCTTCCTGACTCCAAGCTTTTTAACTTCTGGCATATTTGCTGCTGTGAACAAAACCTTAGCCAATGTTTTAGTCTGCCTTTTGCTCCTTTCATCCCCCTTTTGTTCCCTTTCCTTCTCTATCCTCTGTTCCCTCTCCTCCTCAGTTTCTCTCTTATAATATACTTTCTCAGCTTCTCTGACTAAATCTCTTAAGGTCGTATCTTGTAATCCATCTAGACATTGTAACTTTCTCTTAATATCTTGGGCAGCCTGCTCAATACAGGCCATTGTAACAGATGCATTTTGGTCCTCTGCCTGAGGATCAAAAGGAGTATATTTCCTATATTCTTCCATAATTCTCTCCAGAAACATAGAGGGAGACTCATTAGGCCCTTGGACAATCTCTCTTACTTTGGCCAAATAGGTCAGCCCTCTGGCGGCCACTCGGAGACCCGCTATTAGAGCCCGGTGATAAGTGGACAGATGCTTCTTACCTTCAAAGGTGTTGGGGTCCCAGTTGGGTCGGTTCATGGGCCCATAGGGACGGAAAGAGAGTATCACAGGGGCTTCTGAGTTTTCTATTATCCACCTCCGGTGGGTTCCTTTAGGTTGCCCAGCTTCCTCCAGGGGAGGAGGGGCTGCTGCTGCTGCAGAGAAGTCCCCTGGAGGGCTTGGGTGTGGCCCAATTGCCTATAGCAGTGGAGAGGCTGAGTCAGCGGTTGGAGGATCATCAGGAACTGTGTTGGGGGTTGGGGAGGGAGAGTAGATGATAAGGAGGGGGAGGAGTGTCCAGTCTTGTGACTCAGGGAGAATGGAAGGAAGAGGGGGAGGAGTGGATGGTTTGAATGATAGGATCATGGGGGAAGGGGTATATGGCTCTTTATCTGGGTGGCCAAGTGGCCAAAGCTGAAAGACAATATCTCTGACTTTTCGGATTAGAGGAAAGTGGAAGGATCCTTCTGGGGGCCATCCAACTTCGAGGATGGGCCATTCTGAAGCACAGAGAGTCTGCCAGGTACAGCGTTTTACTGGAAAATAAAGATTCTGGGCCCTTGAGCGGACATCAGTCCAATGATCAAGGGTCGGAGACAGAGAAGAGGATGTGCTTTGTCCCATTATGGGAATTACTCAAACAGGGACAGTGAAGACACAAACGCAACACAGAAAAAGACAAACAGTAAATGTTTAACATGACTCCAAGAAAAAGATTAGAACTGAGTAACTGGTAAATCTTAATGTGTTAGGCAATAAAGACAGACAGTAAACTCAACATGAGTTAGGGACAATGAACCAAACTGAGTAGCCGGCAAAACCTGATGGGCTGGCAAACCGAATCCTGAAGCAAAATGTAACTGGGATGAGGAAACTACTATTCTTTGATTTCCCTAGTCTTCCGGAGTGACCCCCAGAAACGTGACCTTGGGCTCTGTGACAGGTCTGTCACACCATAGGAGAGAGCTAATGCTCTTCACCAACAGCCACTTTGCCATGCCCTGACTTGAAATCCGAAACCAGAAATAGGCTCCTTACTAACCCCGAGAGGAGTCCCTTGAGGTCTTTCGTCCACCGCTGCCGGATATCTCACCTGGGGCCTCCAGATAAATAGGTGCGGCGAACGTCAGAGGAAAAGACAACAAAGAGGTTTTCTCATGCATCAGCAAAGGGTTTATTGGGGGTCCAGCATGCTGGGGCTCAGAGCTCACTTCAGAGGACCAAAAATCAAAGAGCCCCGAGAACAACTTGAGCAGAGTATATATACATTCTTTAGAGAGAGCAGGGATTTACATACATCATTGCCTCCTTTAGGAAATCATCATGTACCACGGGAAAATCAAATAACAACTCTTAAACATGATTAGCACATTCATTGGCGGGAAAAGGTCAGGCAGGGAGTGATTGGTCAGCCCTGAGAAGGGGTATACGTTTAAATTTATTGGTTGAAGCCCTGAGATGTATACGTGGTGAGCTGCACGGTTTCTGGGAAAGGGTTGTTAAGTAACTAGGTGTTCAGGGAAGATTTCAACACACATCTAATGGGCAGTTTCAGGAATTGTCTTAACTGCCACAGGAATTTTAGGTTCTGAGTGCAGCTTGGAAACTTTACAAAACCTGGTTGTTTACGTTTCAATTTCAATTTGTTTTATTCTTTCAGAACCTTACAGTGGAAGGCGAGAGACTTCATCCACAATGACTGCTCTTTTGGCCATTTTGGTTTTGGATGCACACATGGGATCTTTTCTTAGATCCGTCTGTTGCTGATAATCTAAGCCACAGCCTCAAACAGGGCCAAGAGCCTGATTAAGACACATCCCTTTCCAAAGCAATTACATCTCTGAGGTCAGTTACAGAACTCAGTCTCTGAGAGGAATCACACCAGTGTTCAAGCCCAGGTGGACCCAGTCATTCTTCCAACCACCACACATATGACCACAATTAAATCCAAAACACTCCCACATGGCACTCATCTTCTTACATACATACACTCATGATAACCTTTGGCTAGAGGCTTCCATGAATGGCGCAGCCCACGAGAGTGTCCAAAATAAGCTCCCTTGCAACTCATTTGCCTAACCTCAGGGTGGCCTGAACACCCTTCCTGTGAACCAGGATTGATCACATAGTTCTTCCTGTAATACTGCTCTGCTTCTCCAATTTGAGGCCTACTGACTGTCAGGTATAGATTCTTTATGTGATTTGGAGTCATTAGGAAACCAAAGTAAATTTGCAAGGCTTGGAAAAACTCATTTGACCCAAAGGATACCTATTGTCACTTGGTGGAGGTCAGGAACCTTACAGAGGAAGGCGAGAGACTTCATCCACTATCACTGATCTTTTTGCCATTTTGGTTTTGGATGCACACATTGGATCTTTCTTTATATCCATCAGGCGCTTCTAATCTAAGCCACAGCCACACACAGGGCCACGAGGCTGATTCAGAACATCCTTTTCCAAAGCAATTAAGCAAAGAGCCACAGGTGATGCCCATTCATTTCCATTTGAAAACTGTTTTCCTCAAGATTCACAAAGGGGTGGCCTGAGGCAGAGACCTTCCTGACTTCAGAGCAACATAACAATAAGTAAGCAAATCCCAATGCAGGGTTTCTCCACTGAGACTATACTAGTCACAATGATATCTGAGTTTTCTGAGATGCTTGTCATTCCCTTCAACAATCCAGTACATGGCCATGTCACAGAGCTTGGAGGTGGTATATATATCTTGGACAAAAAACCATGAGCCTATTCTGGAGAGTGGCCAGAATTCAGAAAGAAAACAGGATCTTAGAAAGTTAGTAGGTGTTGCCCATCGAAAAGGCAACCAGCAGTCCTTTTTTAAAATGGGCAGGATGAATGCTGGAAAGCTTTCTACTAGTCAGGATACATCCATTGATGCATTCCTTTTTCTAATGTGTACAACCAAGAACACAGTGGGATACACAGACACAGAAACACTCACCTTGTCAAAGGACTTTCTAGAAACAGTCCACTCTAAACCAAACAAACCGCCTTTCCTACCTATTCTCAGAACATGAGACAAAACCACAAACTCACACCCACTCTCAAAAAGGCACCTCTTTCCCCAAGTAAGTCTGTGAGTATCCAGAGTGTCCTCTGACTTGTGGGCCATAGTATGTTCCCCCGAAATGGCCTGTCCTGTCTCAGATCTGGTCTCTTTGTCCATCTCTGTGAAGTTGTATGGAGCCTGTGCTGACCACTACCTGCTTTCTCAGGAAAGGCCCGTCTTCAGAGCTCTACTTGCATTTGGTCATCCTTAAACCATTAGGTACCAAGAGAGACAGACTCTCTCCTTGGTAAATCCAAACAAGTGAGCCCACTGGGAATGGGACTGGGCCTGGCTCTGGATGCCTGGCTTCCTGGATCTCAAGTTCAGAGAGTTTCATCACCAAAGAAGTGAGGTAGGTCAATTCCTAAAGGAAGGGAATGAGGTCACTGCCTTGGCAACCACTTTGTCCTTACAGTTGCTTCCAAAGGTCCCTTGAGATGGAGGCTGCCCCTACTTCCTGTGAAACTTTCAGAAGTTAGAATGGTATATCAACCATAGACACCCAGGAGAAGCTCTCCACACAGGGTTGTTTTGGTCCATCTTTTTTATATCAATAGGAGAGAGGCTGATTCAGACACATACCTTCATCCTGACCAGCTTGTTTGCCATGGAAGATGACTTTTGCTCTCTCAGGTCCTTCATAGCTGCCTACATCTTCTCCAGGGATCATTTCTGCATCAACCTTTGAGGTTCTCAGCAGGTGGAAGATTCCCTACATTCCTGTATTGTAAGACCTACTCTGTCCCTGCTCTTTTGTAAAGTTAGATTGAGGGAACAGTGTATGGTTAGGGTTAATAATATATTTTATTTGGGTTAGGAAACATTCTGTGGGATAAATAATGGTATTAGGAACCTGTGATATTCACAAGAATATATAGGTGAAATATAAGTATAAAACCTGAAATCTAGGTACGATTTGAAGCCCAGAAGGGAATTGGGCCCTTTAGTGCGATACTTAGCTTTGAATTATGTTCTACACAGATGTCTCAGATAAATCGATATGCAATGGCAGAGTACCTTGTACCTTGGATGAATAAATGTCTTAGAGAACATCCAGTCAAAAAGGAATAGTCGGCAGGATTAGGAAGGTAGTCAGTAGGTTTTGAAAAAAGAGTGAGTATAGGATTTGGACAAAACGTTCATTAGCAATAGGGTTTCGGGTAGAGAGTGAACGTAAATATGAGCACATACGAAGAGTCAGTCACAATGATGAACTGGGAAAAATATGTTGGAAAGCAGATATCAATAGAGACATTAGGAAAACAGGCAAAGTATAATGTGAGTGATAGGGTTAGACATTTTCAACATGGTTGAGGATGAATATATAATCTTAGGTAGAAAGACATATGTAGTCATCAATAGGATTGATATTTTAGAGCATTAGGCAACCTGGGCATGGTTGTTTTTAATAATCCATGCTCACTTTCAATTTGCTTTGGTGAAAGGTTAATAAAATAGTCACTTGTCACTTCCTGTTTTTCTGTATGCTTAACAAAACACTGTTGAAATCTTGAGAACTGTTTGCTATTTTGGTTCCCAGAATGTGCTATCCCCAACTACCAAACTGCAGAATGTACTCCCTCACCCAGTTGCATGCAAACTGCACACTCGCCCTGACCCATAAATAAATTTCCCTCCCTGCCCTGTCCAAGGAAAGTATATAAGCTCTGTTAAAGCTGTTCTCAGGGCTCTTTGCTCTATTCACGTGAGCTCTGAGCCCCAGCATGCTGGACCCCCAATAAACACTTTGCTGTGGCTGAGTGAAAATGGTATACGGTTCTGTACTTAAAAGATGCTTTCTTTTGCTTGGCTCTGCATAAAGATAGTCAGTTGCTGTTTACTTTCGAGTGGGTAGACCCAGAAACAGGAACGTCTTGTCAACTAACTTGGACTAGACTCCCACAGGGGTTCAAAATCTCCCCCACTCTCTTTGATGAAGCCCTTCACAGAGATCTCAACAACTTCAGAACTACACACCCCGAAGTCACCCTGATTCTATATGTGGATGTCCTGCTCCTGGCAGCCAACACCAAGGAAAACTTTGAGTCTGTGACCCAAGCACTATTATCTGAGCTTGCTCAACTCAGGTATAGAGCTTTGGCGAAAAAGGCCCAAATTTGCCAGCAAGAAGTAATCTTCCTGGGGTATTTTCTTAGGCACTGTAAATGATGGCTCACTGACCCCAGGAAACAAAACGTTGTGCAGATACCACCCCCATTTAACAGGAGACAACATAGAGAGTTTCTTGGAACTGCTGGCTTTTGCAGGTTATGGACCTGGGTTTGTGTTCATAGCTGCTCCTTTATACCCGCTGTTAAATGAGAATGCCCAATTCCAATGGGCCCTTTGAGCACCAGCAAGCTTTTGATAACATCTAAGAACACTAACACTGAACACCTCAACTTCACTGAGCCCAGCCTGCAATTTCAGAAAGCCCTACACTATGTTAAAAATGTACATCAACTCAATCAACTTAGTTCAAAGAAACTGCAGCCATTCCTGTAGGATCAAGAACAGAGTTTTAGACTAACTCACTCACAGTGAATGGAAATAACTGAATGGGTAACAAAAGCCTGTCGGTTCTGTTAATTGGTTAATGCTTACCATTCCAAGCTTCCTGCAGGAAAGCACGTAACAGGAACCAGACCAGGACAATTCTGGGAAGTGGACTTTACCTAAATTAAGCCAGCGAGATATGGACTTAAATATCTTCTAGTCTTTGTAGATACATTCTCAGGATGGATTGAAGCCTTTCCCACAAAAAAAAAAAAAAAAAAAAAAAAAAAAACGGCACAAATGGTGGTCAAGAAGATCCTGAAAGATATTTTTCAAAGACAGGGGCTGCCTAATGTAATGTGGTCTGATAATTGAACGGCGTTCATGGGCCAGGTAAACCAGGGGTTAGCCAGGACCCTGGGGATTAATTGGAAGTTACATTGTGCTTATAGACCCCAAAGCTCAGGACACATGAAAAAATAAATAGAAGCATTAAAGAGACCTTAAATAAATTAAGCTTAGAGACCGTCATAAAAGGGTAGACTATGCTCCTGCCTTATGCACTGTTTCATGAAAGAAATACTCCGTTTGTTTCTTTGTGTAACATCACCCCCTATGAAATTCTCTATGGGGCCCCTCCTCTGGTAAGGGACCTAACCCCAACTCTTAAGACCTAAGTATCCCTTCCACACACCCTTGCTTGACAGACTTAAATCTCTTGAAAGAACTCAGCTATACCTGTGGAAACAGCTGGCCACTGCCTTCCAACCTGGGGACGAGGGGACTCCACATCGATATCAAGTAAGAGAATTCCTCTACATAAGAGGACATCAGGTGTCATCCCTGGAACCCCGCTGGAAAGGACCATACCAGGTGCTACTTATAACACCTACAGCGGTAAAAGTAGACGGAATCACTTCCTGGATCCATGCCTCTCATCTCAAACCTGCAACCTGTCCAGACTCTGGCTGGAAACTGGAAAAGACTGGTAACCCGTTCAAATTGTGTATTTGCCACGTAGATAAGGCTATAGACTTTCCCCTTGGCCACCAGTAGACCTAACACTCATTAGCCCGTTCAGCAGCAATGGCTGATCACAAATCCTACAAGACAAGAAGTATGGTCTATCTTGCATACAGCCCCCTTAGGAACCTGGTGGCCATCTCTCCACCCAGACATTTGTCAGCTGGATATAGGTCTGTCCTATTAGGATATCCTTGATGAAGAGTATCCCACTAAAATTCCATTAAATCATTTCCGTACCATAGATAATGGAAACAAACATTATGGTTGTATAGACAGGCAAGCCAGATGCAGGTTGGCTAGCCTATATTAGTATGTTTGCCCCGCAGACTATCAAAGCCACAAACCGCCATGGCTGAGTGTGGGAAAAGATGACTTCTTCTGTAAGTCATGGGGATTTGAGCATACAGGGGCTGCCTGGTGGAATGTAAAATCCTCATCAAATTCAGTACACAGCATTGGCCATATTACTACTTAGACATCTAAAACAGATGGCGCCAAGAGGAGTCTCTAGATCCTCAAATTCTGTGTGACCTTTTTACCTTCTGCAAGTGCTCAAAAGGGTGAAAGGAAATTCCCCTATGTGGAGGCCTTTTCCCTGTTTCCCTCACATCCTGAACGATGCTTCTCCAATAGTTCCTCACCCTCAGCTTTCTGCTCCAGACTCTCTGCTGTCAGTCCGACCTCAGCAACCTTATTTCTCCCCTCCAATTACTAGATCCAAAACCCAAACCTTCGCTGGTTCTCAGAGCATTGCCCCCTTGCTGAGTTAGCAGGTACTGAGGTACCCATCCACCCACTCACTCCTCTCTTCCTCTGTCAGTACCCGCACCGGGTTGCACCAGGTCCTCTTACCAGCTAACCTAAAGCTCAAACCAGCTTAGGAGATCCCTCAGACCCCTATGGAAGATGTAATGAAAATGACCTTTAAAGTTGCTTTGTGATCACTGAAAACAGGTTACTAAGAATTTAAAGTGCCTCACAGGCTTTTCGGGATAGTCACTCCCGTCTTCCCCTCTGCTCTACCGGTTATACTGCTCAAGTTTTTGTTTCTAGGAAAATCCCAAACCCCTTTCCCATTATTCTTTTATATCTCTCCTTCCTAATTCTCAGATCCACGGAGCAGCTCTCACCCTCCGCCTTCCCCGTCTTCCCCCTCTGTACCAGGCCCACAGAAAAATCTTAACTGAACTTCTCCAGAAGTCTTCACCATGACTTTAGGATTTTCAGCAAAAGAGTCCCTATAAAAGAGTTCAGTGTAGATAAACTTCCTGTTTTTTTGTTGCCCTGCTCTACTTGGCTACTGGCTGCAAAAATCAGCACTCCTAAGCTTGACACCCCTTTAATAGTTTTTCACACAATATGTGAAAAAGGCCTCTGGCCTTGAGCTGGGGCTTCAAAGAGATGGCTATATTTTTAAGATATAAAATTACCAACTGGGCTCCATGGTAACAGCTGCAGGGGGATAAAAGAAAAGGAAGAAAAAGCTCTCCCCCTCCCAGGTGTCCTTGAAAGTTTAACTTGCCCACCAAAGAGGAAAAAACAGAAAAAAACTTCTTTTTGTGAAGTTCTGCAGACTGTGAACTTCTTAGTCCCTTCCCTTTCATGTTGGGTACAAAATTCTGAAACTACCTAAACTTGGGGTTCAGGGAATTAATTGATTACAACAGAAGCAATGCCCGCTGAATCCGGTTGCAACCAAATAGGACTGTTTCCCTGTCTTCTGTGCTATCTTAGGTGCCTTGCCTTGACTGCCCCTACAACAGTATAATTCTATATACTTAAACATTGTTTATGTTTTAATGAAATGGTCAACAGATGTGATTAATTGTGAAATGGTGAAGATGTTTCCCAGATTGCTCTATAATGACCCAGGTTCATTTGAAGTTCAAACAGGGGGGCATACAACCCAGTTCCACTGGGAACATATATCTCTTACTTTACCTATCATATTAGGAAGTGGAGTTGCTGCAGGGGTAGTCACAGGAACCACTGCCCTGGTCCATGGTACACAACAAATGACCCAAATAGAAGCAGCAATAGACCAAAACTTAAAGATATTAGAAACCTCCATCACAGTTTTCAGGAATCTTTAACCTCTCTCTCTGAAGTTGTTTTACACAACAGTCGAGGGTTTGACCTCCTCTTCATGAGAGAAGGGTGCCTTTGTGCTGCATTGATGTAAGAATGCTGTTTTTATGCCGACCATAATGAAGTTGTAAAAAAACCTATGAGTAAAATAAAAGGATGCCTTGAAGAGTGTCAATGAGAGACAGACGCCCCAAAAGGGTGGTTTGAGTCTTGGTTATCACAGTCCCCCTGTTTATCTACGCTTTTATCACCCCTGGCCTGTCCAATAATAATCTCCATATTATAGCTAACTATAAAACCCTGTTTGCTCAACCGTGTAATTTCTTTTTTCCAAGCTCAAATTGGACAAGTTAAACTTATGGTAATACCCCACTAGCAGACATAGAATGTGACACCCCCCAATGATCACTATTATGATTAAAATTAGCCAGAAGAAGAAGTGGGGAATGAAAGGTTAATAAAAAAGTAACTTGGAACTTCCTGTTTTTTTTGTATGCTTAACAAAACACTGTTGAAATATTGAGAACTGTTTGCTAACCTTGTTCCCAGATTGTGCTGTCCCCAACTTCGAAATTGCAGAATGTATTCCCTCATCCGGTTACACGCAAACCGCCCACTCGCTCTGACCCATCAATAAATTTCCGTCCCTACCCTTTTCAAGGAAAGTATATAAGCTCTGCTTAAGCTGTTCTCAGGGCTCTCTGCTCTATTCTTGTGAGCTCTGAGCCACAGCATGCTGGACCCCCAATAAACCTCTTGCTGTGGCATGAGACACTCTCCTGGTGGTCTCTTCCTCCGATGCTTGCACGAACATTACTTGGATGATTGAATGTAGAAGAGAAAATCCAGTCAAAAAGGGATAGTCGGTAGGATTAAGAAGATAGTCGGTAGGTTTAGGAAGAAGAGTGAGTATAGGATTTGGAACAAAATCTCTTTAGCAATAGGGGTTCGGTTAGAGAGTGAATGTAAATGTCAGCACATGTGAACAGTCACAATAATGAAATGGGAAAAGAACGTAGGAAAGCAGATATCAATAAAGACATTACGAAATCAGGCAAAGTATAAAGTGTGTGATACGATTAGACATTTTCATCAGGGTTGAGTTAGAATATATAATCTTAGGAAGAAACAAATATGTAGTCACCAATAGGATTGACATTTGAGAGCATTAGGCAACCTTGACATGGATATTTTTTGTAATCCATGCTCACTTTCCATTTAGGTTTTGGTACAATCATAAGTGTGACGTTTGCATTTGTGTCCAGAATATTACTGTGATAATATGTATATATAGATCTGGTGACATGAGTGTTTATTCCACCATTTCTGGGAGCAATTTTTTGAAGACATATAAATGGGTATAGGGGTACAAAGAGGTATACACTGTGTCAATGAATATAGAGATAATGCATGAATAGACCATAAGTGAATAAATAATATAACTTGTTCCACATTAATTAACGGATTGAATTGATATCTGAAAATATATAAGAAATCTTATATTGATATACAATCATTTATTCCAACCATTTATACATCTAATATCAATATTAGGGTTATGGTTTATCATGAAGATATGTTATTTTTGCTACAAAAGTGATTATGGAAATCGAAAATAATGTGTTTGGAAAGAGTCAGTCACAATGCTGGCAATATGTGAACAAGGCCTCTGGCCTTGAGCTGGGGCTTGACAGAGATGGCTACAGTTCTAAGTTAAAGAAGTTACCAACTGGGCTCCATGGTAAAAGCTGGCAGGGAGAAAAAAAAGAGAAGAAAAAAGCTCTGCCCCTCCCAGGTGTCCTTGAAATGTTAACTTGCACAGAACAGAAAAAAAAAAAAAAAACAGAAACAAAAACTGCTTTTAATGAACTTCTGCAGACTGTGAACTTCTGAGTCCCTCCCTTACATGTTGGGTACAAAATTCTGAAACAATCTAAACTTGGAGTTCAGGGGATTAAATGATTACAATAGAAGCAATGCCCTCTAAATCCGGTTGCAACCAAATAGGACTGTTTCGCTGTGTTCGGTGCTATGTTAGTTGCCTTACCTTGCATTGTCCATCCCTTTTCTCATGAAAAGACCAGTCAAGAAACATGGAGGAATGCATGTGCTCTGAAGCAGGAAGTGATTGATAGTGAATCAAATGCCTATAAATTTCCTAACTTGTGCATGAAATACATATCCTATGATGTGCATAAATTAAAGAAATAGTAATCTACCAGTGTTGAATAAAAATGAACGTCAGAATACACATCATGTCCAATTGGAATCTACTTGCATTGATGTTAAACTGGGTCAGGTACTGTAGAAATATTAGGATTTGTGTGCACCATTCACTGAAGTTCCTTTTCGGTACTAGGAAAGAAATACGTTTTTCAGGTAAATGAATATTTCTAAGAATAATCTTGTGAAAAGTTGATTATAAATTCACATATATGAATATGAATGAATTTGGTGAGTGTAAAATAAAACACATATTTCATATTTTGAAAAATCTGTAGAGTCTATCTATCTATCTATCTATATATATATATATATATATATATATATGTGTGTGTGTGTGTGTGTGTGTGTGTGTGACATTAAAAATAGCAATATATATGCCAATCAAAATTCAAAATGAAATATATATCATTGACAGATGCAAAAATATTTATTTAACTGAACATGGATTTATGAATAATATTGATCAAGTAGGAAGCTCACCCATAATTTGAATTTTCAGTTCCAACATCATTTAGGAGGAGTGATCCCTTACAATTTGTATCTGTCAAGTCAGCCACCTCACATGAATGGACGTGTGGTCCCAGGTAGGATTCTATGTTTGCATATAAAAATACAGGTGGTGAATAGGCTACAGAGAGGGGAGACAGGAATTCACATATTGGTTAACTTTAAAAAAAACATGGAGAACGACTTCAACAAAAAGTTGACTAGATTTATAACTCCCACAATATATAATGCAAAAGGCAAGTCCAACTATACACCATGCCTCCTCTGAAATGCTTGTATTTTTATTCTGTTTGAGTTATTTTTCTCCATCTTATTAGTATTAGTAGTCAAGTGTAGTAGGGTAGGGGTTAGTGTCGGGGATTCAGTATTTCGAAAGAAAAATTGGAAAATGAATCCAATGTGTATGTAAATGTGTGCTCCACAAATATCCTCCCACTCTCATACAGAAAAATGCCTTGACAGTACCTTCGCTCCAACTAAAACACCATTAGAGGAGAAGAATTAGAAAATCAGTGAATACATATCTGGAATGGAATATGCTCACAGTTTTGAAAAATTCGAGGTGGTAGATGATTTTCGAAAAGAAAGGGACAGGGTAAACACTCCACAAACATGGAGTTCTGCTGGCCTAAAGACTTCTTGAGAAACTGCCTCTGAGGTTGGGCCCTTGAACTATATGTGGTTGTCAGGAGCTTTAGCTTCCTTTGTACTGAGACCATCAATGCTGGGTCTGCATCTATGTGACATGGAGGAAATTGTTTCTTATTTTCCAATGAAAATGAGGCAGCAGTGCTGAATTCTCTCTTTGTAGGTAACCTGTGGCCACTGGGGGCTAAGTGTATCCCCGTGTGGACTGTGAAGCCATTTGGGCATCCTCCAATTTTTGTGGTGTTTCTCGCTGCTGCACTGGGAGTTTGGTATTTGCTTCACAAAATACATGGAGTTCAACTGGGACACAGTGCTGGAGGGATTTCTGTCGGGAGTGGTGGGTCAGGGTCTGCAGGATAATGCACCAACCAGGCTTCTATCCCACATTGCTTTCCCCCTTGACCATAGCAACCTGATTCTGAACATTGCCCTGAAACCACTCAATATAACAAGATGCCTTTACAAAGAAGCGTCTGCTGGCTGCACCATGTCAGTAACAACCATTTGGAAGCCAAGGGCAGATCCACATTGCCGCACTACATGTTTTATCACAAACCTTCCCACCACTGTTCTAGGCCCACTAATCAGCAGGCTCCAAATTACTGGCATCTCTGTTCTACACCACTTTCATGAAACCCAGTCAATCAAGGCAGTGTCTGGCACACTCAAGATCAGCAACAGCACATCCAAAGGTTCTCCAGTGCCACCAGGTCATGGGAATTTCAAAAATTTCACGGTATTTTTCTAGCCATTTTTCTAGGATGATGTTGCAAGCACTATGGGTTTCAATATATTCAGGAACCGTTAAATGGTGAAGAAGCACATTTCAATGAAAGCTCTGGAGAACTCTCAAAGGCAAGGCTTCCAAAATAGTGGCCAAAAGGTCACTTGAATCCAGTCCTATTGAGGTCTACAATATGAGGTCCATGTGTTTTTTGACACTGAACAATGGCTGCCATGTCTTTCAGAATACAATCAAGTGATATCCTGGCTGAGATTCCCAGTGCTTTGTGGAAAGCCACCCTGGGCCTAGATCTCAGTTTCCAAGGGCGACTTTCATTGCGTGGCTTCCTAAAATCCCAAAACAATTCATGGCAATACTTCTCTGAGGTAAGTTCTAGAACTCAGTCTCTAAGGGGAATCACACCAGAGTTCAAGCACAGGTAGACCCAGTCATTTCTTCCAACCACCACACAAATGACCACAATTAAAACCAAAACACTCCACACGGCCCTAATCTTCTTCCATATAGACACTCATCATATCCTTTGGCTGGAGTTTTCCATAAGGGGTGCAGCCCAAGACAGTGTCGAAAATAAGCTCCCTTAACCCTCATTTGCCTAAAGTCAGGGTGGCCTGGACACCCTTACCATAAATCAGGAGTGATCAAATAGGTCTGCCATTAATACTTTTCAACTTCTTCAATTTTAGGCCTTTTAACTGTGGCATTTAGATTATTTATGTGAACTGTAGTCAAGAGAAAACCGAAGCACCTATGGGCTAGCCTCTCCATGGCTTTGAAGAATTCATTTGACCCAAAGGATCCTTATTCTCACTTGATGGAGGTCAGAAACCTTACAGAGAAAGGCGAGAGACTTCATCTACAATGACTGTAATTTTTGCCATTTTGATTTTGTATGCACACATGGGATTTTTCTTTACATCCATCAGGTGTAGGGAATCTAAGCCATAGACTCACACAGGGCCAAGAGACTGATTCAGACACATCCCTTTCCAAAGCAGTTAAGTAAAGAGCCACAGGTAATGCCCATTTATATCCATTTGAAAACTGGTTACTTCAGGTTTCACAAAGGGGTGGCCTGAGGCAAAGTCCTTCCTGACATTCAGGGCAAAAGAACAATAGGCAAGCAAAAGCCCCAAAGCAGAGTTTCTCCACTGAAACTTTACTGGTCACACTGATATCTGAGTTTTCTGAGATGCTCGCCATTCCCTTCAGCTATCCAGTACATGCCCATATCACAGAGCTTGGAGGTGGTAAATATCTTGGACAGAAAACCATGAGCCTATTCTGGAGTGTAGCCAGAATTCAGGAAGGAAACAAGAACTTAGGAAGTTTGAAGGTGTTGCCCTTCGATAAGGCAAGCCACAGTCCATTTATATATTGGGCAAGATTGATGCTGGGAAGCTTTCTACTAGACAGGACACATCCATTGATGCATTCTCTTTTCTAATGTCTACAACCACAGACACACTGGGAAACACAGACATAGAAACACTTGCCTTGTCAAACGACTTACTAGAAACAGTTCACTCCAAACCAAACAAACCGCCTTTCCTACATTTTCTCAGAACATGAGACAAAACCACAAACACACAACTAAAACCACAAATGCATCTCCTTTCCCCAAGTAGGTCTGTGACTATTCAGAGTGTACTCTCACTGGTGAGCCTTACAATGTTCCTCTGAAATGGCCTGTCCTGTCTCAGATATGGTCTCCTTGGTGAACTCTGAAAATGTCAGGAGCCCACGGTGAGCCACTACTTGCTTCCTCTGGAAAGGCCAGTCTTCAAAGCTTTCCTGGCATTTCGCCATCCTCACATCAGTATATACCAAAAAAGACTGTCTCTGTCATTGGAATATCCAAACAAGTGAGCCCACTGGGACTGGGACTGGGACTGGCTCTGAGTGCCTGGCTTCCTATATCACAAGTTCAGAGAGTTCCATCACCAAGGAATAGAGGTGAGGTCACTTCCTTCAGGAACTGAATAAGTTCACTGCCTTTGCAACCACTTTGTCCTAACAGTTGCTTCCAAGGGTCCCATGAGATGGATGCTGCCCCTATTTCCCGTGACACTTTCACAAGTTAGAATGGTATATCACCCATAGGCACCCGTGAACAGCTCTCCACACAGGGCTGGATTTGTCCATCTTCTGTACATTAGGAACAGAGAGGCTGATTCCGACACAACCTCTCATTCAGACAAGGCTGTTTTTCATGGAAGAAGACTTTTGCACTCTCTGGTCCTTCATAGCTGCCTACATCTTCTCCAGGGATTATTTCTGCATGGAACTTTGAGGTTTTCAGCAGGTGTTATATCCCCTACATTCCTTATTGTAAGACAAACACTGTCCCTGCTCTTCTATAAAGTTAGAATGTGGGAACAGTATATGGTTTGGGTTAATAACATGTTCGATTTGGGTTAGGAATCATTTTGCTGGATGAATAATGGTATTGAAAACCAGCGATATTTATAAGAATATAGAGGTCAAATATATGTATGAAAACAGAAATCTAAGTAAGATTTGAAGCCCAGAAAGGGATTGGGCCCTTGATTGGGAGACTTAGCTTTGAATCATGTCCTGCACAGATGTCTCAGATGAATCAATACACAATGGCGTCGGACCTTGTACCTTGGATGATTGAATGTTGAAGAGAACATTCATTCTAAAAAGGATAGTCAGTAGGATTTGGGAGATAGTCAGTAGATTCAGAAAGAAGAGAGAGTATAGTATTTGGACCAAAAGTTGTTTAGCAATTGGGTTTCAGGTAGAGAGTGAATGTAAATGTCAGCACAAATGCACAGTCAAAATGATGAACTGGGAAATTATGAAGGAAAAGAGATATCAATAGAGACATTAGGATATCAGGCAAAGTTTAAAGTGAGTGATAGGATTAGACATTTTCAACAGGGTTGAGTTTGAATATATAATCTTAGAAAGAAACAAATATGTAGTCAACAATTACATTGACATTTGAGAGCATTAGGCAACCTGGTCATGGATGTTTTCAGAAATCCATGCTCACTTTAAATTTAGGCTTTGGTACAATTATAAGTGTGACCTTTGCTTTATTTTCCAGAATATTACTGTGATAAAATGTATATGTAGGTCAGGTGACATGAGTATTTCTTCCACCATTTCTGGGAGCAATATTTTGGAGACGTATAAATGAGTATTGGGAGTACAAAGAGGTGTACCATCACTCTATGAATATAGAGATAATGCAAGAATAGACCATACTGAGAGTAAATAATATAATTGGTAAACGTTAAATAACGGATTGAATTGATATCTGAAAATATACAGGAAATCTTATATTGATATACAATCATTCATTCCAACCAGTTATACTTCTAATGGTAATATTAGGGTTATATTTTATCATGACGAGTGTGTGAGGTTTGCTTCAAAAGTGATTATGGAAACAAAAATAATGTGTTTAGAAAGAAGTCTCATGAAAAGTCTTATCAAGAAACATGGAGGGATACATGTGTTCTGAAGAAGGAAGTTATTGAAAGTGAAACAAATGCCTATAAATTTGCTAACTTGTGTATGAAATATATATCTTATGATGGGCATAAACTGAAGAAATAGTAATGTACCAGTGTTGACTAAAAATGAACATCAAAATACATATTATGTTCCATAATAATCTACTTGCATTGATGTGACACTGGGTCAGTTACTGTAGAAATATTAGGATTCGTTTGCACCATTCACTGAAGTTAGTTTTCAGTTCTAGGAAACAAATATGTATTTCAGGTGGATGAATATTTCTGAGAATAATCTTTTGAAAATTTAATTATAAATCCACATACATGAATACGAATGAATTTAGGGAGTGTACAATAAGACACATATATTTCATATTTTGAAAAATTTGGAGAGTATATATATATATATATATATATATATATATATATATATATATATACACACACACACATACACACACATTAAAAAGTAGCAACATATATGCCAATCGAAATTCTTCATGAAATGTATATCATCCACTGATCCAAAAATATTCATTATACTGAATATGATTTTATTTATCATGTTGTTCATCTAAGAAGCTCACCCATAGGTTGAATTTTCAGTTCTAACTGTGTTTAGGAGGAGTGATCTCTTCTCCCAATTTGTATCTGCCAAGTCAGCCACCTCACGAGAATGTACATGTGATAACAGGTAGGATTCTATATGTGCATATGAAATTACATGTGCTGAATTGGCTACAGAGAAAGGCAGAGAGGAATTCACCTATTTGTTACCTTTAAAAACACATGGATCTTCTTCTATTTCTCTCTTTATGTTTCTGTAGTTTTCATTGTATAAGTCTTTCACCTCTTTTGTTAGGTTGATTCCCAAGTATTTTATTTTTTTTTTGAAAATATTGTGAATGGAGTGTTTTTCCTCATTTCCGATTCAGAAGTTTTGTTACTGATATACAAAATGCCTTTGATTTGTGCATGTTGATTTTTTATCCTTCCACTTTGCTGAATTCATGTATTAGTTCTAGTAGTTTTTTTGTAGACCCTTTTGGGTCTTCTAGGTATAGAATCATGTCATCCACAAACAGTGATAATTTAAGTTCTTCTTTTCATATTTTTATGCCTTTAATTTCTTTCATCTTTCTAATTGCTCTGGCCAGTGTTTTGAGAACTATATTGAATAGAAGTGGTGATAGAGGGCATCCCTGTCTTGTTCCTGATTTTAGAGGGAATGCCTTCAATTTTTCTCCACTCAGAATGATGCTAGACTGAGGCTTAGCATAGATAGCTTTCACAATTTCGAGGAAAGTTCCTGTTATCCCTAGTTTTTCTAATGTTTTGAATATAAAGGAATGCTGTACTTTGTTGAATGCTTTTTCTGCATCTATTGAGATGATCATATGGTTCCTATTTTAAGTCTATTTATGTGGTGAATAACATTTATTGATTTCCGTATATTGAACCATCCTTGCATCCCAGGGATTAATCCTACTTGATCACGGTGCACAATTTTTTTGATGTGCCTTTTTGTTCGATTCGCCAGAATTTTATTGAGGATTTTTGCATGTAGTTTTATCAGAGATATTGGTCTGTAGTTTTCTTTCTTTGAGGTGTCATTGTCTGGTTTTGGAATCAGGGTGATGTTGGCCTCATAGAATGAATTTGGCAAAGCTCCCTCTTTTTCCACTTCCTGAAATAAATTGAAAAGTATTGGTATTAATTCTTCTTTAAAGGTTTTGTAAAACTCCGCTGTATACCCATCTGGTCCTGGGCTTTTCTTGGTTGGTAGTCTTTTGATTGCTTCTTCAATCTGATCCATTGATATTGGTCTGTTCAAATTGTGTGTATCCTCCAGACTCAGTCTGGGCAAATCATAGGATTTAAAAAATTTATCGATGTCTTCACTCTCTTCTATTTTATTGGAATATAGGTTTTCAAAATAATTTTAAAAATGTGGCATTTATACACCATGGAGTATTACGCAGCACTAAAAAATGACAAAATCATGGGATTTGCAGGGAAATGGATGGTATTAGAGTAGATTATGCTTAGTGAAGCTAGACAATCCCTAAAAAAACAAATT
Source organism: Callospermophilus lateralis (assembly GCF_048772815.1). NCBI lineage: Eukaryota > Metazoa > Chordata > Mammalia > Rodentia > Sciuridae > Callospermophilus > Callospermophilus lateralis. The sequence continues at coordinate 1,637,836 of NW_027514446.1, read as the reverse complement.
CCAAATGTCTTCTTTGATATAATGAGACCAACTAAGAACAGAGCAGGAAGGAATAGCAGGAAGAAAAGGTCAACATTAATAAGAGACATGAGGTGGGAGGGAAAGGGAGAGAAAAGGGAAATTGCATGGAAATGGAGGGAGACCCTCAATGTTTTACAAAATTATATATAAGAAGTTGTGAGTGGAAGGGGAAAATAAACAAGTAGGAAAATGAATTACAGAAGATGGAGTAGAGAAAGAATATGGGAGGGGAGGGGAGGGGAGGGGGGATAGTAGAGGCTAGGAAATGTAGCAGAATACAACAGATTCTAATAGGGCATTATGTAAAAATGTGGATGTGCAACCGATGTGATTCTGCAATCTGTATTTGGAGTAAAAATGTGAGTTCATAATCCACTTGAATCTAATATATGTAATACAAGATGTCAAGAGTTTTGTAATATTTTGAACAACCAATAAAAAAAAAACACATGGAGAACTATTTCAACAAAAAATTGACTAGATTTATAACTCCTACCCTGCATAATGCAAAAGGCAAGTCCAACTATACACTATGCCTTGTCTGAACTGCTTGTATTTCTATTCTTTTTGGGTTATTTTTCTCCATCATATTAGAATTATTAGTCAGAGTCTAGTACTGTATGGGTTAGTTTCAGGGATTCAGTATTTTGAATGGAAAATAGGAAAATAAATCCAATGTGTATGTAAATATGTGCTACACAAAAATCTTCCCACTCTCATCCAGAAAAATGCCTTGACATTACCTTCGCCCCAAGTAAAACACAATTAGAGGAAAAGAGTTAGAAAAACTGTGAATACATATCTGGAATGAAATATGCTCAAGAGTTCACAACCTTGAAGGTGGTAGAGGAGTTTCCAAAAGTTAGGAACAGGTAAATATTCGACAAAATTGGAGCTCTGCTGGACTAAAGACTTCTTGAGAAACTGCCTCTGAGTTTGGGCACTTGAAATATTTGTTGTTGTCAGGAGCTTTAGCTTCCTTTGTAGAGAGACCATCAAAGCTGGGTATGTATCTAAGTGACCTGGAGGACATGGTTTCTTATTTTCTAATGAACATGAGGCAGCAGTGCTGAATTCTCTCTTTGTAGGTAAACTGTGGGGACTGGGGGCTAACTCTTTCCGTGTGGACTCTAAAGCCATTCGGTCATCCTCCACTTGTCGTGGTGTTTCTTGCTGCTGCAATGCGAGCTTGGTATTTGCTTCACACAATACAAGGAATTCAACTGGGACACAGTGCTAAAGGGAGTTCTGTCACGTGCGGTGTTTCAGGGTCTGCAGGATAATGTACCACCCAGGCTTCAATCCCACATAGCTTGCATCCTTGACCATAGCAATTTGATTCTGAACATTGCCCTGAAAACTCTGCATATTAAAAGATGCCTTTACATAGAAGGGTATGCTGGCTGCACCATGTCAGTTACAAGCCATTTGGAAGCCAATGGCAGATCCACATGGCCCCACCACAGATATTTTCTCACACACCTGCACACAACTTCTCTAGGCCCACTTCTCATCAGGCCCCAACTTACTGGCATCTCTGTTCTTACACCATTTTCATGGTCATGGGAATTTCAAAAATTTCATGGTATTTATCTAGCCATTTTTCAAGATTGATGTTGGAGGCATTGTGGTTTAAATTCATTCAGGAATCATTCAATGGTGATGAAGCTCATTTGAATGAAAGCTCTGGTGAAATCTCTGAGGCAAGGCTTCCCAAAGAGTGGCCAAAAGGTCACATGAACCCAGGCCTATTGCTGTCTACAATGTGAGGTCCATGTGTGTTTTGACTCTCATCTATGGCTGCCATGTCTTTCAGAATAAAACCATGTGATATCCTGGCTGAGATTCCCAGTGCTCTGTGGAAAGCAAACCTGGGCCTAGATCTCGGTTTCCAAGGGCGACTCTCATGCGTGGCCAACTAAAATCCCAACACATTTCATGATAATACTTCTCTAATGTCAGTTCCAGAACCCAGTCTCTAAGGGGAATCACACCAGATTTCACCCCAGGTGTACCCAGTCATATCTTCCAACTACCACACAAATGATGACAATTAAAATCAAAACACTCCCACATGGCCCTCATCTTCTTCCATATATTCACTCTCATTCTAAGCTCTGTCTGGAGGTTTCCATGAGCGGCGAAGTCCAAGAGAGTGTTCAAAATAAGCTCCCTTGCCCCTCATTGCCTAAAGTCATGGTGGCCTGGACACCCTTCCTGTGAACCAGGTGTGATCAAATAGGCCTGCCCTTAATACGCCTAGGCTTCTCCAATTTGAGGCCTACTGACTGTAAGGTATAAATATTTTTATGTGAACTGGAGTCATGAGAAAACCCAAGAACCTATGTGCTAGACTCTCCAGGGCTTTGAAGAACTCATTTGACACAAAAAATCCCTATTCTCACTTGATGGAGGTCAGGAGCCTTACAGAGGAAGGTGAGAGACTTCATGCACAGGGACTTCTCTTTTGGCCATTTTGGTTATGGATTCACACACGGAATGATCCATCAGGTGATGAGAATGTAAGCCACAGCCTCACACAGATCAAAGAGGCTGATTCAGACACATCCCTTTCCAAAGCAATTTAGCAAATACCCACTGGTGATGCCCATTCATTTCCATTTGAAAACTGTGTGCTTCAGGCTTCACAAAGGTGTGCCCTGAGACAAAGAGCTTCCTGACATTCTGGGCAAATTAACAATAGGTAAGCAAATGGGCCAAAGTAGAGTTTCTCTACTGAGACTTTACAAGACACACTGATGTCTGATTTTTCTAAAATGCTCCAATTCCCATATATTAAATTATGTAGAGACATTAATGAACAAGAGCAAGTCATGGCAGCTGCAGTTAAACAGGCTTTAAAACAAGGGCAAGTCGTGGCAGCTGCAGTAAAATAGGCTTTAGATGCCAGGACAAGAACATGCTACAATTGTGAACAAACAGGACATTTTAAAAGGAATTGCCCCATAAGAGGAGGGTTTAACAAAACTAGGTATCAAAGGAGTAGAATACAGGGTATTTGCCCAGGATGCCATAGAGGGAGACATTGGACTAATGAATGCCATTCTCAAACCACCATAGAGGGTAGTATATTATCAAAAAACAAACAAGGACCAGGTGTTTATCCATGATATCATGGAGAAAGGCATCAGGTTACGTTGCCAGAAAATGGACAGGGGGACCCAATGCTCTGGGGCCCCAAACCACAAATATAAGGAGCACTGGAGGAACCCAGCAACCCCATCAGGGTAGTGCCAAAGACACATTGTCCATCAGAGCCCTCAACAGACAAACTAGAGGGAGTGCAGGGTTGGACATCTGCACCTCTGTCAGAGCAGTACTAACTCCAGAGATGGGAGTTCAAATCATTCTCTCAGGGGTAAAAAACCTCTTCCCCAAGGAGCAGTAGGCTTATTATTGGGACGCAGTTCTTCTACTCTAAAAGGACTTATGATAAGTCCTGGGGTAATTGACCCTAATTATGAAGGTGAAATAAAAATTATAGCCAGTTCTCCAAAGGGTATATCAGTAATTTCACCAAGAGACAGAATAGCACAGTTACTAATAATACCACGCTTACATGATAAATTTTCCAGTCATGTTGTAGAAAGAGGTTCCAAGGGATTAGGCTGCACAGATGTAGATTTGGCTATGTTTTCTCTAAAGTTAGATTCTTGCCCCATACTAACACTAAATATTCAAGGACATGAATTAAATGGGCTACTGGATACAGATGCAGAACTTAGCATCATCTCTCGTACAGAGTGGCCAAAATATTGGCCATTACAACCATCCACTCAAACACTTCAAGGCCTAGAATTGGCGACTAATCCCCATCGAAGAGCAATGGTATTAGATTGGAAGGATCCTGAAGGATGTGAAGGAACTATATAGCCATATGTATGGATCATCTTCCCGTAAATTTAAGGGGATGAGATGTCCTAGATGAATTAGGTTTGAAATTAACAAAAAACATCAATTAAAATATACCCACAATTATGGTTAGACAAGGTTTTAGGATAGGAAAAAGATTAGAAAAACAATATCAAGGTATAGCAGCTCCAATACTAATAGATCAAGGAACAGACAGAAATGGGTTGGATTTTAAGAAAGGGACACTAAGACAATAAAAATTACTTGGAAATAAGAAAGACCAGTATGGGTTCCTCAGTGGACCCTGACTAAAGAAAAGGTACCAGCAGCCCATGATCTGGTCAAACAACAATTAGCAGAAGACATATAAAACCATCTGTATCTCCCCATAATACTCCCAGTTTTGTCATCAAAAAGTAATCTGGTAAATGGAGATTATTGCAAGATTTAAGAGGCATTAATAATGAGATGGTTATTATGGGACATGCTCAATCGGGGATTCCACAATTATCTGCTTTGCCAAAACTTGGTATGATTTATGTATAGATATTAAAGATTTTTTTTTCATTTCCAATTCAACCTTAGGATAGTCCATGTTTTGCATTTACTAACCCTGCACTGAATCATGAAGGTCCTGATCAGAGATACAAATGGAAAGTACTCCCTCAAAGGATGGCTAATAGCCCAACTATGTGTCAAATTTATGTTAACAAAGTAATCCAGCCACTTAGAAATCAAAATCCTGAACTACAAATATTTCACTATATGGATGATATATTATTAGCACACAAAGCTAAAAACACATTGCTAGAATGTTATGCCACACTTAAAAACATATTAAAAAATATAAACTAGAGATAACAATAGATAAAGTAGAATTAAATTTTCCAATTAATTATTTAGGAGTTCTATTATCCTCAACCATGATCTGTCCACCAAAAATTCAAGTACGAATAGATCAACTCAAATCACTTAATGACTTTCAAATGTTATTAGGAGACATAAATTGGATAAGGCCTTATCTAGGTATACGCACAATAGAGTTGGAAACTTTTTTGATATCCTAAAAGGTCCATCAGATCCAAATTCACCCCGCATGTTAAAGCCTGAAACAAGAAAGGCATTAAAAATTATTGAAACATATATGGAAAATATGCATTTGGATAGAATTGATTTAAGTTTGTCTTTATTATTTATTGTACTACCAACAAAAATATTACTACAGGAGTATTTTGGCAAGAAGGTCCATTATTATGGATGCATTTATCTTATTCCCCTAACAATATTCTTAATCGGTATACTGAGGCTGTAGGACAATTAATACTGAAAAGAACAAAAGCAGCAAAGGAAGTGTTTGGAATTTCTCCCAATAAAATAATTACTCCATATACTCTGAATCAAATTGATGAGTTAGCTAATGAGTTAAATACTTGGGCAATAATCATGTGCAAATCTAATATTTCATTTGATAATCACTTACCATCTAATCCTTTATTGTCTTTTTGATCATTTCATCCTGTAATTTTTCCAAAAATGACAAGAAAAATACCTATCATGAATGCTCCAAATATATTCACTGATGGGTCAAATAATGGTACAGCAGCAATAGTTACACCTGATCAAACTTTTACATTTCTAGTACCCAAACAATCATCTCAAAAGGTAGAGCTTAATGCAGTATTACAAGCTTTTGTGATGTTTAAAGATTCTGTAATTAATTTATTTTCCGATAGTCAGAATATAGTTAATGCTATAGTATCCCTTGAAGATGCTGGTAGGATTTCCCCTTCCTCTACTGTTTTCTCTTTGCTTTCCACTATACAAAGTCTAATCTTGGACAGAAAAGATCTGTTCTTTATAGGAAATATCAGAACACATACAGGATTGCCTGGAGCCCTTAGTTTGGACAATGATTTAGCAGATAAAACTACACATGACATACATATTTTCTCTATAGTAGAAGAAGCTACAAATTTTCATAAAAAGTTCCATGTCAATCCTAATAGTTTACAAAAGTGCTTTAAAATAACTAAGGAAAAATCTAGACAAATAATAAAACAATGTCAAAATTGTGTGACCTTTCTACCACACGTTAATCTTCGAGTCAATCCTAGAGGATTGATACCTAACCATATTTGGCAGATGAACATCACAAACTTGCCAGAATTTGGAAAATTAAAATATTTGCATGTTACAGTTGATACTTCTTCTGGATTTTTGATGGGCTCCCTTCTTGTCGGAGAAAAAACCTAAAGATGTTATAGCTCATTGCTTACAAAATTTTGCCACTGTGGGTGTTCCAAAACAGTTAAAAACAGATAATGCCCCTGGTTATACTTCTACCTATTTTAAACAATTTTGCTCATCATTTGGCATCACTCATATAACAGGAATCCCATACAATCAGCAGGGACAATGTATAGTTGAAAGAGCACATCAAACTATTAAAACGTACTTACTAAAGCAAAAAGAAGGAATTGGGAAGGGGTATATATTCCCCAAAGATAAACTCAAAATAATCCTTTTTACTCTAAACTTTTTAAATTTGGATTCAACAGGGCTTAGTGCTGCAGAAAGGCATATATGTCCAAAAAATGTACATAAGCCCAAGGTACTTTGGAAGGATATTCTAACAGGACAATGGAAAGGTCCTGACCCAGTAATTGTCTGGAGTCGGGGGCCTGTTTGTGTGTTTTCACAGGGAGAACAGGAGCCGATTTGGATTCCAGAGAGATTAACTAAAGAGATTTCTACAGACCCAAAAGAAGATGATTTGGCTCAAATCAATTACAGCTGATATCCAGAACTCCAGTTTGGCTATTCTTACATCTGTGACAGAACCAGGATGTTTTTTTCAATATCTATTTTATTATTCCCCTTTCCCATATCATGAAGTTCTTTTTTGTTTTTTGAGCTCATACAGACCTAGGTTAATGTTTTGCTGATCAGTTTTATTTTTGGACTATAGAGTTTTTAGACTTTGCAATGGAGATTTCACATGTAAAAAGTTATAAAGCCTTTACTATTATGTTATGTGTTGTATGTATTATATTATGTGTGCACACTTGTGTTTTGTGTTATATGTTTGAATGTACATAACCATATATCATATGTGATGAGCGCTCATGAAAAAATGGATCCAAATATATTTTTTTTTATTCACGTGATGTAAATATTTTAATTTAAATTGGGTAAACACCCGTTGAGGATTGTTTTAAAATGTGAACAAAAAGGGAGGTTAACAGATCTGTTTGCTTTCTTTCACCTTTCCTTTTCATTATATTTAATAAATCTCTTCAAGACAATGTAAATTGTTAAGAAAATTGTTTTCTTTTAGTGCCTTCTGGAATGTTACATAATTTTTTCTTTAGGCATTGTTGCCAGAATTCCTATCTTCATCCCAGTGCCTGTGAAGACAAAGATAAAACCAATCTACAGCTTCTGCAAAAGCCATCACTGAACTGCTTGCAGAACTTGGCTGGACTATGTATCACTTGTATGCATTGTGAACTCACCTGCATGCATTGTGATCAATATGTTGGTGCATCGACTTGTGGTAGTGTTGGGGTATTTTTGCTGATGATGTCATCGGTGGTACAATTTTTCCAAAAGGAGCCCTCAATTGGCTTGGTGTATCTTCCTCCCTTCTGCTTGTCATGGTTGTTCAGCTAAAATTTGGGGTCCAACAGAGATGAGACAAAGAACCTTACCCCCCCACTGGTACAAAGTCCTCTCCATAGGTGTGGCTGTATACTGGACCTGTAGTTAGTGACGGGTAAGATCCAGTTGCAATGGTACCAACCTAAGACTGGAGGCTGACACCTTGAGGTCAGCTCATTCAATAATGGGTAAGGACCATATGTACTATTGGACAACCTAAGGCAGGCATGGTCCCTAAGCCACATGCTTGTTGTTTAAACAGAGAGGGGGAGATGTTGAGAGCCACAGCCCGAGGGGCCAAAGAAAACTTTCAGACTGCCAGCTGATGGTTTGCTCACAGCGGCCCTAGCAACATCTAGCTGATTGGCTACTCTGCGGTGATGCCCATTGGGCTGTTTCCCCACCCTTTCAAACTACCAAGCTGCTCATTGGGGGACTTTTTTGGCTCTGCCCAAATGACCCAGCCAATCGAACTCAAGAGCAGGAGGAGTGGAGAGGTTGAGAGCTTGTGGGAAGCTGGTGGTGGCAGTTGTGCTCTGAGGGTATTTCCCGAGGAGCTATTTTTTTGGCGTGTGTAGTTGTAAAAATAAAGTTAGTTTATTTGACAAGTGGCTCCTGAATTGTGCCCAGCCAGACTGTGGCAATCATAAATTTATGGAGAAAAACAACCAAAACAGAATAGAAATACAAGCAGTTCGGAGGAGGCATGGTGTATAGCTGGATTTACCTTTTGTATGATAAAGGGTAGGTGTTATTAATCTAGTCAATATTAAATTGAAATAATTCTCCGTGTGTTTTAAAGTTAACAAATATGTGAATACCTGTCTCCCTGTATCTGTAGTCTATTCAGCACATGTATTTTTGTATGCACATATAGAATCCTACCTGGTATCACATGTACATTTTTGTGAGGTGGCTGACTTGGTAGATACGAATTGTGAAAAGAGATCACTACTCCTAAACGTTTTTGGAATTGAAAATTAGAACTATGCGTGAGCTTCCTAGTTGAACAAGATAATACATAAATCCATGTTCAGTAAAATGAATATTTTTGGATCTGTGGATGATATATATTTCATGATGAATTTCGATTGGCATATATATTGCTACCATTTAATCTGTGCATTTGCGTGTGTGTGTGTGTGTGTGTGTATATATATATATATACTCTCCAGATTTTTCAGCATATAAAATATATGTGTCTTATTATACAATCCCTAAATGCATTCATATTCATGCATGTGGATTTATAATCAAATGTTCACAAAATTATTCTCAGAAATATTCATCCACCTCAAATATATATTGTTTCCTAGTGCTGAAATCTAAATTCAGTGAATGGTGCATAGAAGTCATAATTTTTCTACAGTAACTGACCCACTTTAACATCAATGCAAGTAGATTACTATGGTACATGATGTGTATTTTGACGTTCATTTTTATTGAACACTGTTACATGACTATTTCTTCAGTTTATGCACATCATAGGATATATATTTCATTCACAAGTTTGCAAATTTATAGGCAATTGTTTCACTTTCTATCACTTCCTGCTTCAGTACACATGTATTCCTACATGTTTTTGACTGTTTTTTTCATGAGACTTCTTTTTATTTTAGGTTTCAATAATCACTTTTGAAGCAAAACTCACACACTCTTCATGACAAACCATAACCCTAATATTACCATTAGATGTATAAATGGTTGTAATAAATGTATGTATATAAATATAGGATTTCCTGTATATTTTCAGATATCAATTCAATCCATTATTTAATGTTGGAACCAGTTATATTATTTATTCACAGTATGGTCTATTCATTCATTTTATCTATTTTCGTAGACACAGGGTATACGTATTTGTACACCCAATACTAATTTATACAACTTCAAAATATTGCCCACAGAATTAGTGGAAGAAATACTCATGTCACCTGAACTACATATACACTTTATCACACTAATATTCTGGACACAAAATGCAAAGTTCACACTTATGATTGTACCAAAGCCTAAATGGAAAGTGAGCATGGATTACTAAAACAACCAAGTCCAGATTGCCTAATGCTCTCAAATGTCAATCGTATTGGTGCTAAATATTTGTTTCTCCCTAAGATTGTGTATTCAACCTATACCCTGTTGAAAATGTCTAATCCTATCACTCAATTTATACATTGCCTGATTTCTTAATGTCTCTATTCATATCTGCTTCCCTATATATTTTCCCCAGTTCATCATTGTGACTGACTCTTCACATGTGCTGACATTTACGTTCATTCTCTACCGGAAACCCTATTGTTAAAGAACTTTTGGTCCAAATCCTATACTCACTCTTCTTCCTAAACCTACTGACTATCTTTCTAATCCTACCGACTACCCTTTTTGAGTGGATGGTTTCTTCTACATTTAATCATCCAATTTACAAGGTCCTATGCCATTGTTTATCAAATTATCTGAGACATTTGTGCAGAAGGTATTTCAAAGCTAAGTATCCCAATCAAGGGCCCAATGCTCTTCTGGGCTTCAAATCTTACCCAGACTTCTGTATTTATACTTATATTTCACCTATATATTCTTGTAAATATCACAGGTTCCCAATACCATTATTCATCACACAGAATGATTCCTAACCCAAATTTAACCTGTTATTACCCTAACCATACACTGTTCCCTCAATCTAACTTTACAGAAAAGCAGGGACAGAGTTGGTCTTACAATACAGGAGTGTAGGGGATATTCCACCTGCTGAGAACCTCAAAGGTCCATGCAGAAATGATCCCTGGAGAAGTTGTAAGCAGCTATGAAGGACCTGAGGGAGGAAAATACAACTTACATGGTAAACAACCTGGTCAGGATGAAAGGATGTGTCTGAATCAGCCTCTTTCATCTTAATGTAGAGAAGATGGACCAAACCAGGCTTGTGTGGAGAGCTGTTCCCAGGTGCCTATGGTGAAATACCATTCTAACTTGTGAAAATGTCACAGGAAGTAGGGGTACCCTGCACCTCTTGGGACCCTTGGAAGCAACTGTTAGGACAAAGTGGTTGCCAAGGCAGTGACTTCATTAACTTCATGAAGGAAGTTACCTCACATGACTTCCTTGGTGATGGAACTCTCTAAATTTGGGATTCAGGAAGTCAGGCAACCACAGCCAGGCCCAGTCCCAGTCCCAGTGGTCTCACTTGTTTGGGTTAACAAAGGACAGAGTCAGTCTTTCTTGGTACCTAGTGATGTGAGGATGGCCAAATGCCAGGAAAGCTAAGAAGAGGGGCCTTTCCTGAGAAAGAAGGTAGTGGCTCACCACTGGCTTCTGACAACTTCACAGATTTGGCCAAGGAGACCAGAACAGAGGCAGCACAGTCCACTTCGGGGAAATATAGTATGGCCCACCCGTCAGAGGACACTCCGGATAGTCACAGACCTACTTTGGGGAAGGAGGTGCCTTTTTGAGTGTGGGTGTGAGTTTGTGGTTTTCTCTCATGTTCTGAGAATAGGTAGCAAAGGCAATTTGTTTGGTTTGGAGAAGACTGTTTCTAGTATGTTCTCTGACAAGGTGAGTGTTTCTAGTACTGTGTATCCCACTCTGTCCGTGGTTGTAGTATTAGAAAAAGAATGCATCAATGGGTGTGTTCTGTCTAGTAGAAAGCTTCCCTGCATTCATACTGCCAATTTATGAATGGACTGCGGCTAGCCTTATCAATGGGCAAAACCTACTATCTTCCTAAATTCCTGTTTTCTTCCTGAATTCTGGACACTCTCCAGAATAGGCTCATGGTTTTGTGTCCAAGATATGTACCACCTCCAAGCTCTGACACATGGCCATGTACTGGATAGCTGAAGGGAATGGTGAGCATCTCAGAAAACTCAGATATCCGGGTGACCAGGAAAGTCTCAGTGGGGAAACCCTGCTTTGGGCCTTTTGCTTACCTATTTTTCTGTTGCCCTGAATGCAAGGAAAGTCTTTGGCTCAGGCCACCCCTTTGTGAAGCCTGAAGAAAACAGTATTCAAATGGAAATGAATGGGGATCACCTGTGGCTCTTTGCTTAATTGGAAAGAGATGTGTCTGAATAAGCCTCTTGGCCCTGTGTGAAGCTGAGGCTTAGATTGTCAGCACCTGATGGATCTAAAGAAAGATCCCATGTTTGCATCCATAACCAAAATTCAAAAAATCAGTCATTGTGGATGAAGTCTCTCACCTTCCTCTGTTAGGTTCCTGACCTCCATCAAGTGTGAATATGGATCCTTGGGTCAAATGAGTTCTTCAAAGCCCTGCAGATATGCTAGTGTTCTCTCATGAATACAAACCACATAAAGAATCTATACCTGACAGTCAGTAGGCCTCAAATAGTAGAAGCAGAGCAGTAATAATGGCAGGCCTATTTGATCACTTCTGGTTCACAGGAAGGGTGTCCAGGCCACACTGACTTTAGGTAAATGAGGGGCAAGGGAGCTTATATTGGACACTGTCCTGAGCTGCATCACTCATGGAAACCTCTAGCCAGAAGTTATGATCAGTGTCTATATGGAAGAAAATGAGGGCCATGTGGGAATGTTTTGGCTATAATTGTGGTCATTTTTGTGGCAGTTGGAAGAGATGAGTGGGTCCGCCAGGGCTGGAACTCTTGGGTAATTCCCCTTATAGACTGAGTTCTGGAACTGACCTCAGAGAAGTATTGCCATGAATTGTGTTGGGATTTTAGGAGGCCACGCATGAGATTCACCCTTGGATTCGGAAATCTAGTCCCAGGTTGGTTTTCCACAGAGCACTGGGAATCTCAGGCAGGATATCACTTGATTTTATTATGAAAAACTTGGCAGCCATAGTGGAGAGCCAAAACACAAATGGACCTCACATTGTAGAGTTCAATGTGCCTGGCTTCATGTGACCTTTTGGCCACTCTTTGGGAAGACTTGCCTGTGAGCGTTCTCCAGAGATTTCATTGAAATGAGCTTCCTCACCATTTAATGGTTCCTGAATGAATTGAAACCCACAGTGCCTCCAACTTCATCCTTGAAAAATGGCTATCTCATGCAACAGCAAAGGGTTTATTGGGGGTCCAGCATGTGGGGGATCAGAGCTAACTTGAATAGAGCAGAGTGCCCTGAGAAGAGCTTAAGCAGAGCTTATATACTTTCCTTGGGGAGGGCAGGGAGCGAAGTTTTTTGATGGGTAAGGGCGAGTGGGCGGTTTGCGTTCAACCGGGTGAAGGAGTATATTCTGCAGTTTAGCAGTTGGGGACAGGACATTCTGGAAACAAGATTAGCAAACAGTTCTCAAGATTTCAAGAGTGTTTTGTTAAGCATACAGAAAAAAAGTGACAAGTACCTATTTTATTAACCTTTCATTCCTCAATTCTTCTTCTATCTACTTTTAATCATAAAAGTGATCATTGGGGGGTGTCACATTCAATGTCTTCTAGTGGAGTATTACCATAAGTTTAACTTGTCCAATTTGAGCTTGGAGAAAAGAAATTACACGGTTGAGCAAAGAGGGTTTTATAGTTAGCAATATTATGGAGATTATTTTGGACAGGCCAGGGTTGTTAAAAAGAAGTCAAACAGGGGGACTATGTGAACCAAGACTCAAACCACCCTTTTTTGTCCTCTCACTCTCTCATTGATGCTCTTCAGGGTGTCTTTTTAATTTAATCATAATTTTTTTACAACTCCATTATGCTCGGAATAAACACAACATTCTTCCCAGGAAGTGACAAGTACCTATTTTATTAACCTTTCACTACCGACTAACCCTTTTTGACTGGATGTTCCCTTCGACATTCAATCATCCAAGGTACAAGGTCCAATGCCATTGTATATTGATTAATCTGACACAACTGTGCAGAACCTAATTCAAAGCTAAGTATCCCAATCAAGGGCCCAATGCTCTTCTGGGCTTCAAATCTTACATAGATTTCTGTTTTCATACATATATTTCACCTATATATTCTCATACATATCGCAGGTTCCCAATACCATTATTCATCCAGCAGAATGATTCCTACCCCAAATCAAACATGTTATTAACCCTAACCATACACTGTTCCCTCAATCTAACATTGCAGAACAGCAGGGACAGAGTTGGTCTTACAATACAGAAATGTAGTGGATCTTCCACCTGCTGAAAACCTCAAAGGTCCATGCAGAAATGATCCCTGGAGAACATGTAGGCAGCTATGAAGGACCTGGGAGAGTAAAAGTCATCTTCCATGGCAAACTACCTGGTCAGGATGAAGAACTGTGTCTCATTCAGGCTCTCTCTTCTTAATGTAGACAAGATTGACCAAACAAGGCCTGTGTGGAGAGCTGTTCCTGGGTTCCTATGGTTGATATACCGATCTAACTTGTGAAAGTGTCAGAGGAAGTATGGAAGCAACTATTAGGACAAAGTGGTTGCTAAGGTAGTGACCTCATTCACTTCCTGAAGGAAGTGACCTCACCTCACTTCCTTGGTGATGGAACTCTCTTATCTTGGGATCCAAGAAGCCAGGCATCCAGAACCTGTCCCAGTCCCAGTCACAGTGGGATCACTTGTTTAGTTTTACCAAGGACAGAGTCACTCTTTCTGGGTACCTACTGATGTGAGGATGGTCAAATGCCAGGAAAGCTCTGAGAGGGGCCTTTCCTGAGAAAGCAGGTAGTGGCTCACTGCTGGCTTCTGACTACTTCACAAAGTTGGCCAAGGAGACCAGATCTGAGAAAGGACAGGCCATTTGGGTGGAACATAGTATGGCCCAGCAGTCAGAGGACACTCCGGATAGTCACAGACCTACTTGGGGAAAGGAGATGCCATTGTGGGTGTGGGTGTGGGTTTGTGGTTTTGTCTCATGTTCTGAGAATAGGTAGCAGTGGCAGTTTGTTTGGTTTGCAGTGAACTATTTCTACTAAGTCGTTTCACAAGGCATGTGATTCTATATCTGTGTACCTCACTGTGTCCGTGGTTGTAGACATTAGAAAAAAGAATGCATCAATGGATGTGTCCTGTCTACTAGAATGCTTCCCAGCATTTATCCTGATGAATTAATGAATGGACCAGGGCTTGCCTTATCAATGGCCAACATCTGCTATCTTCCTAAGTTCCTGTTTTCTTCTGGAATTCTGGCCACTCTCCAGAATAGGCTCATGGTTTTGTGTCCAAGATATGTACCACCTCCAAGCTCTGTCACATGGTTATGTACTGAATAGCTGAAGGGAATGGTGAGCATCTCAGAAAACGTAGATATCAGTGTGACTACTAACCTCTCAGTGGAGAAACCCTGCTTTGGGCCTTTTGCTTATAAAATCTTCTTTTGCCCTGAAAGTCAGGAAGGTCTTTGCCTCATGCCAACCCTTTGTGAAGCCTGAAGAAAACAGTTTTCAAATGGAAATGAATGGGCATCACCTGTGGCTCTTTGCTTAATTGCTTTGGTATGGGATGTGTCTCAATCAGGCTCTTGGCCCTGTGTGAGTCTGTGACTTAGATTGTCAGCACCTGATGGATGTAAAGAAAGATCCCATGTGTGCATCCAAAACCAAAATGGCCAAAAGAGCAGTCATTGTGGATGAAGTCTCTCGCCTTTCTCTGTAAGGTTCCTGATCTCCATCAAGTGAGAATAGGGATCCATTGGATCAAATGAGTTCTTCAAAGCTCTGCAGAGGCTAGCCCATTGCGGCTTGCTTTTTCTCATGACTCAAATACACATAAAGAATCTAAACCCCACAATCAGTAGGCCTCAAATTGGAGAAGCGGAGCAGTATCAAATGTAGGCCTATTGGATCACTCCTGGTTCACAGGAAGGGTGTCAGGACACTCGAACATTAGGCAAATGAGGGGCAAAAGAGCTTATTTTGGACACTGTCTTGGACTGTGCCCCTCATGGAAACCTCTAGCAAGAGTTATGATGAGTGTCTATATGGAAGAAAATGAGGGCCATGTGGGAGTGTTTTGGTTTCAATTGTGTTCATTTGTGTGGCGGTTGGAAGAGATGACTTGGTCCACCTTGGCTTGAACTCTGGTGTGATTACCCATAGAGACTGAGTTCTGAAACTCACCTCAGATAAGTATTGCCATGAATTGTGTTGGGATTTTAGGAGGCCACGCATGAGATTCGCCCTTGGAAACTGAGATATAGGCCCAAGTTGCCTTTTCACAGAGCACTGGCAATCTCAGCCAGGATAATACATGATTATATTCTTAAAAACATGGCAGCCATAATTGAGAATCAAAACAAACATGGACCTCACAGTGTAGAACTCGATAAGCCTGGCTTCATGTGACCTTTTTGCCACTCTTTGGAAAGCCTTGCCTGTTAGTCTTCTCCAAAGATTTCATTGAATTGAGCTTCCTCACCATTTAATGGTTCCAGAATGAATTGAAACCGACAGTGCTTCCAACTTCAATCTTGAAAAATGCCCAGATAAATACCATGAAATTTTTGAATTTCCCATGACCAGGTCACACTGGGGAACCTGTGGATGTCCTACGTCTGATCATGAGTGTATCAGGCAGTGCCTTGATTGACAGGGATTCATAAAAATGATGTAGAACAGCGATACCAGTAAGTTGAACCCTGCTGAGTCGAGGGCCTAGAGCAGAGGTGGGAAGGTGTATGATAAAACATCTGTGTGGGCCAATGTGAATCTGCCATTGGCTTCCAAATGGCTTGTGACTGACATGGTGCAACCAGCAGAATGTTCTATGTAAAAGCATATTTTTATATGGAGAGGTTTCAGGGCAATGTTCAGAACCAGGTTGCTATTGACAAGAGGGCAAGCTATGGGGGATAGAAGCCTGGTTGGTGCATTCTCCTGAGAACCCTGACCCACCGCACATGACAAAACTCCCTCCAGCACTGTGTCCCAGTTGAACTCCTTGTATATCATGAAGCAAATACCAAACTCCCAGTGCAGCAACAAGAAACACCTTGAAAATTGGAGGATGACCAAATGGCTTCACAGTCCACATGGGGAGACACTTAGCCCACATTGGCCATAATTGACCTACAAAGAGAGAAATCAGCACTGCTGCCTCATGTTCATTGGAAAATAAGAAACCATATTCTCCAGGTCACATAGATGCAGACCCAGCTTTGATGGGCTCACTAGAGAGAAAGCAAAAGCTCCTTACAAAAACATATATTTCAAGTGCCCAACCTCATAGGCAGTTTCTCAAGAAGTCTTTAGGGCACCAGAGCTTCATATTTTTGGAAAGTTTACCCTGTCCCTTACTTTGGGTAACTCCTCTAACACCTCCAAAGTTGTGAACTCCTGAGCATATTCCATTCCAGATATGTATTCACAGATTTTCTACCTCTTCTCTTCTCATTATGTATTACTTGGGGTGGAGGTAATGACAATGCATTGTTCTGGATGAGAGTAAGAAGATTTTTGTGTACCACATATTTGCATACACTTTGGATTAATTTTCCAATTTTCCATTCGACATACTGAATCCCTGACACTAAACCATACCCTACTAGACTCTGACTGCTTATCCTAATATGATTGAGAAAAATAACTCAAACAGAATAGAAATAAAAGAAGTTCAGAGGAGGGGTGGTGTATAGTTGGGCTTGCCTTTTGCAATATATAGGGTAGGAGTTATAAATCTAGTCAATTTTTAATTGAAGTAGTTCTCAGTGTGTTTTTAAAGTTAACAAATAGGTGAATCCCTGTCTCCGTTTATCTGTAGCCTATTAAGCACATGCTTTTGTATATGCACATATAGAATCCTACCTGGTATCACACGTATACACTTGTGAGGTGGCCAGCTTGGCAGATACAAATTGTGAGAAAAGATCACTCCTCCTAATCGCTGTTGGAACTGAAAATTCAACCTATGGGTGAGCTTCCTAGTTAAACAGCATTATACATAAATCCATGTTCAGTAATATAAATATTTTTTGGATCTTTGGACAATATATATATCATGATGAATTTTGATTGTCATATATATTGCTACTTTTTAATGTCTCTGTGTGGGTTTTGTGTGTGTGTGTATATATATATATATATATATATATATATATATATACGCTCTAGATTTTTCAAAACGTGAAATATATGCGTCTTATTATGCACTGCCTAAATTCATTCATGTTCATCTATGTGGATTTCTAATCAACTTTTCACAAGATTATTCTCAGAAATATTCATCCACCTGAAATACATATTTGTTTCCTAGTACTGAAAACTAAATTCAGTGAATGTTGCACACAAATTCTAATATTTCTACAGTAACTTACCCAGCTTAACATCAATGCAAGTACATTCCTATGTTCCATGATGTCTATTTTGACGTTCATTTTTATTCAACACTGGTACATTACTTTTTCTTCATTTTATGCACATCATAGGATATATATTTCTTGCACAAGTTATCAAATTTATAGGCATTTGTTTCACTTTCAATCACTTCCTGCTTCAGAACACATGTATTCCTCCAGGTTTCTTGATAGTTTTTTTCATGAGACATCTTTCCAAACACATTATTTTCGATTTCCATAATCACTTTTGAAGCAAACTCACACACCCATCATGATACACCGTAACCCTATTATTACCATTTGATGTATAACTTGTTGGAATGAATGATTGTATATGAACATAAAATTTCTTATATATTTTCATATATCAATTCAATCTATTATTAAAAGTGGAACCAGTTATATTATTTATTCACAGTATGGTCTATTAAGGCATCATCTCTATATTCATACATACAGGGTACACCTAAATGTATCCCCAATACTAATTTATAAGTCTTTAAAATATTGCTTTCAGAAATGGTGGAAGAAATACTATAGTCACCTGATATACATATACATTTCATCACAGTAATATTCCTGACACAAAAGGCAAGGGTCACACTTATGATTGTACCAAAGCCTAAATTGAATTTGAGCATGTATTACTAACAACATCCATGTCCTGGTTCCCTAATGCTCTCAAATATCATTCCTATTGGTGATGACATATCTGTTTCTTCCTAAGATTATATATTGAACCATAACCCTGTTAAAAATGTCTTATCCTACAACTCACGTTGTACTTTGCCTAATTTTCTAATGTCTCCATTGATATCTGCTTTCAAACACCTTTTCTCCAGTTCATCATTGGGAATGTCCCTTCAAATGTGCTGACATTTACATTCACTCTCTCACCAAAACCGTATTGCTAAAGAACATTTGGTCCAACTCCTAGACTCACTCAAATGTGTTCTTCAAAGCCCTGCAGAGGGCAGCCCAGAGGTGCTTGGGTTGTCTCATGACTCCAATTCACATAAAGAATCTAAACCCTACAGTCAGTAGGCCTCAAATTGGAGAAGCAGAGCAGTATTAATTGAAGGCCTATTTGATCACTCCTGGTTCACAGGAAGGGTGTCCAGGCCACCCTGACTTTAGGCAAATGAGGTGCAAGGGAGCTTATTGTGGACACTGTCTTGCGCTGCGCCCCTCATGGAAACCTCCAGCCAGAGGTTATGATGAGTGTCTATATGGAAGAAGATGAGGGCCATGTGGGAGTGTTTTGGTTTTAAATGTGGTCATTTGTGCGGTGGTTGAAAGAGATGACTGGGTCCACCTGGGCTTGAACTCTGGTGTGATTCCCCTTAGAAATGGAGTTTTGGAAATGACCTTAGAGATGTATTGCCATGAATTGTGTTGGGATTTTAGGAGGAGAAGCATGAGATTCGACCACGCATGACAGTAGGCCTCAAATTGGGAACGCAGAACATTTTGTCCAAATCCTTTATTCACTCTTCTTTTTAATCCTATCGTCTAACTTCCTAATTCTAGATAAATACCACGGTATATTTGAAATTCCAATGACCAGGTGGCACTGGAGAATATTTGGATGTCCTGTTGCTGATCATGAGTGTACCAGACAGTGCCTTGATTGACTGGGTTTCATGAAAATGGTGTAGAAAAGAGATGCCAGTAAGTTGGAGTCTGCTGAGTAGTTGGCCTAGAGCAGTGGTGTGCAGGTGTGTCATAAAACATCTGTGGTGGGGTCATGTGGATCTTCCATTGACTTCCAAATGGCTTGTGGCTGACATAGTGTAGCCAACAGACCCTTATATATAAAGGCATCTTGTTATATCGAGAGGTTTAAGGGAAATTTTAAGAATAAGGTTGCTATGGTCAAGGGCACAAGCTACGTGAAATAGAAGACATTTTGGTGCATTTTCCTGCAGACCCTGACCCACCACACCTGACAGAACTCCCTCTAGCACTTTGTCCCAGTTGAACTCATTGTATTTTGTGAAGTAAATACCATACTCCCAGTGAAGCAGCAAGAAACACCACAGAAAGTGGAGGATGACCAAATGGCTTCACAGTCCACACGGGGAGACACTTAGCCCCCAGTGGTCACAGTTTACCTACAAAGAGAGAATTCAGCAACTGCTCCCTCATGTTCATTATAAAATAAGAAACCATGTCCTCCAGGTCACATAGATGCAGACCCAGCTTTGATGGTCTCACTACAAAGAGAGAAGAACATATATTTCAAGGGCCAAATCTCAGAGGCAGTCTCTCAAGAAGTCTTTAGACAAGAAGAGCTCCATGTTTGTGGAGTGTTTACCCTGATCCTTACTTTGGAAACTCCTCTACCAACTCCAAGGTTGTGAACTCCTGAGCATCTTCCATTCCAGATATGTATTCATATATTTTCTAACTCTCCTCCTATAACTGTGTCTTATTGGGGCGAAGGTAATGTCATGGCATTGTTCTGGATGAGAGTTGGAATATTATTCTGTGGCACATATTTGCATACACATTGAATTCATTTTCCTATTTTCCAATCAAAATACCGAAATCATGACACTAACCTGTACCCTACTAGACTCTCACTACTAATCCTAATATGATGGAGAAAAAAAACCCAAACAGAATAGAAATACAAGCATTTTAGTGGACGCATGGTATATATTTGGACTTGCCTTTTGCATGATAAAGGGTAGGTGTTATAAATCTAGTAAATTTTTGTTTAAAACAATTTTTCATGTGTTTTTAAATTAACAAATATGTGAATTCCTGTCTCCCTTTCTGTATATACTATTTAGCACATGTATTTTTTCATGCACATATAAAATCCTACCTGGTATCACAGGTTAATTTTTGTGTGTTGTCTGACTTGGCAGATTCAAATTGTGAGAAGAGATCACTCCTCCTACCCTACTAGACTCTGACTACTAATCCTAATATGATGGAGAAAAATAACCGAAACAGAATGGAAATACAAGCAGTTCAGTGGAGGCATGGTGGATATTTGGACTTGCCTTTTGCATGATAAAGGGTTGGTGTTATAAATCTAGTCAATTTTTGCTTAAAATAGTTCTCCATGTGTTTTTAAAATTGTCAAATATGTGAATTACTGTCTCCCTTTCTCTATAGACTACTCAGCACATGTGTATTTATATGCACATATAGAATCCTACCTGGTATCACAGGTTAATTTTTGTGTGTTGTCTGACTTGGCAGATACAACTTGTGAGAAGAGATCACTCCTACTAACCACTGTTGAAACTGAAAATTCAACTTATGGGTGAGCTTCCTAGTTGAAAACATTATACATAAATGCATGTTCAGTAAAGTAAATATTTTTGCATATTTGAATGATATATATTTCATGATGAATATCGATTAGCATATGTATTGCTACTTTTTAATGTCTGTGTGTGTGTTTTGTATATATATATATATATATATATATATATATATATATATATATATATACACTCTCCAGATTTTTCGAAATATGAAATATATGTGTCTTATATACACTCCATAAATTCATCCATGTTCATGTATTTAGATTTATAATCAATTTTTCACAAGATTATTCTCAGAAATATTTATACACCTGAAATATATATTTGTTTCCAAGTACTGAAAACTAACTTCAGTGAAAGGTACATACGAATCCTAATATTTCTAGAGTAACTGACCCAGTTTAACATCAATGCAAGTAGACTCCTATGAGACATGATGTGTATTTTGACGTTCATTTTTTTCAACACTGGTACATTACTATTTCTTCAGTTTATGCACATCATAGAATATATATATATCATCCACAAGTTCACAAATTTGTACGCATTTGTTTCACTGTCAATCACTTCCTGCTTCAGAACACATGTATTCTTCCATGTTTCTTGACTGGTCTTTTCATGAGACTTCTTTCCAAAAATAATATTTTTTAGTTCCATTGTAAGATTAAAGCAAAACTCACACGCCCTTCAGGATAAACCATAACCCTAGTATTAACATTAGATGTATGACTGGTTGGAATGAATGTATGTATATCAATATAAGATTTCCTGAATATTTTCAGATATCAACTCAATACATTACTTAAAGTTGGAAGAAGTCGCATTATTTATTCACAGTATGGCCTATTCATGCATTATCTCTATATTTATAGACACAGGGTACATCTATTTTTGCCCACAATACTAATTTATACATATTCCAAATATTGCTCCAAGAAATGGTGGAAGAAATACTCATGTAAGCTGATCTACATATACATTTTATCACAGTAATATTCTGGTCAGAAAATGCAAATAGCACACTTATGATTGTACCAAAGCCTAAATGGAAAATGAACATGGCTTACTAAAAACATCCATGTGCAGGTTGCCTAATGCTCCCACTTGTCAATCTTGTTGGGGACTACATATTTGTTTCTTTCTAAGATTATATATTCAAACTCAATCCTATTGAAAATGTCTTATCCTATCTCTCACTTTACACTTTGCCTGATTTCCTAATGTCTCTATCGATATTAGCTTTCTAACATATTTTCCCCTGTTCATAATTGTGACTGACTCTTCACACGTGCTGACATTTACATTCACTGTCTACCCGAAAACCTATTGATAAAGAAATTTTGGTCCAAATCTTATACTCACTCTTCTTTCTAAACTTACCAACTGTCTTTCTAATACTACCGACTATT
This sequence comes from Callospermophilus lateralis, assembly GCF_048772815.1. Taxonomy (NCBI): domain Eukaryota; kingdom Metazoa; phylum Chordata; class Mammalia; order Rodentia; family Sciuridae; genus Callospermophilus; species Callospermophilus lateralis. Next base: position 1,615,345 of record NW_027514446.1, on the reverse strand, counting down.
CCTTTTTGCCTGGATGTTCTCTTCGACATTCAATCATCCAAGGTACAAGGTCCTATAACATTGTATATCGATTAATCTGAGACATCTGTGCAGAACATAATTCAAAGCTAAGTATCCCAAATGAAGGGCCTAATGCCCTTCTGGGCTTCAAATCTAAATAGATTTCTGTTTTCATACTTATATTTTACCTATATATTTTTGTAAATATTGTAGGTTCCCAATGCCATTATTAATCCAGCAGAATGACTCCTCACCCAAATTGAACCTGTTATTAACCCTAACCATACACTGTTCCCTCAATCTACGTTTACAGAAGACCAGGGACAGAGTTGGTTTTACAATACAGGAATGTAGAGCATCTTTAACCTGCTGAGAACCTCAATGGTCCAAGCAGAAATGATCCCTGGAGAACTTGTAGGCAGCTTTTTAGGACCTGAGAGAGCAAAAGTCATCTTCCATTGCAGACAACCTGGTCAGGATGAAGGAATGTGTCTGAATAAGCCTCTCTCTTTTTAATGTAGAGAATATGGACCAAACCTGGACTCTGGGGAGAGCTGTTCCTGGTTTCCTATGGTTGATATTCCATTCTAACTTATGAAAGTGTCACAGAAAGTAGGGGCATCCTCTATCTCATGGGACCCTTGGAAGCAACTGTTAGGACAAAGTGGTTGCCAAGGTAGTGACTTCATTCAATTCTTGAAGGAAGTGACCTACCTCACTTCCTTGGTGATGGAACTCTCTGAATTTGGGATCCAGGAAGCCAGGCACACAGAACCAGTCTCAGTCTCAGTTCCAGTGGACTCACATGTTTGGATTTACCAATGACAGAGTCAGTCTCTCTTGGTACCTACTGATGTGAGGATGGCCAAATGCCAGGAGACCTCTCAAGAGGGGACGTTCCTGAGAAAGCAGTTAGTGACTCACCACTGGCTCCTGACAACTTCACAGATTTGAACAAAGAGATCAGATCTGAGACAGGACAGGCCATTTCATGGGTACATAGAATGGCCAACAAGTCAGAGGACACTCCGGATTGTCACAGACCTACTTGGGGGAAGGATGTGCCTTTGTGGATGTGGGTGAAAGTTTGTGGTTTTGTCTCATGTTCTGAGAATATGTAGGGAAGGCAGTTTGTTTGGTATTCAGTGGAGAGTTTCTAGTAAGTCGTTTGACATGGCGAGTGTTTTTATGTCTGTGTATACCACTGTGTCCGTGGTTGTAGACATTAGAAAAGAGAATGCATTAATGGATGTGTCCTGTCTAGTGGAAAGCTTCTCAGGATTAATCTTTCCCAATTTATGAATGGACTGCGGCTTGACTTGTGGATGGGCAACACCTACAATCTTCCTAAGTTCCTGATTTCTTCCTGAATTCTGGCCACTCTCCAGAATTGGCTCATGGTTTTGTGTCCAAGATATGTACCACCTCCAAGCTCTGTGACATGTCCATGTACTGGTGAGCTGAAGAGAATGGGGAGCATCTCAGAAAACTCAGATATCAGTGTGACCAGGAAAGTCTCAGTGGAGAAACCCTGCTTTGGGCCTTTTGCTTCCCTATTGTTCTGTAGCACTGAATGTCAGAAAGGTCTTTGCCTCAGGGCACCCCTTTGTGAAACCTGAAGAAAACAGTTTTCAAATGGACATTAATGTGCATCACCTGTGGCTCTTTGCTTAATGCTTTGGAAAGGGGTGTGTCTGAATTAGCCTCTTGGCCTTGTGTGTGGCTGTGACTTAGATTCTCAGCGCCTGATGGATCTAAAGAAAAATCCCATGTGTGCATACAAAACCAAAATGGCAAAAAAGATCAGTCATTGTGGATAAAGACTCTTTCCTTCCTCTGTTAGGTTCCTGACCTCTTCCAAGTGAGAATAGGGATTCTTTAGGGTCAAATGAGTTCTTCAAAGCCCTGCAGATGTGCTTGGGTTTTCTCATGAATCCAAATCACATAAAAAGTCTATACCTGACAGTCAGTAGTCCTCAAATTGGAGAAACAGAGCAGTATAAAAAGCAGGCTCATTTAATAACTCCTGGTTCCCAGGAAGGGTGTTTAGGCCACCCTGATTTTAGGCAAATGAGGGGCCAAGGAGCTAATTTTGGATACTTTTTTTGGCTGTGTCCCTTATGGAAACCTCCAGCCAGAGGTTTTGATAAGTGTCTATATGGAAGAAGATGAGGGCCATGTGGGAGTGTTTTGGTTTTAATTGTAGTCATTTGTGTTGTGGTTGGAAGAGATGACTGGGTCCACCTGGGCTTGAACTCTGGTGTGATTCCCCCTAGACAGTGAGTTCTGGAACTGACCTCAGAGAAGTATTGCCATGAATTGTGTTGGGATTTTAGGAGGCCACGCATGAGTGTCGCCTTTGGATACTGAGATATAGTCCCAGGGTGGCTAAGTTGATATCAAAACACTCATGGACCTCAATTGTAGACCTCAATGGGCCGGGTTTCATTTGACCTTTTGGACTCTCTTTGGGAAGCCTTGAGTATGAGAGTTCTCCAGAGTTTTTATTGAAATGAGCTTCCTCACCATTTAGTGGTTCCTGAATGAATAGAAACCCACAGTGCATCCAACTTCATTATTGAAAAATGGCTAGAAAAATACCATTAAATTTTTGAAATTCACATGACCAGGTGGCTTGCAGATCTTTTGGATGTCCTATTGCTGATCATGAGTGTACCAGACAGTGCCTTGATTCATTGGGTTTCATGAAAATGGTGTAGAACAGAGATGCCAGTAAGATGGAGCCCGCTGAGTAGCGGGCCTAGAGCAGTGGTGGGCAGGTGTGTGATAAAACATCTGTGGTGGGGCCATGTGGATCTGCCATTAGATTTCAAATGTCTTGAGATGGACATAGTGCAGGCAGGAGACCATTATAAGTAAAGGCATCTTGTTATATGGAGAGGTTTCAGGGTAATATACAGAATCAGGTTGCTATGGTCAAGGGGGCAAGCTATGCGGTATATAGGCCAGTTTGGTGCATGCTCATGCATACCCTGACACACCACAAGTGACAGAACTCCCTCCAGCACTGTGTCCCAGTTGAACTCGTTGTATTTTGTGAAGCAAATATCAAATTCTCAGTGCAGGAGCAAGGAACACCAGGAAAAGTGGAGGATGACCAAATGGTTTCACAGTCTACACAGGGAGACACTAGGCCCCCAGTGGCCACAGTTTAAAATACTGAATCCCTGACACTAAAACCTACCCTATTAGACTCTGACTACTAATCCTAATAAGATGGAGAAAAATTACCCAAAAAAGTATAGAAATACTAGCAGTTCAGAGGAGGCATGTTGTATAGTTGGACGGGCCTTTTGCATTATATAGGGTAGGAGTTATAAATCAAGTCAATTTTTTGTTGAAATAGTTCTCCATGTGAATTTAAAGTTAACAAATATGTGAATTCCTGTCTCCCTTTCTATGTAGCCTATTCAGCACATGTATTTTTATATGCACATATAGAATCCTACCTGGTCCCACACGTACATTCTTGGGAGGTGGCTGAATTTTCAGACACAAATTGTGAGAAGAGATCACTCCTCCTAAATGCTGTTGGAAATGAAAATTCAACATATGTGTGAGCTTCCTTTTTAAACTAAATTATGTATAACTTTTTGTAATGAATGTATGAATGTATATATCAATATTAGATATCCTATATTTTTTCAGATATCAATTCAATCCACTATTTAAAGTTGGAACTAGTTATATTATTTATTCACTGAATGGTCTATTCATACAATATCTCTATATTCATAGACACAGGGTACACCTATTTGTGCCCCCAATACTAATTTATATATGTTCAAAATATTGCTCCCAGAAATGGTGGAAGAAATACTCATGTCACATGATATACATATACATTTTATCACAGTAATATTCTGGACACAAAAAGCAAATATCACACTTATGATTGTACCAATGTAAAGGTCATTTGAGCGTTGGAGGAAGAGACCACCAAAAGATTGTCTCATGCAACAGCAAAGGGTTTATTGGGGGTCCAGCATGTTGGGGCTCAGAGCTCAGTTGTATAGAGAAGAGAGCCCTGAGAACAGCTTAAGCAGAGCTTATTTACTTTCCTTGGAGAGGTCAGGGAGGGAAGTTTATTGATGGTTCAGGGCGAGTGGCCGGTTTGCGTGCAACCGGGTGAGGGAGAACAATCTGCAGTTTAGCAGTTGGGGACTGCACATTCTGGGAATAAGATTAGCAAATAGCTCTCAAGATTTCAACAGTGTTTTGTTAAGCATACAGAAAAACAGGAAGTGACAAATACCTTTTTTATTAACCTTTCATTCCCCACTTCTTCTCGTTACTTTTAATCATAAATGTGATCATTGGACGGTGTCATATTTTATGCCTGCTAGTGGCGTATATTTTTGTCTGATTACCAAAAGTTTAACTTGTCCAATTTGAGCTTGAAGAAATGAAACTACATGGTGGAGCAAGCAAGTTCCTACAGTTAGCAATTAATGAGGATTATTAATGGACCAGCCAGGGCTGATAAAAGCGTAGTTAACCCGGGGGACTATGTTAACGAAGACTCAAACCACCCTTTTTGGGCCTCTCTCTTTCGTTGACGCTCTTCAAGGCGTCTTCTTAATTTACTCATTTATTCTTTTACCACCAGTATGGTCGGCATAAAAACAACATTGTTCCCTCAATGTAGCATAAATGCCCCCTTTTCTCATGAAAAGGAGTTCCAACCCTCGCCTGTTCTGTTAAACAACTTTAGAGAGAGAGGTTCAAGATTCCTGTAAAGCTGTGATGGAGGTTTTTACTATCTTTAAGATTTTGTATACTGCTGCTTCTAATTGGGTCATTTCTTGTGTCCCATGAACTAGAGCAGTGGTTCCTGTGCCCACCCCTGCAGCAATTCCTATTCCCAAAAGGATGGCTAAAGTGAGGAAAACAGGTTCCTGGCAGAACCGGGTTGTATGCCCCACTATTTGAACTTTAAATGATACTGTGTCATGATAGAGCACTCTGGGAAACATCTGCATCATTACATTATTAATCATATCTGTTGACCATTTTATGAAAACATAAACAATGTTTAAGTATATAGAATTATACTGTTTTAGGTATGGAAAAGGCAAGGTACCTAAGATAGAATGGAAGACAGGGAAACAGTTATATTTAGTTGCAACCTGATTTAGAAGGCATTGCTTCTGTTGTAATCAATGAATCCCCTGAACCTCAAGTTTAGTTAGTTTCATAATTTTGTACCCAACATGTAAGGGAAGGGGCTCAGAAGTTCACAGTCTGCAGAATTTCACAAAAAGAAGATTTGTTTTTTTTTCCCCCTCTGTTCTGGGCAAGTAACATTTTTAAGGACACCTAAGCTTTTTTCTTCTCTCTTTTTTTTTCTACCTGCCAGCTGTTACCATGGAGCCCAGTTGGTAACTTCTTTATCTTAGAAATGTAGCCATCTCTTTGAAGCCCCAGCTCAAGGACAGGGGCCTTGTTCACATATTTTGTTAAAAACTAGTATGGGGGTGTCTAGCTTAGGAGTGTTGATTTTTCAAGCCAGTGCCCAAGTAGAACAGGCAACACGAAAACAGGAAGTTTATCTACATTGAACTCTTTTATAGGGTCTCTTTTGCTGAAAGTCCTAAAGTTAGCCATGGTGAAAACTTCTGGAGAATTCAGTTCAGACTTTTCTGTGGGCCTGGTACAGAGGGGGAAGATGGGAAAGGCGGGGGGTAAGACCCAGTTGGTGGATCTGAGTATGAGGAAGGAGAGATATAAAAGAATAATAGGAAAGGGGTTTGTGATTTTCCTAGCAACAACAACTTGAGCAGTAGAACAGATAGTGCCAAGGGGAAGACCGAAGTGAGTATCCCAAAAAGCCTGTGAGGGCTTTTCAATTCTTAGTAAACTGTTTTCAGTGATGACAAAGCAACTTTAAAGGCCATTTTCATTACATCTTGGATAGGGGTCTGAGGGTTCTCCTCAGCTGGTTTGAGCTTTGGGTTAGCTGGTAAGAGGACCTGGTGGGACAGGGTGCAGGCACTGACAGGAGAAGAGAGGAGGGAGTGGGTGGAGGGGTGCCTCAGTGCCTGCTACCTCAGCAAGGGGGCAATGGTCTGAGAACCGGCGGAGGTTTGGGTTTTGGATCTAGTAATTGGAGGGGAGAAATCAGGTTGCTGAGGTGGGAGTGACAGCAGAAAGTCTGTAGCAGAAGGCTGAGGGTAAGAATCTATTGGAGAAGAATAGTTCAGGATGTGAGCAAAGGAGGGAAAAGGCTTCCACATAGGGGAATCTCCTTTCACTCTTTTGAGCACTTGCAGAAGTTAAAAAGGTCACACAGAATTTGAGGACCTAGAGGCCCCTCTGTGGGCCATCAGTTTTCTTTCTCTATTTGTTAATATGGTCAATGCTGTGTACTTAATTTGATGAGCAGTTGTTTTCCACCAGGCACCCCCTGTATGCTCACATCCCCATGACTTACAGAAGAAGTCAGCTTTTCCCTCACACAGCTATGGCTGTTTGTGGCTTTGATACTCTGCCTGGCAAACATAGTAATCTAGGCTAGCCAACCTGCATCTGGCTAGCGTGTCCCTATATCCATAATATTTGTTTCCATTATCTATGGTACAGAAGGTATTTAATGGAATTTTAGTGGGATCCTCTTCATCAGGAATATCTCAATAGGAAAGACCTATAGCCAGCTGACAAATGTCTGGATGGAGAGAAGGCCACCAGGTACCTAAGTGGGCTGTATGCAAGATAGACCATACTTTTTGTCTAGTAGAATTTGTGATCAGCAATCGCTGCTGAACAGGCTGATGAGGGTTAGGACTACTGGTGGCCAAGGGGAGAGTCTATAGCCATATCCGTATGGCGAATACAAAATTTGAAAGGGTTACCAGTCTTTTCCAGTTTCCAGCCAGAGTCTGGACAGGGCACAGGCTTGAGACTTGAGGCATGGATCCAGGAAGTGATTCCGTCTACTTTTACCGCTGTAGGTGTTATAAGTAGCACCTGGTATGGTTCTTTCCAGCGGGGTTCCAGGGATGACACCTGATGTCATCTTATGTAAATGAAGTCTCTTGATATTGATGTGGAGTCCCCTCATCTGCAGGTTGGTAGGCAGTGGCCAGGTGTTTCAACAGGTATCGCTGAGTTCTTTCGAGAACTTTTAGTCTGTCAAGCAAGGGGGTGTGGAAGGGATCGTTTGGTCTTAGAGTTGGGGTTAGGTCCCTTACTGGAGGAGGGACACCATTGAGAATTTCATAGGGGGTGAGGTTACACAAAGAAACAGAGGGAGAATTTCTTGCATGAAACAGTGCATAAGGCTGGAGCATAGTCCAATCTTTTATGCTGGTCTCTAAGCTTAATTTCTTTAAGGTCTCTTTAATGGTTCTATTTATTTTTTACCTGTCCTGCGCTCTGGGGTCTACAAGCACAATGTAACTTCCAATTAATTTCTAGGGTCCTGGCTAACCCCTGACTTACCTGGGCCATGAACGCCGGTCCATTATCAGAACCTATTACTTTACGCCGGCCGTATCTTGGAAAATATCTTTTAGGATATTCTTGACCATCATTTGCGCCGTTAATTTTTATTTTGTGGAAAAGGCTTAAATCCATCCTGAAAATGTATCTACAAAGACTAAGAGATATTTAAGTCCATACCATGTTGGCTTAATTTCAGTAAAGTCCACTTCTCAGAATTGTCCTGGTCTGGTTCCTCATAGGTACTTTTCTGCAGGAAGCTTGGAATGGTAAGCATTAACCAATTGACATATCCGACAGGCTTTTGTTACCCGTTCAGATATTTCCTTTCGCTGTGAGTTGGTTAATCGAAAACTCTGTTCTTGATCCTTCAGGAATGCCTGCAGTTTCTTTTAACCAAGGTGAGTGAGTTGATGTACATTTTTAAAGTAGTGTAGGGCTTTCTGTAATTGAAGGCTGGGCTCAGTGAAGTTGAGGAATTCAATGTCAGTGTCCTTAGATGTTATCAAAAGCTTGCTGGTGCTCAAAGGGTCCATTGGAATTGGGCATCCTCATTTAAAAGCGGGTATAAAGGAGAAGCTAAGAACACAAACCCAGGTATCCATACCTGCAAAAGCCAGCAGTCCCAAGAAACTCTCTTGAGTTGTCTCTTGTTAGATGGGGGTGGTATCTGCACAATGGTTTTTTTCTCGGCAGAGAGCCCTGAGAACAGCTTAATCAGACCTTATATACTTTTCTTGGAGTGGGCAGGGAGGGAAACTTATCGATGGGTCAGAGCAAGTGGGAGGTTTGGTACAAGCGGGTGAGGGAGTACAATCCTCAGTTTGGCAGTTGGGGACAGCACATTCTGGGAACAAAATTAGCAAACAGTTCTCCAGATTTCAACAGTGTTTTGTTAAGCATACAGAAAAACAGGAAGTGACAAGTGCCTATTTTATTAACCTTTCACCAAAGCGAAATAGAACGTGAGCTTGGATTACAAAAACAACCATGTCCAGTTGCCTAATGCTCTCAAATGTCAATCCTATTGGTGACTACATATTTGTTTCTTCCAAAGATTATATATTCAACATCAACCATGTTGAAAATGTCTAATCCTATCACTCACTTTATACTTTGCCTGATTTCATGTCTCTATTGATATCTGCATTCTTGCATGTTTTCCCCCATTCATCATTGTGACTGACTCTTCACATGTGCTGATATTTTGTTCACTCTCTACCCAAACTTGATTGCTAAAGAACTTTTGGTCTAAATCCTATACTCACTCTTTTTTCCTGAACCTACCGACTATCTTCCTAATCCTACCGACTATCCCTTTTAGACAGGAAGTTCTCTTCTACGTTCAATCATCCAAGGTACAAGGTCCTATGCCATTGTATATTGATTTATCTCGGACATCTGTGCAGAACCTAATTCAATGCTAAGTATCCCAATCAAGGGCCCTTCTGGACTTCAAATCTTACCTTGATTTCTGTTTTCATAATTATTTTGAAAATTTAATAAAATAGTGTTTGCCAAGGAACTGACTTCATTCAGTTCCTGAAGGAATTGACCTACCTCACTTCTTTGGTGATGGAACTCTCTTAACTTGGGTTCCAGGAAGACAGGAACACACAGCCAGTCCCAGTCCCAGTACCAGTGGGCTAACTTGTTTGGATTTACCAAGGACAGAGTGTGTCTTTTTTGGTACCTACTGATGTGAGGATGGTCAGATGCGAGGAGAGCCTTCCCTGAGAAAGCATGTAGTGGTCAGCGCAGGCTCCTGACAACTTCAGAGAGTTTGACAAAAAGACCAGATCTGAGACAGAACAGGCCACCTTGGGGGAACATAGTATGGCCCACCAGTCAGAGGAGACTCTGGATAGTCACAGACTTACTTGGGGGAAGGAGGTGCCTTTTTGAGTGTGGGTGTGAGTTTGTGGTTTTGTCTCATGTTCTGAGAATAGGTAGAAAAGGCGGTTTGCTTGGTTTGGAGTGGACTGTTTTTAGAAAGTCCTTTGACAAGGCGAGTGTTTCTGTGTCTGTGTATCCCACTGTGTCCGTGGTTGTAGACATTAGAAAAGAGAATGCATCAATGGATGTTTCCTGTCTAGTAGAAAGCTTCCCAGCATTCATCCTACCCATTATAGGAATGGACTGCCTTTTGTCTTATCGATGGGCAACACCTACTATCTTCCTAAGTTCCTGTTTTCTTCCTGAATTCTGGCCACTCGCCAGAATAGGCTCATGGTTTTGTTTCCAAAATATGTACCACTTCTAAATTCTGCGACATGGCCATGTAATGGATAGCTGAAGGGAATGGCAAGCATCTCAGAAAACTCAGATATCAGTGTGACCAGAAAAGTCTCAGTGGAGAAACCCTGCTTTGGGCCTTTTGCTTACATATTGTTCTGTTGCCCTGAATGTCAGGAAGGTCTTTGCCTCAGGCCACCACTTTGTGAAGCCTGAAAAAAACAGTTTTCAAATGGAAATGAATGGGCCTCACCAGTGGCCATGTGGCCACCCAGATCAATAACTTTGCTTAATTGCTTTGGAAAGGGATGTGTCTGAATCAGCCTCCTGGCCCTGTGTGAGGCAGTAGCTTAGATTCTCAGCACCTGATGAATCTAAAGAAAGATCCAATGTGTGCATCCAAAACCAAAATGGCAAAAAGATTAGTCATTGTGGATGAAGTCTCTTGCCTTCCTCTATTAGATTCCTGACCTCCATCAAGGGAGTATAGGGATTTTTTTGGGTCAAATGAGTTCTTCCAATCCCTGCAGAGGTGCTTGTGTTTAATCATGACTCCAAATCAAATAAGGAATCAATACCTGACAGTCAGTAGGCCTCAAATTGTAGAAGAAGAGCAGTATTAATGGCAGAACTATGTGATCAATCCTGGTTCACTTCAAGGGTGTCCAGGCCACCCTGAGTTTAGGCAAATGAAGGGCAAGGGAGTTTATTTTGGATACTCTCTTGGGCTGTGCCATTTAAGGAAACCTCCAGGCAGAGGTTATGATGAGTGACTACATGGAAGAAGATGAGGACCATGTGGGATTGTTTGGTTCTAATTGTGGTCACTTGTGTGGCTGTTGGAAGAGATGACTGGGTTCATCTGCGCTAGAACACTGGTTTGATTCTCCTCAGAGACTGAGCTCTGTAACTGACCTCAGAGTAGTAATTGCTTTGGAAATGAATATGACTTAATCAGCCTCTTGGCCCTGTTTGAGGCTGTGGCTTAGATTATCAGCACCAGATGGATCTAAAAAAAGATCCCATGTGTGCATCCAAAACCAAAATGGCCAAAATAGCAGTCATTGTGGATGAAGTCTCTCGCCTTTCTCTGTAAGGTTCTGAAAGAATAAAAGAAATTGAAATTGAAATGTAAAGAACCAGGTTTCCTAAAGTTTCCAAGCTGCACTCAGCACCTGAAATTCCGGTGGCAGTTAAGACAATTTCCAGATCTGCACATTAGGTGTGTGTTGAAATCTTCCCTGACCACCTAGGTACTTAACAACCCCTTCCCAGAAACCGTGCAGCTCACCACGTATACATCTCAGGGCTTCAACCAATCAGTTTAAATGTATACCCCTTCTTAGGGCTGATCAATCACCCCCTGCCCGACCTGTTCCCGCCAATGAATGTTCTAATCATGTTTTAGAGTTGTTATTTGATTTTCTCTTGGTATATGATGATTTGCTAAAGGAGGCTATGATGTATGTAAAGTCCCTGCCCTCTCTAAAGAATGTATGTAAACTGTGCTCAAGTTGTTCTTGGGGCTCTTTGTTCTTTGCTCCTCTGAAGTGAGTCCTGAGCTCCAGCATGCTGGACCCCCAATAAACCCTTTAGAGTTGCATGAGAAAGCCTGTTGATGGTCTTTTCCTCCGATGTTCACCCCACCTTTTCATCTGGAGGCCCCAGGTGAGATATTTGGCGTGGCGGATGAAAGACCCCAAGGGACTTCTCTCAGGGTAAGTAAGGCGCCTCTTTCTGGTTTCGGGTTTCAGGTTAGGGCTTGGCAAAGTGGCTGTTGGTGAAGAGCATTAGCTCTCTCTGATAGTGGCTGACAGACTTGTCACAGAGCTGCAGGCCACGTCCCTGTGGGACACTCCAGGGGACGAGGGAAATCAAGGAATAGTAGTTTCCTCAACTTGGTTATATTTTGCTTCAGAATTCGGTTTGCCAGCCCATCAGGTTTTGCCGGCTACTCAATTTTGTTAATTGTCCTGAACTCATGTTGAGTTTATTGTCTGTCTTTATTGTCTAACACATCAGGTTTTGCCAGTTACTCAGTTCTAATCTTTGTCTTGGACACACGTTAAACGTTTACTGTTTGTCTTTGTCTGTGTTGCGATTGTGTCTTCACTGTCTCTCTTTGAGTAACTCCCATTATGGGACAAATCACTTCCACGCTTCTGTCCCTGACCGTTGATCATTGGACTGATGTCCGCTCAAGGGCCCAAAATCTTTATTTTTCAGTAAAATGCCGGACCTGGCAGCCTCTCTGTGCTTCAGAATGGCCCATTCTCAAAGTCGGGTGGCCCCCAGAAGGATCCTTCCGCTTCCCTCTAATCCGAAAATCAGAGATATTGTCTTTCAGCCGGGACCACGTGGCCACCCAGATCAATAGCCATATACCCCTTCCCCAGGATCCTATCATTCAAACCTTCCGCTCCCCCCGCTTCCCTCCATTCTCCCTGAGTCACAAGACTGGACACTCCTCCCCCTCCTTATCCTCTACCCTGGCTCCCCAACACCGAACACGTTCCAGATGATCCTCCTGCCGCTGACACAGCCTCTCCGCCACTAGAGGCAATTGGGCCAGTCCCAAGCCCTCCAGGGGACTTCGCAGCAGCAGCAGCAGCAGCAGCCCCTCCACCTCTGGTGGAAGCTGGGCCATCTAAAGGAACCCGCCAGTGACAGATAATAAAAAACTCAGAAACCCCTGTGATGCTCCCTCTCCATCCCTATGGGCCGATGAACCGACCAAACTGGGACCCCAACACCATTGAAGTTAGGTAGCATCTGTCCACTTATCACCGGCCTCTAATAGCGGGTCTCTGAGTGGCCGCCAGAAGGCCGACTAATTTGGCCATGGTAAGAGAGATTATCCAAAGGCCTAATGAGTCTCCCTCTATGATTTTGGAGAGAATTATGGAAGCATTTAGAAAATATACTCCTTTTGATTCTCAGACAGAGTACGAAAAGACATCTGTTGCAATGGCCTTTATCCAGCAGGCTGCCCTAGATATTAAGAGAAAGTTGCAACGTCTAGATGGATTACAAGATATGACCTTAAGAGATTTAGTCAGAGAAGCTGAGAAAATATATTATAAGAAAGAAACTGAGGAGGAATGGGAACAGAGGAGACAGAAGGAAAGGGAACAAAAGGAGGATGAAAGGAGCAAAAGGCAGACTAAAGCACTGGCTAAGGTTCTGGTCAGAGCAGTAAATAGGCCAGAAGTTAAAAAGCACGGAGATAGGAAGGGATACATGGGCCCATGCCAAAGGCTGTCCCTGGCCTCAGGTCAATGTGCCTACTGTAATGAAAAAGGACACTGGGCCAAAGAGTGCCCCCCAAAAAAGCAGAGATGCCAGACCGCCCTGCTGACTCTAGAACAGGACTAGGGAAGTCGGGACTCGGATCTTCTCTGCAAGCTCAGGGTAACATTTTAAGTGGAGGAAACCCCATTGAACTTTGAAGTGAAAACAGGACCAGTATACTCAACCTTTAAGACCCCACTGGGCCCCCTATCAAATAAGTGGTCGCTTGTTCAAGGGGCTAATGACAGTAGATAATGAGCTTGGACAACTAAGAGGACAATGGACCTAGGAAATGGAAAAGTCCACCACTCTTTTCTAGTAATCCCAGAATGCCAGGCCCCGTTGATGGGCAGGGATCTGCTTACAAAACTCGGGGCTAGAATAACCTTCAACCCTGATGGTCCCCAAGTGGTGTTTCTAAACGCTTCAGTAAAAACTCCCATAGTCACGGCTTTGACTATGTCCATAGAAGATGAACATCAACTCTTCGCGCGCCCTAGAACTGATCAAACTGGAAAACTATCCCAGAAATTGATAAAAGATTATCCTAATGCCTGGGCAGAAACTGCTGGGTTAGGTCTAGCCATAAAAAAACCTCCAATAGTAGTAAAATTAAAAGCCTCTACCTCTCCAATCAGTGTTAAACAATATCCTCTAATCAAAGAAGCTAAGGATGGGATAAGGCCCAATATTCAGAAATACCTGGCTCTTGGGGTCCTAAGGCCCTGTCAATCGGCCTAGAATACCCCCCTGCTACCAGTAAGAAAGCCAGTAACTCGGGACTACGGTCCTGTTCAAGACCTAAAAGAGATCAACAACAGACTGCAGGACATTCTCCCCACGGTACCCAATCCACATAATTTGCTTAGCACTCTGAATCCGGAGAGGTAATGGTACACTATGCTGGACTTAAAAGATGCTTACTTCTGCTTGCCACTACATAAGGACAGTCAGTTGCTGTTTGCTTTCGAGTGGATAGACCCAGAAACAGGAACATCTGGCCAACAAACCTGGATTAGACTCCCACAGGGGTTCAAAAACTTCCCCACTTGAACTCTGGTGTGATTTCCCTTAGAAAATGAGTTCTGGTAATGAACTCAGAGAAGTATTGCCATAAATTTTGTTGGGATTTTAGGAGGCCATGCATGAGAGTCGCCCTTGGAAACTGAGATCTAGGCCCAGTGTGGCTTTCCACAGAGCACTGGGTATCTCAGCCAGAATATCACATGATTTTATTCTGAAAGACTTGGCAGCCATAGTTGAAATTCAAAACACACATAGACTTCACATTGTAGACCTCAATGGACCTAGCTTCATGGGACGTTTTGGGCACTCTTTGGGACGCCTTGCCTGTGAGAGTTATCCACAGCTTTCATTGAAATGAGCTTCCTCAAAATTTAATGGAGTGGTGGGTCAGGGTCTGCAGGAGAATACATCAACCAGGCTTCTATCTCACATAGCTTGCCCCCTTGACCATTGCAACCTGATTCTGAACATTGCCCTGAAACCTCTCAATATAACAAGATGCTTTTATATGAAGAGATCAAACATATAAGGGATTACGGGCTGCAGCACGTCAGTCACAAGCCATTTGGAAGCAATGGCAGATCCACATGGCCCCACCACAAATGTTTTATCACAAACCTGCACACCACAGCTCGTGCCCTCAATTGAGCAGTCTACAACTTACTGGCATCTCTGTTCTACACCATTTTCATAAAACCCAGTAAATCAAGGCATTATCTGGTACACTCATGATGAGCAACAGGGCATACAAATGTTCTCCAGTGCCACCTGGTCATTAGAATTTCAAAAATTTCATGGTATTTATCTATCCATTTTTCAAGGTTGAAGTTGGAAGCACTGTATGTTTCAATTTATTCAGGAACCATTAAATGGTGAGGAACCTCATTTCAGTGAAATCTCTGGAGGACACTCACATGAATGTCTTCCCAAAGAGTAGCCAAAAGGTCACATGAAGCCAGGCCCATTGAGGTCTACAATGTGAGGTCTATGTGTCTTTTGACTCTCAACTATGGCTGCCAAGTCTTTCAGAATAAAATCATGTGATATCCTGGCTGAGATACCCAGTGCTCTGTGGAAAGCCACCCTGGGCCTAGATCTCAGTTTCCAAGGGCGACTCTCATGCGTGGCCTCCTTAAAATCATAACACAGTTCATGGCAATACTTCTCTGAGGTCAGTTCCAGAACTCAGTCTCTAAGGGGAAACACACCAGAGTTCCAGCCCAGGTTTATCTACACCTCTCTTCCAACCCTCACACAAATGACCACAATTAAAACCAAAACACTCCCACATCACCCTCATCTTATTCCATATAGACACTCATCTTAACTTCAAGCTGTAGGTTTCCATGAGGGATGCAGCCCAAAACAGTGTCCACAATAAGCTCCCTTGCCCTTCATTGGCCTAAGTCAGGGTGGCCTGGACACCCTTCATGTGAACCAGGAGTGATCAAATAGGTGTGCCGTTAATACTGCTCTGCTTCTCCAATTTGATGCCTTCTGACTGTGAGGTTTACATTCTTAATGTGAATTGGAGCCCAGAGAAAACACAAGCACCTCTAGGCTAGCCTCTGCAGGGCATTGAAGAACTCATTTGACCCAAAGGATACGGATTCTCACTTGATGGAGGTAAGGAACCTTACAGTGGAAGGTGAGAGAGTTCATCCACAATAACTGCTATTTTGGCCATTTTGGTTTTGGATGCACACATGGGATCTTTCTTTACATCCATCAGGTGCTGACAATGTAAGCCACAGCCTCACATAGGGCCAACAGGCTGATTCAGACACACCCCTTTCCAAAGCAATTAAGCAGAGAGCCACAGGTGAGGCCTATTCATTTCCATTTGAAAAATATTTTCTTCAGGCTTCACAGAGGTGTGGCCTGAGGCATCAACCTTCCTGACTTACTGGGGAACAGAACAAAAGGTAAGCAAAAGGCCTAAAGCACGGTTTCTCCACTGAGACTTTACTGGTCACACTGATATCTGAGTTTTATAAGATGCTAGCCATTTCCTTCAGCTATCCAGTACAGGTCCATGTCACAGAGCTTGGAGGTGGTACATATCTTGGACACCAAACCATGTGCCTATTCTTGAGAGTGGCCAGAATTTAGGAAGAAAACCGGAAGTATGGTCTATCTTGCATACATCCCCCTTAAGGACCTGATGACCATCTCTCCACCCAGACATTTCTCAGCTGGCTATAAGTCTTATCTATTGGGATATCCCTGATGAAGAGGATTACACTAAAATTCCATTAAATCCCTTCCATACATAGATAATGGAAACAAACATTATGTTTGTAGGGACAGGTGAACCACATGCAGGTTGGCTAGCCTAGATTACTATGTTTGCCTGGCGGACTGTGAAAGCCATAAACAGTCACAGCTGTGTGGGGGAAAGCCGACTTCTTCTGTAAGTCATGGGGATGTCAGCATACAGGGACTTCCAGATGGAACCCAAACTCCTCATCAAATTTTGTACACAATATTGGTATTATTACCAATTAGATAACCAAACCTGTTTTCCCACAGAGGGGTCTCTAGATCCTCAAATTATGTGTGACCTTTTTAACTTCTACAAGTGCTCAAAAGGGTGAAAGGAGATTCCCCTATGTGGAGGCTTTTTCCCTCATTTGCTCACATCCTGAACTATGCTTCTCCAATAGATGCTCACCCTCAGCCTTCTACTCCAGACTCTCTGCTGTCACTCCCACATCAGCAACTTGATTTCTCCCCTACAATTAATAGATCAAAAACCCAAACCTCCGCTGGATCTCAGACCACTGCCCCCTTCCTGAGGTAGCAGCTACTGAGGTACCCCTCCACTCACTCACTCCTCTCTTTTCTTGTCAGTGGCCGCACCGGGTCCCAACAGGTCCTCTTACCAGCTAAACAAAATCTCAAACCAGCTGAGGAGAACCCACATACCAGTATCCAAGATGTAATGAAAATGGCCTTTAATGTTGCTTTGTCATCACTGAAAACGGTTACTAAAAATTTAAAGTCCCTCACAGGCTTTTTGGTATACTCACTCCCGTTTCCCCCTCTGTTCTACATGTTTTACTGCTCATGTTTTTGTTGCTAGGAAAATCCCAAAACCCTTGCCCATTATTCTTTTACATATCTCCTTCCTCATTCTCAGATCCAAGGAGCTGCTCTCAGCCCTGCTTCCCTGTCTTCCTCCTCTGTACCAGGCCCATGGAAAAGTCGAGCAGTATTAACGGCAGGCCTATTTGATCACTCTTGGTTCACAGGAATGGTGTCCAGGCCACACTGACTTTAGGCGAATGAGGGGGAAGGGAGCTTATTTTGGACACCAACTTGGGCTGCACCCTTCATGGTAACCTCCAGTCAGAGGTTATGATATGGAAGAAGATTTGGGCCATGTGGCAGTATTTTGGTTTTAATTTTGGTCATTTGTGTGGTGGTTGGAAGAGATGACTGGGTCCACCTGGGCTTGTTCTCTGGTGTGATTCCCCTTAGAGACTGAGTTCTGGAACTGACCTCAGAGAAGTATTGCCATGAATTGTGTTGGGATTTTAAGAGGCCACACATGAGAGTCGCCTTGGAAACTGAGATCTACGCCCAGGGTGGATTTGCACAGAGCACTGGGAATCTCAGCCAGTATATCATATGATTTTATTCTTAAGGACTTGGCAGCCATAGGTGAGAGTCAATACACACATGGAGCTCACATTGTAGACCTCAATGGGCCTGGATTCATGTGACCATTTGGGCACTCTTTGGGAAGCCTTGCCTGTGATAGTTCTGCAGAATTTTCATTGAAACGAGCTTCCTCACCATTTAATGGTTCCTGAATTAATTGAAACCCACAGAGCCTCCAACTGTATTATTGAAAAATGGCTAGATAAATACCAGGACATTTTTGAATTTCCCATGACCAGGTGGCACTGGAGAACCTGTGGATGTCCTGTTGCTAATCAAGAGTATACCAGACAGTGCCTTGACTGACTGGGTTTCATGAAAATGGTGTAGAACAGAGATTCCAGTAACTTGGAACCTGCTGAGTAGTGGGCCTAGAGCAGTGGTGTGCAGGTGTGTAATAAAACATCTGTGGCGGGGCCATGTGGATCTTCCATTGGCTTCTGAATGGCTTGTGACTGACATGGTGCAGCCAGGAGTCCCTTATATGTAAAGACATCTTGTTATATGGAGAAGTTTCAGGGCAATGTCCAGAATCAGGTGGCTATGGTCAAGGGGGCAATGTCTGTGGGATAGAAGCCTGTTGGTGCATTCTCCTGCAGACCCTGACCCACCACACGTGACAGAACTCCCTCCAGCACCGTGTCCCAGTTGAACTCCTTGTATTTTGTTAAACAAATAACAAACTCCCTATGCAGCAGCAAGAAAGACAATGAAAATTGGAGGATGACCAAAAGGCTTCACAGTCCACACGGGGAGACACTGTTCCCCAATGGCCATAGTTTAACTACAAAAATAGAACTCATCACTGATGCACCATGTTCATTGGAAAATAAGAAAACATGTCCTCCAGGTCACATAGATGCAGATCCAGCTCTGATGGTCTCACTACAAAGGAAGCTAAAGCTCCTGACAACAACATATATTTCAAGGACCCATCCTCAGAGGCAGTTACTCAAGAAGTCTTTAGGCCAGCAGAGCTCCATGTTTGTGGAGAGTTTACCCTGTCCCTTACTTTTTGAAACTCATCTACCACCTCCAAGTTTGTGAATTCCTGAGCATTTTCCATTCCAGATATGTATTCACAGATTTTCTAACACTTCCCCTCTCATTGTGTCTTACTTGGGCCCAAGGTAATGTTAAGGCTTTGTTCTGGATGAAAGTGAGAAGATGTTTGTGTAGCACATATTTGCATACTCATAGATTCATTTTCCTATTTTCCATTGAAATACAGAATCCCTGACATGAACATATACCCTACTAGACTCTGACTAATAATCCTAAAATGATGTAGAAAAATAACCCAAGCAGAATAGAAATACAAGCAGTTCAGAGGATGCATGCTGCATAGTTGGACTTGCCTTTTGCATGATAAACGGTAGGTGTTAAATATGTAGACAATTTTTAATTGAAATAGTTCTCCATGTGTTTTTAAAGTAAACAAATATGTGAATTCCTGTCTCCCTTGCTTTGTAGCCAATTCAACACATGTATTTTTATATGCACATTTAGATTCCTACATGGTATCACATGCACAATTTGTGAGGTGGCTGATGGAAGATACAACTTATGAGAAGAGATCAGTCCTCCTAAACGCAGTTGGAACTGAAAATACAACCTATGGGTGAGCTTCCTAGAATTACAATATTATACATAAATCCATGTTCAGTAAAATGAATATTTTTGCATCTGTGGATGATATATATTTCATAATGAATTTCGATTTGCATATATTTCTACCTTTTAATATCTGTGGGGGTTTTTTGTATATATGTTTGTGTGTGTATATATATATATATATTTTCCAGATTTTTCAAAATATGAAATATATATGTCTTATTTTACACTCCCTAAATTCACTCATATTCATGTATGTGGATTTATAATCAACTTTTCACAAGATTATTCTCAGAATTATTCATCCACCTGAAATACATATTTATTTTCTAGTACTGAAAACTAACTTCAGTGAATGGTGCATACAAATCCTAATTATTCTACAGTAACTGACCCTGTTTAACATCAATCCAAGTAGATTACTATGGGACATGATGTATGTTTTGACGTTCATTTTCATTCAAACCTGGTACATTACTATTTCTTCAGGTTATGCATATCATCGGATATGTATTTCATTCACAAGTTAGCAAAATTATTTGCATTTGTTTCACTTTCAATCACTTCCTATTCAGAACACATGAATTCCTCTATGTGTTTGTTGACTGGTATTTTTATAAGACTTCTTTCCAAACACAATATTTTCCAAATCCATAATCAGTTTTGAAGCAAAACTCACACGCCCTTCATGAGAAAACATAACTCTAATATTACCATTAGATGTATAACTCGTTGGAATGAATGATTGTATATCAATATAAGATTTCTTATATATTTTAAGATATCAATTCAATCCATTATTTAAAGTGGAACTAGTTATATTATTTATTCACTGTATGGTGTATTCATACATTATCTCTATATTCATAGACAATGTGTACACCTCTCTGTACCCCCAATACTAATTTATTCATCTTCAAAATATGGCCCTCAGAAAAGGTGGAAGAAATACTCATGTCACCTGATCTACATATACATTTTATCAGAGTAATATTCTGGACACAAAATACAAAGGTCACACTTATGATTGTACCAAAGCCTAAATGGAAAGTGAGAAAGGATTACTACAATCATCCATGTGATGTTGCCTAATGCTCTCAAATGTCAGTCCTATTGGTGAGTACATATTTGTTTCTTCCTAAGATTGTGTATTCAAACTCAACCCTGTTGAAAATGTCTAATCCTCTCACTAACTTTATACTTAGCCTGATTTCATAATGTCTCTATTGATATCTGCTTTCCTACATATTTTCCCCTGTTCATCATTGTGACTGACTCTTAACTTGTGTTGACATTTACATTCACTGTCTAACCAAAACCGTATTGCTAAAGAACTTTTTTTCCAAATTCTATATTAACTCTTCTTCCTAATCCTTCCGACTATCAGTTTTTGAATGGATGTTCTCTTCTATATTCAATCATCCAAGTAAAGGTCGTGCGAGCATCGGAGGAAGAGACTACCAAGAGAATACATCATGCAACAGCAAAGGGTTTATTTGGGGTCCAACATGCTGGGGCTCAGAGCTCACTTAATTAGAGCAGAGAGCCCTGAGAAGAGCTTATGCAGAGTTTATATACTTTTCTTGGAGAGGGCAGAAAGGGAAGTTTATTGATGGTTCAGGGTGAGTGGGTGGTTTGCATTCAACCGGGTGAGGGAGTACATTCTGCAGTTTGGCCGTTGGGGACAGCACATTCTGGGACAAGATTAGGAAACATTTCTCAACATTTCAACAGTGTTTTGTTAAGTGTACAGAAAAACAGGAAGTGACAAGTATATATTTTATTGACCTTTCATTCCCCACTTCTTCTGGCAACTTTTAATCATAAAAATGATCATTGGGGGATGTCACATTCTATGTTTGCTAGTGGGGTATTACCATAAGTTTAACTTGTCCAATTTGAGCTTGGAGAAAATAAATTACATGGTTGAGGAAACAGGGTTTTATAGTTAGCAATAATATGAGGATTATTATTGGACGGGCCAGAGTTGATAAAAACGTAGTTAACCAGGGGGACTGTGTAAACCAAGACTCAAACCACCATTTTTGGGCCTCTCTCTCTCCTCGACTCTCTTCAAGGCATCTTTTTAATTTACTCATAGATTATTTTACAACTCTATTATGGTCGACATTAAAAAAACATTCTTCCCTCAATGCAGCACAAAGGCCCCCTTCTCTAGTGAAAAAGAGATCCAACCCTCTACTGTTCTGTAAAACAACTTCAGAGAGAAAGGTTAAAGATTCCTGCAAAGCTGTGATGGAGGTTACTAATATCTTTAAGTTTTTATATATTCCTGCTCCTAATTGGGTCATTCGTTGTGTCCCATGGACCACGGCAGTGGTTCCTCTGCCCAACCCTGAAGCAACTGCTATTTGCAATGGAATGGCTAAGGTGAGGGATATATGTTTTCAGAGGAACCGGATTGTATGCCCCCCTATTTGAACTTCAAATGAATCTGTGTCATGATAGAGCACTCTGGAAAACATCCGCACCATTACACATTTAATCACATCTGTTGACAATTTCATTAAAACACAAACAATGTTTAAGTATATAGAATTAAACTGTTGTAGGGACGGACAAGGCAAGGCACCAAAGATAGCACCAAAGACAGGGAAACAGTCTTATTTGGTTGCAACCAGATTCAGAGGGCATTGCTTCTCTTGTAATCAATTAATCCCATGAAACCTAAGTTTATGTAGTTTCAGAATTTTGTACCCAACATGAAAGGGAAGGGGCTCAGAAGTTCATAGTCTTCAGAAGTTCACAAAAGGCAGTTTTTGTTTCTGTTTTTTCCTTAGGTCTGGGCAAGTTAAATTTTCAAGAACACCTGGGAGGGGGAGAGCTTTTTCTTCCCTTTCTTTTTTCCCCCTGCCAGCTTTTCCCATGGAGCCCAGTTTGTAACTTCTTTATCTTAGAAATGTAGCAATGTCTGTGAAGCCCCAGCTCAAGGCCAGGATCCTTGTTCACATATTTTGTGAAAAACTAGTGAGGGTGTGTCTAGCTCAGGAGTGCTGATTTTTTAGCCAGTTGCCAAGTAGACCAGGTCAACACAAAAAGAGAAAGTTTATGTACACTGAAGTCTTTTATAGCGACTCTTTTCCTGAAAGTCCCATAGGCAGCCATGGTGAAGACTTCTGGAGAAGGTCAGACTGTGAGGTGGAGATTCTTTATGTGAATTGGAGTCATGAGAATACCCAAGCATAAATGGGCTAGCCTCTTCCGGGATTTGAAGAACCCATTTTACCCAAAGGGTCCCTATTCTCACTTGATGGAGGTCAGGAACCTTTCTGAAAAAGGCTAAGACTTCATCCACAATGACAGCAATTTTGGCCATTTTGGTTTTGGATGCACACTTTGGATCTTTCTTCAGATCCATCAAGTGCTGAGAATCTAAGCCACAGCCTCACACAGGGCCAAGAGGCTGATTCAGACACATCCCTTTCCAAAGCAATTAAGCATAGAGACACAGGTGATGCCCACTCATTTCCATTTGAAAATGTATGGTTCACAAAGGGTGTGCCTGAGGCAAGAGACTTTCCTGACATTCAGGTCAACATATCAGTAGGTAAGCAAAAGGCCCAAAGCAGGGTTTCTCCCTGAGACTTGTGTGGTCACACTGATATCTGAGTTTTCTGACATGCTGGCCATTCCCTTTAGCTATCCAGTACATGGCCATGTCACAGAGCTTGGAGGTGGTACACATCTTGGACACAATACCATGAGCCTATTTTGGAGAGTGGCTAGAATTTATGAAGAAAACCAGAACATAGAAAGATAGCAGGTGTTGCCCAAAGATAAGGCAAGCTGCAGTCCATTGATAAATTACGCAGGATGAATGCTGGGAAGTGTTCTACAAGACAGGACACATTCATTGAAGCATTTCCTTTTCTAATATCTACAACCACAGACACAGTGGGATATTCAGACATAGAAAGACTCGCCTTGCCAAAGGACTAACTAGAAACAGTTGACTCTACACCAAACAAACCGCCTTTCCTATCCTCAGAACATGAGACAAAACCACAAAACCACATCCACACCCACAAAGGCACCTCCTTTCCAAAAGTAGGTCTGTGACTAGGCGCAGTGTCCTCAGACTGGTGGGCCATACTATGTTCCCCTGAAATGGACTGTCCTGTCTCAGTTCTGGTCTCCTTGGCCAACTGTGTGAAGTTGTCAGGAGCCAGTATTGAGCCACTAACTGCTTTCTCAGGAAATCCCCTCTTCTGAGCTATCCTGGCATTTGGCCATTCTCACATCGGTAGGTGCCAAGAAAGACTGACTCTGTTCTTGGTAAATCAAAACAAGTGAGAACACTGGTACTGGGACTGGGACTGTCTCTGTGTTCCTGGCTTCCTGGATTCCACGTTCAGAGATTTCTATCACCAAGGGAGTGAGGTGAAGTCACTTCCTTCAGAAACTGAATGAGGACACACTGCCTTGGCAACCAATTTGTCCTAACAGTTGCTTCCAGAGTCCCATGGAGGCTGCCCATATTTCCTGTGACACTTTCACAAGTTAGAATGATATATTAACCATAGGCACCCAAATAGAGCTCTCCACACAGGCCTGATTTGGCCCATCTTCTTTACATTAAGAAGAGAGAGGCAGATTCAGACACAACTCTTCATCCTGACCAAGTTGTTTGCCATGGAAGAAGACTTTTGCTCACTCAGGTCCTTCATCGCTGACTATATCTTGTGCAGAGATCATTTCTGCATGGACTTTTGAGGTTCTCAGCAAGTCAAAGATCCCATACATTCCTGTATTGTAAGACCAACCCTGTTCATGCTCTTCTGTAAAGTTAGGTTGAGGGAACAGTGTATGGTTTGGATTAATAACATTTTCAATTTGAGTTAGGAATCATTCTACTGGATGAAAAATGGTATTGGGAACTGCGATATGTATAAGACAATAGAGGTGAAATATATGTATGAAAACATAAATCCAAGTATTATTTGATGCCCAGAGGGCATTGGGCCCTTGATTGGGATACTTAGCTTTGAATTATGTTCTGCACAGATGTCTCAGATAAATCCATATACAATGGCATAGGACCATGTACCATGGTCCTATATACAAATAGGTCCATATATACACTCATCATAAACTCTGGCTGGAGTTTTCGATGAGGGGCGCAGCCCTAGACAGTGTACAAAATAAGCTACCTTGCCCCTCATTTGCCTGATGTCAGGGTGGAATGGGCACCCTTCCTGTGAACCAGGAGTGATCAAATAGGCCTACCGTTAATAATACTCTGCTTCTTCAATTTGAGGCGTTCGGATTGTGGTGTTTAGATTCTTTATGTGAATTGGAGTGATGATAAAAGCCAAGCACCTATGGGCTAGCCTCTGCAGGGCTTTGAAAAACTCATTTGACCCAATGTATCCCTATTCTCTCTTGATGGAGGTCAGGAACCTTACTGAAGAAGGCTAGAGACTTCATCCACAATGACAGCAATTTTGGCCATTTTGGTTTTGGATGCCCACATGGGATCTTTCTTTAGATCCATCAGGTGCTGAGAATCTAACCCACTGCCTCACACAGGACCAAGAGGCTGATTCAGACACATCCCTTTCCAAAGCAATTAAGCAAAGAGCCACAGGTGATGCCCATTTATTTCCATTTGAAAACTGTTTTCTTTAGGCTTCAAAAAAGTTTGGCCTGAAGAAAAGACCTTCCTGACATTCAGGGAAACGGAACTATATGTAAGCAAAAGGCCCAAAGCAGGGTTTCTCAACTGAGTCATTTCTGGTCACACTGATATCTGAGTTTTCTGACATGCTGGCCATTCCCTTCAGCTATCCAGAACATGGCCATGTCACTGAGCTTGGAGGTGGTACAAAACCATGAGCCTATTCTGGAGATTGGCCAGAATTCAGGAAGAAAACAGGAACTTAGGAACATATTAGGTGTTCTCATCCCTAAGGCAAGCCACAGTCCATTCATAAATTGGGCAGGATGAATGCTGGGAAGCATTCTACTAAACAGGGCACATCCATTGATGCATTCTCTTTTCTACTGTCCAAATCAATGGACACAATGGGATACACAGACATGGAAAAACTCACCATTTCAAATGACTTACTAGATCAGCCCACTCCAAAACAAACAAACCTCCTTTTCTAATTATTCTCAGAACATGAGAAAAAACTACAAACTCACACCCACACCCACAAAGGCATCTCCTTCCCCAAAGTAGGTCTGTGACTGTCCGGAATGTCCTCTGACTGGTGAGCCATACAATGTTACCCCAAAATGGCCTGTCCTGTCTCAGATCTGATCTCGTTGGCCAACTCTGTCAGGATCCAGCAGTGATCCACATCCTGCTTTCTCAGGAAAGGCCCCTTTTCAGAGCTCTCCTGGCTTTTAGCCATCCTCACATCAGTAGGTACCAAGAAAGACTGACTCTGTCGTTGGTAAATCCAAATAAGTGAGCCCACCTGGACTGGGACTGGGGCTTGCTCTGTTTGCTTGGCTTTCAGGATCCCATGTTCAGAGAGTTCCATCACCAAGGAAGTTAGGTAGGTTACTTCCATCAGGAACTGTATTAGGTCACTGCCTTGGCAACCACTTTGCCCTAACAGTTGCTTCCAAGGTTCGCATGAAATGGAGGCTGCCCCTACTTCCTGTGACACTTTCACAAGTTAGAATGGTATATCAACCATTGTCCCCCAGGAACAGCTCTCTACACAGACCTGGTTTAGTCCATCTTCTCTACAATAAAAAGATAGATGTTGATTCAGACATATCCCTTCATCCTGACCAGGTTGTTTGCCTTGAAAGATGACTTTTTCTCTCTCGGGTCCTTCCCAGCAGCCTACATCTTCTACAGGGATAAATTCTGCATGGAACTTTGAGGTTCTCAGTAGATGGAATATGCCCTCCATTCCTGTATTATAAGACCAACTCTGTACCTCCTCTTCTGTAAAGTTAGATTGAGGAAAGAGTGTATGGTTAGGGTTAATAACATGTACAATTTGGGTTAGGAATCATTCTTCGGGATGAATAATGTTATTCTGACCTGTGATATTTATTAGAATATATAGGTGAAATATAAGTAGGTAAACAGAAATCTAGGTAAGCTTTGGAGACCAGAAGGGCATGGGGCCCTTGATTGGGATACTTAGCTTTGAATTATGTTCTGCAAAAATGTCTCCAATAAATCGATATACAATGGCATAGGTCCTTGTACCTTGGATGATTGAATGTAGAAGAGAACATCCAGTAAAAAAGAGATAGTCAATATGATTAGGAAGATACTCAATAGGTTTAGAAA
The DNA here is from genome assembly GCF_048772815.1 of Callospermophilus lateralis. NCBI lineage: Eukaryota > Metazoa > Chordata > Mammalia > Rodentia > Sciuridae > Callospermophilus > Callospermophilus lateralis. The sequence goes on along the minus strand of NW_027514446.1, from coordinate 1,588,770 downwards.
GAAGAATGAGGATAGGAATTGTACCAAAAGTTCTTTAGCAATAGGGTTTCAGGTAGAGAGTGAATGTAAATGTTAGCACATGTGAAGAATCTGTCACAATGTTGAACTGGGGAAAATATGTAGGAAAGCAGATATCAATAGAGATTTTAGGATATCAGGCCAATTATAAAGTGAGTGATAGGATTAGACATTTTCAACAGCCTTGAGGTTGAATATATAATCTTAGGAAGAAAGAAATATGTAGTCACCAATAGGATTGACATTTGAGAGCAATAGATGTTTTTCATAATCCATGCTCACTTTCCATTTAGGCTTTGGTAAAAACATAAGTTTGATCTTTGTAGTTTTGTCCAGAATATTACTGTGATAAAATGTATATGTAGATCAGGTGACATGAGTATTTCTTCCACCATTTCTGGGTGCAATATTTTGAAGACATATAAATTAGTATTGGGGATACAAAGAGGTGTACGTTTGTCTATCAATATAGAGATAATGCATGAATAGACCATACTGTGAATAAATAATATAAGTACTTCCAACTTTAAATAAAGGATTGAATTGATATCTGAAAATATACAGGAAATCTTATATTGATATACAATCATTCATTCCAACCCATTATACATCTAATGGTAATATTAGGGTAATGGTTTATCATGAAGAGTGTGTGAGTTTTGTTTCAAAATGATTAGAGAAATCGAAAATAATGTCTTTGGAAAGAAGTCTCATGAAAAGTCCAGCCAGGAAACCTGGAGGAATACATGTGTTCTGAAGCAGGAAGTGATTGATAGAGAGACAAATGCCTATAAATTTGTGAACTTGTGGATAAATATATATCCTATTATGTGCATAAACTGAAGAAATAGTAATGTACCAGTGTTGAATAAAAATGAACGTCAAAATAAACATTTTGTATCATAGGAATCTACTTACATTGATGTTAAACTGGGTAAGTTACTGTAGAAATATTAGGATTTGTATGCACCATTCACCGAAGTTAGTTTTCAGTACTAGGAAAAAAATATGTATTTCAGGTGGATGCATATTTCTGATAATAATCATGTAAAAGTTGATTGTAAATCCAAATACATGAACATGAATGAATTTAGGGAGTGTATAATAAGACACATATATTTCATATTTTGAAATATCTGGAGATTATATATATATATACAAAACACCCACACAGACATTAAAAAGTAGCAATATATATGCCAATTGAAATTCATCATTAAATATATATCATCCACAGACCCAAACTATTTATTTTACTAAACATAGATTTATTTATAATTTTGTTAAACTAGGAACCTCACCCATAGATTGAATTTACAGTTCCAACTGTGTTTAGGAGGAGTGATCTCTTCTCACAATTTGTATCTGCCAAGTCAGCTACCTCACAAGAACGTACGTGTGATAATAGGTAGGATTCTGTATGTGCATGCAAAAATACATGTGCTGAATAGGCTACAGAGAAAGCAAGACAGGAATTCACATATTTGTTAACTTTAAAAACACATGGTGAACTATTTCAATTAAAAATTGACTAGATTTATAACACCAACCCTTTATCATGCAAAATGAAAGTCCAACTATACACCATGCCTCCTCTGAACTGCTTGTATTTCTATTCTGTTTGGGTTATGTTTCTCCATCATATTAGGATTAGTAGTCAGAGTCTAGTAGGGTATGGGTTAGTGTCAGGGTTTCAGTATTTTGAATGGAAAATTAGATAAGGAATCCAATGTGTATGCAAATATGTGCTATACAAAAATCTTCCCACTCTCATCCAGAACGATTACTTGACATTGCCTTCCCCCCAAGTAAGACACAATTAGAGGAGAAGAGTTAGAAAATCTGTGAATACATATCTGGAAAATCCTCAGGAGTTTACAAACTTGGAGGTGGAAGAGGAGTTTCCAAAAGTAAGGGACAGGGTTGATAGACCCAACCTGATCTTTTATTAAAATTGGGAGCCATCTTGCCACAAAGCGATGAAAAGCTAATTTTGGGTTTACTATAAATTACTGCAATTTCTGAACCCATTTGGAATGTCTGCCCGTGCCTTTAACTCACCCATGCCTATCTCTCTGACCTGATAGCAGCCCTCTCTGAAAGTTTAGTGACACATTATAATTTTTGGCCTTCCCTGGCCAGACAACGACCCTCTCTGAGGTCTAATGGTCATCATTATTTCTGATGTTGGGGCCAGCAAAAAAAAAAAAGAAAAGTAAACTACATTTAGTGTGATGCTTGTCAAAGTTCTGTTATCTGTAATCCCCCTTTTGTGTAACTTTCTGGGCTATATAGCTGGGCTGTAGGAAAGGTGGGGTTGCTGTCTTGTTCCCACCGTTTTGTGAGGGAGAGGCAGGCCGCCGGCCGGTTGAAATAATAAATTTGCCTTAATTTGATTTTAATTGGAGTCAGTGGTCTTTTCTTTCATCCTGGTCTAACATTTTGCAGTTCCGCAGCAAGATGACCCTGCAAGTACAAATCACAAGACAAGACTGTTGGAAATTCTGAAGCTGGCCTTCCCTCCAGGGCCCCTGGCTACAGAGCCACTCTAGGGGATGCGCAACTTGAGATGTTTCAACGACTTGGAGTGAGACTTTGGTCCAGGGAGCACTGCAATGAACCACTGGACTATAACTATTAGCAAGCACCTGGTGGAGGAGGCCTCCATAGGTAAGTGGCACCTTTATAACATCTGATATCTGGTTAAGGGAGATCTCTTCTGATGACAGAGAGGAGGCCTGGGGAGGCTCACATATACTCCTGTCCGGGACTGTAACGAGAATCATGCTGTCCTTTGTTCTGTTATGTAGGGAATTCTTCTGGATGGGTAGAGAGGTGTGGATGGGCATGCACGCGGTCCTACCCAGGAGCTTTAGCAAGACATTGCAATGCTCCTCTGCTTTTTTTTTTTTTTTTTTTTGGTGCCTGGTTTCTGCTTTTTTTTTTTTTTGTTTTGTTCTGTGTTCTATATGTTTTTTGTTTGTTTGTTTTTGTGCGTTTTGTTGTGTGATTTCTGTGGTAAAAACTTAAAGATATTGGACGTGAAAATGGGTAATAAAGCAAGTAAGCGTGACACCTTTTTGGACTGTGTTTTAAGGAACTGCGATGAACTTTACCTGCCTTTGTTAAGCAGGATAAGAGAAGCCCCTAGCTGGCTGCCTGGAGCACACCCACTGCACAAGGCAATGCCTGCTGCAGAGCTAAAAACTGAGTATCTCACAGGTTAAGAAGTGAAACTCCTTTAAAACCACTTGTACCTCCAGATCAAAAGAGTCACAACCTTTGGGCAGAGTCCCCTGTGTTTCTCCTTTGTTAGCAAAGCAATAAACCTCCCTTTTTCTTCTTCTCAAAAACCCTGTCCTCATTATTAAATTGGCATTAATTGGCTTCAAGGTCAGGAACTGAACTTTAAGTTTCAAATTTTGATAAACCACACCACCACCGACCCGGAACTTTTTGAGAGCTGACTACTGATATGTTAGGAGATGGAGCATGGTTGGGGTGTAACCGAACCAGAGGAGCTAATCCTGTAAGTTAAAGGAGGGACCGAGGGACTTCCAGCAGCTGCCGAAGCCCTGTTACTTCAGGGAATTCCCTCCTTCCTTCCCTGCACTGTAAGCATTATGTAACGTCTGTCTTCTTAAAAAAGAGCAAAAGAAAAAGGGGATACTAAATTCAGTAAAGTCACCATGGAGACCCTTGATTTTACATTTCAGGTTGCCCCTCTGTAAAAACATGTGGTCCCCTTGTGGGGACTTCTATGGTGCCACTGGTGTAGGAGATTTTTCTCTTATCTGCTCTGTTTTAAAGGCTTCTGTCTGTCGGCCATAGTCTGGAGCTCCCTTCTGTCTGTCTTGTGTCTTTGTTTCTGGCCCTTTAAGACATGTGGAATAATGTGTTGATATTTTAAATTGTTTCTTGGGAATGATCTTAGCTGAATGTGTCTAAATGATGATGTTTTATTGTAACAATCTGGTATCTGAATGGGTTTTTGAAGCATTGCACAATCTTGCAGGTAAAAGTCGGGTTTAGGTAATTGTTTAGTTTATGATTTCAGATAATTTATGCCAGAGAACTTAAATACTTAGGATGGAAAACTAAAGAACTCTACTTCCAAGTTGGCAAGTAACTTCCCAATCATTCAGTCTATTATTTCACCTATTTTGAATTGGGTAGCCTGGGAAAATGTCACTGTGCGTACCAGTGCATTAATTTGGACAAAGATAGTAAATCATTTTATGGTATCTGTTGACAAAACAAGATGTAAAGATATAAAATTTTGTGAATTGTATCTTAAACTTGTTTCATAATTTTCAACATCCTAACCTGAAAATTATGGTTAAAATGCCTTAGGCCTGTTGTGTCTGCTCTGAATAGCAGTTTTTTCCTGCTCCTTCCTGACCTCAGCCAGGACTTATTTTGAAATGCAAATAAAAGAATCCTGCAAGCTCAGTAGGAGACTGATCTGAGGCCTAAGCAGAAAAAAAAAGGCAAATTGTATGGTTTTTACTAATTACTGTCCAGTCGTTTTTTCTAGGACTCTTATTTTTTTCCTTAGATATTTTATTTAGTTTTTTTAGCTCATGATTTTGATCCTACAGACCTAAGTTAATGTTTTTCTGATCAGTTCTATCTTTGACCAACTGTGGAGTTTTTGAAACATTGCAATGCAGATTTCATCTGCGAAAAGCTATAAGGCCTTTACTATTTTTATGTGTGCACACTTCTGTTATGTGTTGTATGTCTATATATACATATATCCATATATCAAACATATGATACAAAAATTTACATATATAAAGAACGCTCATAAAAAAATGCTCATAAAAACAAATTTTAAAAAGTGGATCCAAGGATCCTTAATTCACGTTATTTAAATGGTTCAGTTTAAATTGGATAAACAGATAAAAATAAATGTCTTTAAATTTAAGCTTACAAGTTTTTCTAGGTGTTCAGATATCTAATAAAATATTAATGTCTACAAAATATCTAATATGACTTGGTTGTAGGACTTTTCCTTCAACAAAAAAATGGTTTACAATCTTCAATACATTTGTCTAATATTTTGATAAATAAGTAAATTAAATTTCATATGAGATTACTCATTCATGAGTACTTTTGTTAGATATCTGATTGATTAACTAAGGTCTGTACAAGTTTGTACTAAATTCTGTATAAGATTGTAAAAATCAGTCATGTGTTAAAGAGACAAAAATTTCTTAAAACATAAGTTTACCCATAACATTGTGTTTATTAAGTTTTATTTTTTCTAGAGCTAGCAACCATAAAAATTAAACAACTGATTAAATAAGAACTGTTATTTTAGAGAACTGTACTGTCATTACTTTAAAAGCTAAACTTGGTTAATGTGGAAACATCAATGTAATTATGATGCTATTAATGTGCTCATATCTTACATGTACAAGTCTGTAAGGTAGAAACTTAAAAGAGCATTATATCATGCTGGCGTTCTTAAGTTGTATGGTAAAAATATATATTGGGAATTTATTTATCTGTTATCATAAAGATAAGTAAAGTTTTATGTTACTTTTTACATTTGGGAACAATTTAAATGTATTTTTAAGTTAATGAGAGCCTAATCTATGTAAAGGTTAAAAACTTTCAGCCTTTCTTTAATTCATGTTTTAAATGTGATATCATACGGTGTTAGCTAATGTTCATGTGACCTAAAAAAATTTATGTAAACTTTGTAAAATGATATTTAAAAAAAAAGATCAGCTTTAGAACTAAAACCCTTAAGATTTATAAAGAGACCTGCCTTACCTGAGATAAGGCTCTGTGTCCCATCTTACTATATGTGAGAATGACTATGAAAACAGTAGGTTAGATTATGTTTCATTTAAAGTTTTGTTCAAAAGTTGTTTTTTTTCTGTCAAGATTACTAGGATCTGTAACAGGGGATATAATTTATAACTAAGCAAAAAATTCAGGGTAGCTATTATGCAAACTAAGTATATTTACTCTTGTTAAAAAATTTTATTTTATAATTTCCTTATAAGTGATCTAAAGATTCTCTGTTAGTGTTTTACAGAATTGTTGCTTTAAGAACACAACATGGGTTAATTTAAGATAATAAGTCATCACCTACAAGATAAAAAGAATAACACAGATCCCAATTAATAAAAAGATAAATAATTATAAAGTTATAGACATTAAAGCCCAGTACTCTTAACATAAGGCAGTTAAAATTTATTTGCTGGATATTTAAGATTAGGATTTAAAATTAAAGTTAAATGAAAAGGGACAAGAAAACTAATATTTGGCTCTTGCCCTCTGAGTCAGTCTGAATCCAGGGAACAGGGGACTTCTCTAAAGAGCTTTTCAACTCTGGGCCATATAACCTCCCCATCAGGGGGATTAATGAGACCACTGGAGAACAGAAAGCCAATCAGTGCATTTGCTAAGAAGAGGAGAGTCATCAGAGAAGGGAGACATCCCTGATGCTGCCGAGGGAAGCCACATGGTCAAGGAACACCTGGACCCACCTAGCCCAAAAGGCACTAGCAGAACTGAGAAGCTGCTCTCAAGTCTCCCCAGGAATGGCAATCATAAAAGCTCAGCTGACTGTTACCAATAGATAGAAACAAAAGTCAGTTTGACTGCTTCATCTTAAACACTTAGCAAAGACAGTTGAAAGCAGAATACAGCCATTCCTGGACATTTTAAATAATAATAATAATAATAATAATAATAATAATAATAATATTTTAATGTATACACTTTATATTAGCCTCCCAAAATAAGTAAGACTGGAGGTTACAAAGAAGGATTCTCAGACAGGAATGCCTGATAACTATAAAAAGACTCTATCAAGAGGAGCTGCCAGAGGCAGAAGTTTTTAGTTTAAGGCCTCAGATATTTCTAACCTACACGGTTAGGCTTGGTGTTGGCTAGTATGATTATCCAGCACTGAGTAACAGAATTAAAGGTTTTTCTATTAGACACAGAGGTCATTCTAGTAAACTGATTTTGCAAGATCAGATGACATTAAATTATTAAACTGTATCTTATGGGGAGGGACAACTGTAACACTAAATGTTAAGTATTAAGTTGACAGTCCTGATAACTGGGGATATTAAAGACTGGTGAGGGAACTTCTGTACAGTGACATGTTCTAGCTGCTGCAACATTTATTCAGTACTCATGTTTTTTGTTTCTCTCATAGAAGAACCCATCCCCAGATGACTTTACAACCTGTTCTTCCCCAATTAGACTTCAAACCAAACTGACCTCTAAAAGGCAACTCATGTCCCTCATGCTGTTCCCCCTCACGTCACCCTCTCTCAGCTCAGAAGAAGCCAAAATGAGTAATGCCTCTCTTCTTACAACAGTGGAGCCAAAAGTAAATAGACTATCAATATACGTAATTAATTAAGTCAGGTAAAATCACGGAGACCGGTTTTGGGTGATTTGAAAAAATAGGGAGACTGTTGCATCAGAGAATAAAATTCCCTCAGTGCTCTTCACCTACCGTATGAAAGATATGAAAGGGACACATTAGAAAAGGGGGGAATGATAGACCCAACCTGATCTTTTATTAAAGTTTGGAGCCATCTTGCCACAAAGCCAAGAAAGGATAATTTTTCTTAACTATTAATTACAGCAAATTTCGAACCTGTTTGGAATGCCTGCCCGTGCCTTGAACTCACCCATGGCTGGCTCTCTGACCAGATAACAGCCCTCTCTGAAACTTTGTTGACACCTCATAAATATTGGCCTTCCCTGGTCAGATGACACTCTCTGATGCTCTAATGGTCCCCATAAATTCTGATGTTTGTGTCAGCAAAAAAAAAAATAATAATAATAAAGTAAACTACCATTAGTGTGATGCTTGTCAGAGTTCTGTTATCCGTAACCCCTCTTTTGTGTAACTTTCTGGGCTATAAAGCTGGGCTGTAAGAAAGGTGGGGTTTCTCTCTTGTTTCCGCCATTTTGGGAAGGAGAGGCACCAGGGTGGTGGAAATAATAAGCTTGTTTTAATTTGATTTTAATTGGAGTCAGTGGTGATTTCTTGCATCCTGGTCTATAAGGTAAACACTCCACAAACATGGAGCTCTGCTGGCCTAAAGACTTTTTGAGAAACTGCCTCTGAGGATGGGCACTTGACATATATGTTGTTGTCAGGAGCTTTTGCTTCCATTCTAATGAAACCATCAAAGCTGGGTCTGCATCTATGTGACCTAGAGGACATTGTTTCTTATTTTCCAAAGAACATGAGGCAGAAGTGCTGACTTCTCTCTTTGTAAGTAAACTGTGGCCACTGAAAGCTAATTGTCTCCGCATGTGGATTGTGAAGCCATTAGGTCATCCTCCACTTTTCATGGACTTTCTTGCTGCTGCACTGGGAGTTTGGTATTTGCTTCACGAAATGCAAGGAATTCAACTGGGACACAGTGCTGGAGGGAGTCCTCTCACGTGTGGTGGGTAAGGGTCTGCAGGACAATGCACCAACTAAGCTTCTATCCCACATAGATTGCCCCGTTGACCATAGCAACTTGATACTGAACATTGCCCTGAAACATCTCCATATAACAAGATGCCATTTATGGAGAGGTTTCAGACATATAAGTGATTCCTGTCTCCACCATGTCAGCCACCAGCCATTTGGAAGTCAATGGCAGATCCACATGGCCCGACCACAGATATTTTATCACACACCTACACACCACAGCTCTGGGCCCACTTCTCAGCAGGCTCCAACATACTGGCATCTCTGTTCTACACCATTTTCATGAAACGCAGTCAATCAAGGCACTCTCTGGTATACTCATGATCAACAACAGGACATCCAAAGATTCTCCAGTGCCACCTGGTCATGGGAATTTTAAAAATTTCATGGTATTTATCTAGCCATTTTTCAAGGATGAAGTTGGAGAAACTGTGGGTTTCAATTCATTCAGGAACCATTAAATTTTGAGGTAGCACATTTCAAGAAATGCTCTGGAGAACTCGCAGAGGCAAAGCTTCCCAAAGAGTGGCCAAAATGACACATGAAGCCAGGCCCATGAGGTCTACAATGTTAGGTCCATGTGTGATTTGACTCTCAACTATGGCTGCCAAGTCTATAAGAATAAAATCATGTGATATCCTGGCTGAAATTCCCAATGCTCTTACGAAAGCCACCATTGGCTTAGATCTCAGTTTCCAAGGGCGACTCTCATGCATGGCCTCCTAAATTCCCAACAAAATTCATGGCAATACTTCTCTGAAGTGAGTTACATAACTCAGTCTCTAAGGGGAATGACACTAGAGTTCATGTTCAGGTGGACCCAGGTATCTCTTCTAACTACCACACAAATGACTGCTGGGAGCCATCAGCCAAGTAGGTATGACAATTTCCTTGCCAGCGTACCCCCATGTTTCCTTAGTGGAAGGACTCATGGAAATAGGACATTTTGCAGGACATTGCATGTAAGGTGACCTTGCTGAAGGACCAGGGCGGATCCATGTTTAGTGTGTTCCTGGTTTGGCATAATAGGAGATTAGGGTGTTCCCCCTTTAGAATAGGGCGGTTTAGCATAATAGGAGATTAGGGTGTTCCCCTTTAGAATAGGGTGTATCCTGCTGCTGAGTTCCTCTTGATTCTTAGGATCAGACAGTATATTTGGGAGACAGAATCCCAGGAGTAGTGGATTTGGGCAGAGAGTGGATTTGGGCAGGAACGTGGATTTCCCCAGAACGTGTTTGTAGACGGCCGGTGTGAGTTCGGGAATAAAGAATTGCTGTTTGAATCTACAAGCTGTGTGGAGACTCGTGATTTGTGCCCAGCCAGAGACTGCGGCATTTGATGGCTCGTATGCGGAACACCTGAAGCTTGGGGGTAAGTGAAATTGCTCGCCCCTGGGGAAGGCGAGAGAATGGGTGACCATTTCAAAAAACAATGTGTTCTTCTTTTGATTTATTTTGTTTTTCTTTCAAGCTGCCTATCTCTAGAAATTTCTCAGGCAAACTGGTTGACTAAAGGTTTGATGTTTGTCGGCCCTGAGGAAGAGAAAATTGATACAACGATTTTTTATTCCGTTTTTGTTTCATTCAGATTCGGTTTTGTTTTGTGTTATCTTATTGGGTTGCGTTATCGTTATAGTAGATTAAAACAAACTGAAAATATGTTAAGCAAATTGTTAGAGGTTCAGAACATGGAGAAAGACATTTTAGATCAAGCAAAAGAGAAGGTCTCTCGAGCTAGTCAGACAGAGGAAGAAAATTTAAAGGATAAGGGGTTGTTAGGAAAAAGGCCACAACAGGAGGCTGTTACTAACTCCGTTTTATCACAAGAGGGTTTAATTCAACCAACAGGCCCACCGATAGAGACAGCTGAGTGGCCCTCAAAGCCCGTAGTTGATAATTGGGATTCTGAGACAGGACCTCAAAGATTAGCATGCCCTGTACTTGAGCAGGCAGGAGGGCAGTGAATTCACCATGCTTTAGATTTTAAAACAGTGAAGCAGTTAAAGGAGGCTGTAACAACCTATGGTCCCCAAGCTCCCTTCACGGTAAGCATGGTCGAGTCCATTACTAACTTGGACATGACGCCAGCAGATTGGGCTAGCATGTGTAAATCTGTGCTAAATGGAGGACAATATTTGTTATGGAAGGTTGCCAATGAGGAATTATGCGCAGAGACAGCTAGGCGAAATGCAGCAGCCGGTTACCCTCAAAGAAATCTAGAAATGTTGCTAGGGAAAGGACCTTATGAGGGACAGCGGCAACAAATTGAATATGATCCTGCTATATATGCACAAATTGCTGCAGATGCAGTTAGGGCATGGAAGACTTTACAAGGACATGGAGATTTACAAGGCCAGCTATCTAAGGTAATACAGAGTGGTAATGAACCTTACGCTGACTTTGTAGACAGGCTAATTCAAATGGCTGCCAAAATTTTGGGGGATACAGAACAAGCAATGCCATTAATAAAACAACTGGCTTATGGCCAAGCAAATCGTTGCTGCAGAGAGGTTATTAGACCATGGAGACATGAAGATTTAAACACATATATTAAATTATGTAGAGATATTAATGAACAAGAGCAAGTCTTGGCAGCTGCAGTACAACAGGCTTTTGATGCCAGGCCAAAAACATGCTATGATTGTGAAAAAACAGTACATTTTAAAAGGAGTTGCCTCATAGGAGGAGGATTTAACAAAACTAGTTATCAAAGAAATAGAATACCGGGTATTTGCCCACGATGCCATAGAGGGAGACATTGGGCTAATGAATGCCGTTCTCAAACTACCATAGAGGGTACTCCCTTAACAAAAAACGGACAAGGACCAGGTATTTACCCATGATATCGTGGAGAAAGGCATCAGACTCCATTGCCAAAAAAAGGACCAAGGGGCCCAATGCTCCGGGGCCCACAACCACAAATATACGGGGCAGTGAAGGAACCCAGCAACACCATTAGAGTAGTGCCCAGGACACATTGTCCATTAAATCCCTCATCAGACAAACCCGAGGGAGCACAGGGTTGGACATCTGCGCCTCTGCCAGAGCAGTACTAACTTCAGAGATGGGAGTTCAAATCATTCCTTCAGGAATAAAAGGACCTCTTCCCCAAGGGACAGTAGGCTTATTATTGGGACGTAGTTCACCTACATTAAAAGGACTTAAGATAAGTCCTGGGGTAATTGATCTCGATTATGTAGGTGAAATAAAAATTATAGCTAGTTCTCCAAGAGGTATATCAGTAATTTCACCTGGAGATAGAATAGCACAGTTGTTAATAATACCCATCCTACATAATAAATTTCCTAGTCATAGTGTAAAAATAGGTTCCAGGGGATTAGGCTCCACAGGTGTAGATTGGGCTATGTTGTCTTTAAATTTAGATTCTCGCCCAATGTTAAAACTAAATATTCAAGGACACGACTTTAATGGGCTACGGGACACAGGTGCAGACCTTAGCATCATATCTAGTCAGGAATGGTCAAAACATTGGCCATTACAACAAGCCACTCAAATGCTTCGAGGCCTAGGAGTGGCTACTAATCCCCATAGAAGAACAATGTTATTATATTGGAAGGATCCTGAAGGTTGTGAGGGAACTATACAGCCATATGTATTGGACGAGATGACCTAGATCAATTAGGTTTGACGTTAACAAATAACATCAATCCTAATGCGCCCACTACTAGGGCTAGACAAGGTTTTAGGAAAGAAAAAAGATTAGGAAAACAAGGACAATATATAGCAGCACCAATTCAAATAGATCAAGGAACAGAAAGACATGGGTTGGATTTTCAGAAATGGCCACTGAGACAATAAAAATTACTTGGAAATCAAAAAGACCAGTGTGGGTTCCTCAGTGGCCCCTGACTAAAGAAAAGATACAAGTAGCCCATGATCTGGTCAAACAACAATTAGTGGAAGGACATATACAACCTTCCATATCTCCCCATAATACTCCCATTTTTGTCATTAAAAAAAATCTGGTAAATGGAGATTATTGCAAGATTTAAGAGCCATTAATAATGAGATGGTTATTATGGGACATGCTCAATCAGGGATTCCTCAATTGTCTGCTTTGCCAAAAACCTGGCATGTTTTAGCCATAGATATTAAAGATTTTTTTTTTCAATTCCAATTCATCCTGAGGATAGTCCACGCTTTGCATTTACTGTCCCTGCATTAAATCATGAAGGTCCTGATCAGAGATATGAATGGAAAGTACTCCCTCAAGGGATGGCTAACAGTCCAACTATGTGTCAAATATATGTTAATAAAGCAATCCAGCCACTTAGAAATCAAAATCCTGAACTACAAATATTTCACTATATGGATGATGTATTATTGGCACATAAATATAAAAACATATTGCTGGAATGTTATGCAACACTTACAAACTTATTAAAAAATTATAATCTAGAGATAGCAATAGATAAAGTACAATTAAATTTTCCAATTAATTATTTAGGAGTTCTATTATCCTCAACCATGGTCCGTCCACCAAAAATTCAAATACAAGTAGATCAACTCAAGTCACTTAACGACTTTCAAAAGTTATTGGGAGACATAAATTGGATAAGGCCTTATCTAGGCATACCAACAGGAGAGTTGGGACCTTTATTTGATATTCCAAAAGGTCCATCAGATCCAAACTCACCTCGCATGTTAACTCCTAAAGCAAGAAAGGCATTGAAAATTCTTGAAACATATATGGAAAATATACATTTGGATAGAATCGATATAGGTTTGCCTTTATTATTTATTGTACTACCAACAAAAAATATTCCTACAGGAGTATTTTGGCAAGAAGGTCCATTATTGTGGATACATTTATCTTATTCACTTAACACTATTCTTACTAGGTATCCTGAGGCTGTAGGACAATTAATACTAAAAGGAATAAAAGCAGCGAAGGGAGTGTTTGGAATTTTTCCCAATAAAATTATTACTCCATATACTATGGATCAAATTGATGAGTTAGCTAATGAGTTAAATACTTGGGCAATAATCATGTGTAAATCTAATGTTTGATTTGATAATCACTTACCATCTAATCCTTTGTTGTCTTTTTGGTCTAAGCATCCTGTAGTTTTTCCAAAAATGACAAGAAAAACCCCTATTATGAATGCTCCAAATATATTCACTGATGGGCCAAATAATGGTACAGCAGAAGTAGTTACCCCTGATCAAACTTTTACATTTTTAGTACCAAAACAATCAGCTCAAAAGGTAGAGCTTAATGCAGTTTTACAAGCCTTTTTAATGTTTAAAGATTCTGTATTTAATTTTTTTTCTGATATTCAGTATGTAGTTAATGCTATAGTATCTCTTGAAGATGCTGGTAGGATTTCCCCTTCTTCTACTGTTTTCTCTTTGTTTTCCACTATACAAAGTCTAATCTGGGACAGAAAAGATCCATTCTTTATAGGACATATTAGAGCACATACAGGATTTCCTGGAGCCCTTAGTTTGGGCAATGATTTAGCAGATAAAACTACACATGACATACATATTTTCTCTACACTAGAAGAAGCTACGAATTTTCATAAAAAATTCCATGTTAATGCTAATACTTTACAAAAGCGTTTTAAAATAACTAAGGAACAATCCAGACATATAATAAAACAATGTCAAAATTGTGTGACCTTTTTACGACAAGTTAATCTTGGAGTCAATCCTAGAAGACTGATACCTAACCATATTTGGCAGATGGACGTCACACACTTGCCAGAATTTGGAAAATTAAAATATTTACATGTTACAGTTGATAGTTCTTCCGGATTTTTGATGGACTCCCTTCATGCCGGAGAAAAATCTAAAGATGTTATAGCTCATTGCTTACAAAATTTTGCCACTGTGCGCGTTCCTAAACAGTTAAAAACTGATAACAGTCCTGGCTATACCTCTACCTCTTTTAAACAATTTTGCTCATCATTTGGTATTACTCATATAACAGGAATTCCATACAATCCACAGGGAAAAGGCATAGTTGAAAGAGATCATCAAACTATTAAAACGTACTTATTAAAGCAAAAAGAGGGAATTGGAAAGGGGTATATATCCCCCAAAGATAAACTTAAAATAACGCTTTTTACTCTAAACTTTTTAAATTTGGATTCATCAGGACTTAGTGCTGCAGAAAGACATATGTATCCAAAAAATGTGCATAAGCCTAAAGTTCTTTGGAAAGATATTCTAACAGGACAATGGAAAGGTTCTGACCCAGTGATTGTCTGGAGTAGGGGCTCTGTCTGTGTGTTTCCACAGGGAGAACAGCAACCTATTTGGATTCCTGAAAGACTGACTAAAATGATTTCTACAGATCGAAAAGAAGATGATTTGACTCAAATCCATAACAGCTGATATCCAGAACTCCAGCTTGGCCATTCTTACATCTGCAACAGTGATTAACCAGGATTCTTTTTTCAATACCTATTTTATTATTGCATTTTTCCACATCATAAGGCTCTATTTTTATGTTTTGAGCTCATACAAACCTAGGTTAATGTTTTTCTGATCAGTTTCATTTTTTGACTGTGGAGTTTTTAAACATTGCAATGGAGATTTCACCTAGGTAAAGCTACAAGGCCTTTATTATTATCTTATGTGTTGTACATTTGTTTGCACATTTGTGTTTTGTGTTGTATGTCTGTGTGTGCGTATGTCCATATTTCATATATGAGGAGTGCTCATTAGAATATGGATCCGAATTATTTTTGTTATTCACGTGATTTAAATGGATTAATTTAAATTAGGTAAACAGCTGTTAAGGATTGTTTTTAAAGGTGGTTAACAGATCTGCTTGTTTACTAATTTAAATCAGGTAAACAGCTGTTAAAGATTGTTTTTTAAGGAGGTTAACAGATCTGTTTGTTTACTTTCACCTTTCCTTTTCATTATATTTAATAATTCTTTTCAGGATAATGTCTGTTTAGCATCATTGCCAGAATTCCTATCTTCATCCCAATGAATATAACTCAACAAGTATGCTCAATCAAGGAGTCAACTTACTTTAGGAGGAAACGGACTTTGGGAGGAGACGGACAGATTGATAGATTCCTCCACTTTGAACTGCTTACAGAACTTGCCTAGACTATGTAACTATCGTTTGGTACAGCGAATTGTGGTAATTCTGGCATATCTTTGCTGATGGTGTCACCAGTGATTTTTGCTGATGGTGTCACCAATGATGCAATTTTTCCTCTGTCATGAAGGCATCTTAACCACCTTCAAATTAACCTTTTAAAGCCTTTTAATTATCATCTATACTGTACTTTTAAATGAACTTTTTCACCACCTACAGCTTCACTATTTTAAATGAGGCTTAGATTCTGTTTAAATTGCTCAATGTTAGTTTACTTGGCTGCCCTTCAACCAAAGGCCTTTTTTACTCCATTAAGAAGCTTTGTCTTAATCTGCCATGTACAAATACCCTTTTTCTTCCTTCTTCCTTTCTCAAGATTTTAAAGTAAGTCTAGTTTCCTCAAAATCTATTTAAATGGCATTTTACAACTTTTTACATTACCACACAGAGATTATCTCATCTAGAAACACTTCTTTTTCCATTAACCTCTTATATTAAAATATATTTCCACATCTTGAATCTTTTTCTATCTCTTTTTTAACCATTAACCCTTTTTATAAATTCAAATTTTGAAACAACTCTTATAAAATTTCTGATTTAGACAAATTACTCCACTTTAATAGGATGAAATACTTTCATGTTTTTTTTTATGGTACCATAATACTATAATTGAAACCCAACTGAAACTTATTATACTCTTTGTATATAAATTACACCTGATAGAATCTTAACACTTAGTAACCTTGTTTTGGCAAAGACACAGACCAAAGCAATATTAAACCTTTTTTCAATTTACCAATTTATGAAAACACACATAATTTTTAAATATATTACCTTATGGAACTTAATAAGTAAAGAGTACTTGATTTTATATTTAGTGGTTGATATTTTAACACTTTAGCTTTGTAAATTAATTAGAACTTTGTAGAAACCAAGATCTTAGACAAATGTAGTAAACAGAATTAGCCATCTATTTCTTGAAGAAAAATCCTTCTACAGGATACCATGATGGTCCCATTGATATACTTAATAACTCGTCTTTAAAAAGCCATGGACATTCTCTCGCCTTCCCGCAGGGGCGAGCAATTTCACTTACCCCCAAGCTTCAGGCGTTCCGCATACGAGCCACCAGATGCCGCAGTCTCTGGCTGGGCACAAATCACGAGTCTCCACACAGCTTGTAGATTCAAACAGCAATTCTTTATTCCCGAACTCACACCGGCCATCTACAAACACATTCTGGGGAAATCGACGACGTTCTCTGCCCAAATCCACTCTCTGACCAAATCCATTACTCCTGGGCTTCTGTCTCCCAAATATACTGTCTGACCCTAAGTACTCAAGAGGAACTCAGCAGCAGGATATGCCCTATTCTAAAGGGGAACACCCTAATCTCCTATTATACTAAACCAGGAACACCCTAAACATGGATCCGCCCTGGTCCCTCAGCAAGGTCACCTTATATGCAATGTCCTGCAAAATGTCCTATTTCCATGAGTCCTTCCACTAAAGAAAATTGGGGGTACGCTGACAAGGAAATTGTTTTCTTCTAGTGTAGAGAAAATATGTATGTCGTGTTTAGTTTTATCTGCTAAATCATTGCCCAAACTAAGGGCTCCAGGCAATCCTGTATGTGCTCTAATTTGTCCTATAAAGAATGGATCTTTTCTGTCCCAAATTAGACTTTGTATAGTGGAAAACAAAGAGAAAACAGTAGAAGAAGGATTCCTCCACTTTGAACTGCTTACAGAACTTGCCTAGACTATGTAACTATCGTTTGGTACAGCGAATTGTGGTAATGCTGGCATATCTTTGCTGATGGTGTCACCAGTGATTTTTGCTGATGGTGTAACCAATGATGCAACTTTTCCAAAGGAACTGTCAATTGGCTTGGTGTCGTGGCATTTCTGTATCCTCCTCCCTTCTGCTAGTGATGGTCTAAATTTGGGGGCCAATGGCTATATGCTGGACCGGTAGTCAGTGACGGGTATGATCCAATTGCAGTGGTATCAACCTAAGACAGGAGGCTGACGACTAAAGGTCAGTTGCCTAAAGGTCAGTTTTCCGATGACGGTTAAGAACCATATGTTGAATTGGACAACCTACCAGGCACGGTCCTTAAGCCACATTAACCTCACTCCCCCACTGGCACCAAGGCCAAATTTGGGGGCCAACAGAGGTGAGGCAAAGAACCTCACCCCCCCACTGGTGCATAGACCTATCCACAAGTATGGCTGTATGCTGGACCAGTAGTCAGTGACGGGTATGATCCAGTTGCAGTGGTATCAACCTAAGACAGGAGGCTGATGCCTAAAGGTCAGTTTACAATGATGGGAAAGAACCATATGTTGAACTGGACAACCTACCAGGCACGGTCCTTAAGCCACATTACTTGTTGTTTAATCAATCAGAAGGGGGAAGATGCTGGGAGCCATCAGCCAAGTAGGTATGACAATTTCCTTGCCAGTGTACCCCCATGTTTCCTTAGTGGAAGAACTCATGGAAATAGGACATTTTGCAGGACATTGCATGTAAGGAGACCTTGCTCAAGGACCAGGGCGGATCCATGTTTAGGGTGTTCCTGGTTTAGCATAATAGGAGATTAGGGTGTTCCCCCTTTAGAATAGGGTGGTTTAGCATAATAGGAGATTAGGGTGTTCCCCTTTAGAATAGGGTGTATCCTGCTGCTGAGTTCCTCTTGAGTTCTTAGGGTCAGACAGTATATTTGGGAGACAGAAGCCCAGGAGTAGTGGATTTGGGCAGAGAGTGGATTTGGGCAGAGAGTGGATTTGGGCAGAGAACGTGGATTTCCCCAGAACGTGTCTGTAGACGGCCTGTGTGAGTTCGGGAATAAAGAATTGCTGTTTGAATCTACAAGCTGTGTGGAGACTCGTGATTTGTGCCCAGCCAGAGACTGCAGCATCTGACCGCAATTAAAACCAAAACAGTCCCACATGACCCTCATCTTCTTCCATATAGACACTCATAATAACCTCTGACTAAAGTTTTCAATGAGGGGTGCAGCCTTAGACATTGTCCAAAATAAGCACCATTGCCCCTTGTTTGCCTAAAGTGAGGGTGGCCTGGACACCCTTCCTGTGAACCAAGAGTGATCAAATATGCCGGCTATATAACTGCTCTGCTTCTCCTGAATGAGGCTTACTGACTGTCTGGTATAGATTCTTTATGTGAATTGGTGTCATGAGAAAACCTAAGCACATATCGGCTAGCCTCTGCAGGGTTTGAAGAACTGATTTGACCCAAAGGATCCATATTCTCACTTGATGGAGGTCAGGAAGCTAACAGAGGAAGGCGAGAACCTTCATCCACAATAACTGCTCTTTTGGCCATTTTGGTTTGGATGCACACTTGGAAACTTTCTTTAGATCCATCAGGTGCTGAGAATCTGAGCCACTCTCTCACACAGGGCCAAGAGGCTGATTCAGCCACATCCCTTTCCAAAGCAATTAAGCAAAGAGCCACAGGTGATGCCCATTCATTTCCATTTAAAAACTGTTTTCTTCAGGCTTCACAAAGGGGTGGCCTGAGGCAAAGACCTTCCTGACATTCAGGACAATAGAACAATAGGTAAGCAAAAGGCCCAAAGCAGTGTTTCTCCACTGAGACTTTACTGGTCACACTGATATCTGAGTTTTCTGAGATGCTCGCCATTCCCTTCAGCTATCCAGTACATGGTCATGTCACAGAGTTTGGAGGTGGTACATATTTGGAAACAAAACCATGAGGCTATCCTGGAGAGTGGCCAGTATTCAGGAAGAAAAGAGGAGCTTAGGAAGGTAGTAGGTGTTGCCCATCCATAAGGCAAGCCGCTCTCCATTCTTAAATTGGGTGGGATGAATGCTGGGTAGCTTTCTACTACACAGGACACAACCATTGATGTATTCGCTTTTCAAATGTCTACAACCACGGATACAGTGGGATACAAAGACATAGAAACATTCGTGTTATCAAACGACTTTCTCGAAACATTCCAGTCTAAACAAATAAACCGCCTTTCCTACCTATTCTCAGAACCTGAGACAAAACCACACACTAACACAGACACCCACAATGGCACCTCCTTCCCCCAAGTATGTCTGTGACTATCTTGAGTGTCCTCTGACTGGTAGGCCTTACTATGTTCCCCCCAAATTGCGTGTCCTGTCTCAGATCTGGTCTTTTTGGCCAACTCTTTGAAGTTGTCAGGAGTCATGGTTTAGCCACTACCTGCTTTCCCAGAAAAGGCCCCTCTTCAAAGCTCTCCTGGCATTTGGCGTTCATCACATAAGTAGGTACCAATAAAGACTGACTCTGTCCTTGGTAAATCCAAACAATTGAGACCACAGGGACTGGGACTGGGCCTTGCTCTGTGTGCCTGGCTTCCCGGATCCCAAGTTCAGAGAGTTCCATCAACAAGAAAGTGTGGTAGGTCACTTCCTTCAGGAACTGAACGAGGTCACTGCCTTGGCAATCACTTTGTTCTAACAATTGCTTCCAAGGGTCCCATGAGATGGAGGCTGCCCCTACTTCATGTGACACTTTCACAAGTTATAATGGTATATCAACCATAGGCACCTGGGAACAGCTGTCCACACAGGCCTGGTTTGGTCCATTTAATCTACATTAAGAAGAGAGAGGCTGATTCAGACACATCCCTTCATTCTGACCAGGTTGTTTGATATGTAAGTTGACATGGAGTTGACTTTTGCTCTCTCAGGTCCTTGATAGGTGAAAAGGTCGGTTGAATGTTGGAGGAAAAGACCACCAAGAAACTGTCTCATGCCACAGCCAAGGGTTTTTTGGGGGTCCAGCATGCTGGGGCTCAGAGCTCACTTCAGAGGAGCAAAGAGCAAAGAGCCCGGAGAACAACTTGAGCAGGGTTTATATACATTCTTTAGAGAGGGCAGGGACTTTACATACATTCTAGCCTCCTTTTGCAAATCATCATATACCACGGAAAAATCAAATAACAACTCTAAAACATGATTAGCACATTCATTGGCGGACACACGTCGGGCAGGGGTGATTGGTCAGCCCTGAGAATGGGTATACATTTAAACTGATTGGTTGAAGCCCTGAGATGTATATGTGCTGAGCTTCATGGTTTCTGGGAAGGGGTTGTTAAGTAACTAGGTCGTCAGGGAAGATTTCAACACACATCTAATGGGCAGTTCCGGGAAATGTCTTAACTGCCACAGGAATTTCAGGTTCTGAGTGCAGCTTGTAAACTTTATAAAACCTGGTTCTTTACGTTTCAATTTCAATTTCTTTTATTATTTAATTTCCCACTGCGTTTTCTGAAAACTTTTAATCTTAAAAATAATGAATCATAATTATTGCGGGGTCTCACATTCTATTTCTGCCAGTGGAGCGTATTTCTGTCTGATTACAATGAGTTTTACATGCCCAATCTGAGCCTGGAGAAAGGTAAATATGCTATTAAGCAAACAAGTTCCCACAGCTAGCAACACCATAAGGATGATCAGGGGTCCTGCCAAGGCTGATAGGAGTGTAGTTAACCAGGGGGACTGGGTAAACCATGACTCAAACCACCCTTGTTGAATATCCCTTTCTCTCTGGTGCTCTTCAAGGCATTTTCTCAATTTACTCAAGGATTCTTTTACAACTCCAGTATGGTCAGGATAAAAACAACATTCTTCTCTCAGTGCAGCCCAGAAGCTCCCCGCCCTCATGAAGAGGAGGTCTAATCCTCACCTGTTCTGTAAAACCACTTCAGAGAGAGAGGTTAAGGATTTCTGAAAAACTGTGATGCAGGTCTCTAACGTCTTCAAGTCTTGAGATATTGCTGTTTCTAATTGGGCCATTTGTTGTGACCCACGGATCATATCAGCTGTTCCTGTACCCACTCCTGCAGCAGCTCCTATCCCCAATAGGATGGCTAGAGTAAGGGACACAGGCTCCCAGCGAAATCGGGTTTTCTTGTCCCCCTAGTAGACCTTCAAATGTTTCTGCATCATGATAGAGCACCCTGGGGAGTTTCTGCACCAATACACAATATTTTAGAGAGCTGTCCAATACCTGGGATGAAATGCAAGGAGTTCTGACTATGTGGAGTTCAGTATCATAAAGGTTCCTTTATTTAGTTCCCAGGGGGAGGAGTCACCTGTACTCTGGACTGGAGAAGTAGGCAAAAACGGAAACTGGGAAGTATGAGATGATAGAGGGGTTCTGGTAGATCTAGGCACTGGGTCCTCCACAGGGTTGGGCCTGTTTGCGACTTTGGAAATCAGCTGGGCACACGTAAAAATCAAGACTGGCTAGTTTACACATGGGCTGGGGGAGATGACATCCATAATTCATGGGGTAAGGTGGTCTATGTTGCCCTGGTTTGGGTTTGAGTGGGATCTGTGTGGGGTCCTCTATGTCAGGGAGATCCCAGTCAGAGAGGCCTATGGCAAGCTGACAAATGTCCGGGTGGAGAGATGGCCACCAAGTCCATAAGGGGGCTCTATGTGAAATAGACCACACTACTTGCCCAGTAGGATTTATAACTTGCCATTGTTGCTGAACAGGCTGATGGGGATTAGGACTGCTGGTGGTCAGGGGAAGAATCCATAGCCCTACCCACAAGACGGACACGCAACTTGAGAGGGTTACCAGTCTGTTCCAATTTCCAGCCGGAGTCTGGACAGGGTGCAGGCTTGAGATGGGAGACATTGATCCAGGAAGTGATCCCATCCACTTTCACCACTGTAGGTGTTATAAGCAGCACCTGGTATGGTCCTTTCCAGCGGGGTTCCAGGGATGACCCCTGATGCCGTCTCACGTAGACAAAGTCTCCAACTTGATATTGATGTGGGGTTCCCTCATCTCCAGGCTGATAAGCAGTGGTCAACTGTTTCTACAGGTATTGCTGGGTGTTGGGTTTGTTCAAGGGCTTTAAGTCTGTCAAGCAAGGGGGTGTGAAAGGAATCATTAAGTCTCAGAGTTGGGATTAGGTCCCTTACTGGAGGAGGGGCACCATAGAGTATTTCATAAGGGGTTAAGTTACACAAAGAGGCAGAGAGGTTATTTCTTGCATGAAACAGTGCATAAGGTAGGAGCATAATCCAATTTTTTATGCCGGTTTCCAAGCTTAATTTTGTTAAGTTCTCTTTGATGGTTCTATTCATCCTTTGAACCTGTCCTGAGCTCTGGGGTCTATAAGCACAATGTAACTTCCAATTAATCCCCAGGGTCCTGGTGAATCCCTGACTTACCTGGGCTTCGAATGTTGGTCCGTTATCAGACCCTAGTACCTTAGGCAGGCCGAACCTTGGAAAATGTCTTCTAGGATCTTTTTGACCACTTTTTGTTGTCCCCGTTGTGGAAAAAGTTAAAAGAGTCACTCCATTTAGGGCTGCCAATTAAGCTTCCTAATCTGCTCTTCTGTTTCCAACCGCCACCGGGTTGTTTTCCTTCTGGTGCCCTGGACATTGCACTATAGCTAGGTCCTTAGGGCCCTGCACTGCTGAGAGAAGTTGGAGGATCTCATCTTTGTTCTTTATTTCTTTCCCAGTGGAGGTTAATAGCCACCTTTGCTGGTAAGTAGCCCCCTGCACATTTGCAGTGACAAATGTGTATATGGTGGCCCTTTTGCCTGTTGCTAGTTCCAATGGTTTCGTAAGGGCAATCAGTTCTGCTTTTTGGGCTGATGTCCCTTCTGGGAGACCAGAGAACAAGATGACATTAGTTTCGCTAACTACTGCTGCTCCAGCCCGCTGCTTACTGTCTTGGAGGAAGCTGGTGCCCTCCGTAAACCATACGACTTCAGGGCGAGGCAGTGGCTGATCCTTCAAGTCTCGTCGTATACTGTTTTCCTCTGCCAGTATGTGTTTACACTCATGAGCGACGGGTCCTGATGATACTTCTGGCAGCAGTGTAGCCGGGTTGAGTGGAGCAGGGGGTCCCAACATTATTCTGCCTTTGTCAAGCAAGAGGCTCTGGTAGTGGTTTATTCTGAAGTTTGATAGCCACCTTTCTGGAGGCTGACAGATGATGCTCTCCAGGGCATGGGGGGCTATAATGGTTAGCTTCTGTCCCAAGTTCATATACGAGCATCTTTTATTAGAAGGGCTGCCGCTGTTATAGCTCTTAAGCAATGGAGCCACCCGCTAGCCACTGGGTCCAATTTTTTTGATAAGAATGCTACGGGCCTTTTCAAAGGTCCCAAAGTCTGAGTGATCACTCCCAGTGCTATTCCTTTCTTTTCCTCGATGTAGAGAGTGAAGGGTTTTTCTACATCTGGGAGTGCTAAGGCCGGAGCAGATAGCAGCACCTTTTTTTGACATTATAAAAAGCTTATTGTGCTCAGGGTTCCATTGGAAGTAGGCA
This sequence comes from Callospermophilus lateralis, assembly GCF_048772815.1. Taxonomy (NCBI): domain Eukaryota; kingdom Metazoa; phylum Chordata; class Mammalia; order Rodentia; family Sciuridae; genus Callospermophilus; species Callospermophilus lateralis. Next base: position 1,564,865 of record NW_027514446.1, on the reverse strand, counting down.
TCCCCCTTTATCAGCGGGTATAAAGGGGCAGCCAGAGATGCAAACCCAGGAATCCATAACCTGCAAGAGTCGGCAGTCCCAAGAAACTCTCTAAGTTGTCTCTTATTATATGGGGGCGGTATCTGCACAACAGTTTGTTTTCTGCGCTCAGTGAGCCATTGTTTGCCACCCCTAAGAGAATAACCAAGGAAGATTACTTCTTGCTGACAAATTTGGACCTTATGGCAGAAGCCCTATATCCAAGCCGAGCAAGCTCAGATAATAGTGCTTGGGCCCCAGACTCATAGTTCTCCTTGGTGTCGGCTGACAGTAGGAGATCATCCACATATTGGAGTAGGGTGACTTCGGGGTGTACAGTTCTGAAGTCGTTGAAGTCCCTGTGGAGGGCTTCATCAAAGAGAGTGGGGGAGTACTTGAACCCCTGTGGGAGTCTAGTCCAGGTTACTTGGCCAGATGTTCCAGTTTCTGGGTCTATCTACTTGAAAGCAAACAGGAACTGACTGTCCTTATGTAGGTGGAAAGCAGAAGTAAGCATCTTTTAAGTCCACCACAGTGTACCATTCCCGCTCCAGATTCAGAGTGCTAAGCAAATTATATGGAGTGGGTACTGTGGGGTGAATGTCCTGCACTCTGTTGTTAATTCTCTTAGGTCTTGAACAGGACGGTAGTCCCCAGTTCCTGGCTTTCCTACTGGTAACAGGGGGGTATTCCTGGCTGATTTACAGGGCCTTAGGATACCAAGAGCCAGGTATTTCTGAATATGGCGCCTTATCCCATCCTTAGCTTCTTTGCTTAGAGGATATTGTTTAACACTGATTAGAGAGACAGAGGCTTTTAATTCTACTACTATTGGAGGTTGTTTTATGGCAAGACCTAATCCAGCAGTTTCTGCCCAGGTATTAGGATAATCTTTTATACATTTCTGTGCTAGTTTGCCTGTTTGATCAGTCCTAGGGAGCGAGAAGAGTTGTTGTTCATCTTCTGTGGACATAGTCAAAGCCGTGACTATGGGAGTTTTTACTGAAGGCTTTAGAAACTTCACTTGGGGACCATCAGAGTTAAAGGTTATTCTATCCCGGAGTTTGGTAAGCAGTTCCCTGCCCATCAATGGGGCTGGGCATTCTAGGACTACTAGGAAAGAGTGGTAGACTTTTCCCTTTCCTACATCCATAATACTCTTAGTTGTCCAAGCCCGATATCTACTGCCATTAGCCCCTTGAACAAGAGACCCTTTATTTGATAGGGGGCCAAGTGGGGTCTTAAGGGCTGAGTATACTGCTCCTGTATCCACTTCAAAGTTCACTAGAGTCTCCTCCACTTCAAATGTTACCCTGAGCTCGGGGAGGAGATCTGAGCCCCGACATTCCTAGTCCTCTTCTAGAGTCAGCATGGCGGGCTGGGGTGGCTGCTTCTTTTTGGGGCACTCTATGGCCCAGTGTCCTTTTTCTTTAAAGTAGGCACATTGATCTGAGGCCAGGGGCAGCCTTTGGCATGGGACCAGGTATCCCTTCCTGTCTTCCTGCTTTTTAACTTCTGGCGTATTTGCTGCTGTGAACAAAACCTTAGCCAATGCTTTAGTCTGCCTTTTGCTCATTTCATCCTCCTTTTGTTCTCTTTCCTTCTCTCTCCTCTGTTTCCTCTCCTCCTCAGTTTCTCTCTTATAATATACTTTCTCAACCTCTCTGAATAAATCTCTTAAAGTCATATGTTGTAATCCATCTAGACCTTGTAAATCTCTCCTAGTATCTGGGGCAGCCTGCTCGATAAAGGCCATTCCAACAGATGCTCTTTGGTCCTCTGCCTGAGGGTCAAAAGGAGTATATTTCTTAATGCTTCCATAATTCTCTCAAGAAACATAGAGGGAGACTCATTAGGCCCTTGGATAATCGCTCTTACCTTGGCCAAATTAGTCTACCCTCTGGCGGCCACTCGGAGACCTGCTATTAGAGCCTGGCGATAAGTGGAAAGATGCTACCTACCTTCAAAGGTGTTGGGGTCCCAGTTGTGTCGTTTCATTGGCCCGTAAGGATGGAGAGGGAGCATCACAGGGGCTTCCGAGTTTTCTATTATCCATTGCTGGCGGTTTTCTTTAGTTGGCCCAGCTTCCTCCAGGGTCGTAGGGGCAGCTGCTACTCCAGGGAAGTCCCCTGGAGGGCTTGGGTCCGGACTAAATGCCTCTAGTGGTGGAGAGGCTGAGTCAGCATCGGGAAGATCATCAAGATCATGTTGGGGGTTGTGGAGCAAGGGTAGAGGATAAGGAGGGGGAGGAGTGTCCAGTCTTGTGACTCAGGGAGAATGAAGGGAAGAGGGGGAGGAGTGGAAGTTTTGAATTATAGGATCGTGGGGGAAGGGTTATATGGCTGTTGATCTGGGTGGACACGTGGCCCCGGCTGAAAGACAATATCTCTGACTTTTTGGGTTAGAGGGAAGTGGAAGGATCATTCTGGGGGACATCCAACTCCGAGGATCGGCTGTTAAGGAGTGTAAACAAGTCAGGATGGCACCTGTTATTTTGCCAGAGAAATGTTAGAGTCTGTAAACAAGTCTTCATGGTGCCTGGCAAAATGCCAGAGGGAGTGGTTTCTGAAGTAACAAAAGTGAGCCATTAAGTTTGGAGATTCTTTATTGGTTGACTCCTGTATCTATTTTATGCTAATTTGATTAGCTGTGTAAAATGTATAAATATCGCTCAGATCCTACAGTAAACGGCTCTCATTCCTGCTGCATCAACGTACACAAGTTATTCATCACCCTCCCGGTTATTCTGCTGCAGCCGGACTGCGGCAGATGGTGGCCCGTTACGGGGAGCCCCGGGACACTCGGGGGAAAGTGACAAAAAAAAGCTGCCCGTCCATAGATAGGACGGGAGCAATCTGCTCGTCCCTAGGCAGATAGGGCAAGAGGAAAAATGGCCATTTTGAGAAAATGGAGAAGATTGATGCAGTATGTTTGTGTCTTGTTTTGTCTTGAAATGTTGTATTGTCTTTGTGACGAAAATTATGGAAGGGGTGAGAAGTAAATTGATAAGGGAGAAAGGCACCCCAGTGGAACCAAGAATAATTAGGGCATGTGTTGATAAAAGCCCAGAAACTCTAGTCAGAAAGAAAAAGAAAGTTCAGAAGAACAAAGATTATCAGGACGAAAGTTGCAACAAAAGGCTATTACTGAATTCTTTTCGTTACCGGAGGGTGCGTGAAACGACAAGGTGGCTGCCACCTGCCCAAGCCGATCATGGCGCAGCAAGAATTTTCCAAGTGGCAGTTGCTGGCTCTTCCCCGCCCCCCTGCCCGGGGGAGCGGATGGCCACTAGGAGCCCAAATGTAGACCTGACCTGGAGGCACAGTCTCGCAGGCTCTTGCTCCATGTGCCTGGAAGAAGTTTGAGTCTGGGACTCTCCCCAGGGCCATCTGGGGCTGCCCAGGATGCTACAGCTGGCAGAAGACGCTACTGGTATCCCTGAAGTTTGATCATTTCCAAGGCCAGTAACTACAATGGGTCTCCCACACCAGAAGACTGATGAGTAATGAGTACTATTAAGGCTTATTTCAAATGTAAAAAAACCTTGAGATAATGTACTAAATTGTTCCAAAGGTTGGTTTCTTAGTGAAATGCTACAGAATTTTCTTTAGCCATCTGGAGTTCCTGCCTTCGTTCCAGTGCTGGTGAAAACAAAGGTGAAAGAATTTACATTGTTGCTGAGAACCAGAGGAAACTTCGGCTGAGAACCCGAGGATACTTCGGAGTATTGCTGTTTCTGCTGCTACAACTTAAGCTAGCTGCCTGCAGAACTTACCTGGACTGTGATTTACCTGGACTGTGAGTTAATCTATTGAGACACTGCTTTATCTCGACTGAGATAACAAACTGTAATCTACAACAAATTGTAACTCAATATCTTTGCTAATGGTGTCATTGCTGGTATAATTTTTCCAAGGGCTTCTTGCATGGAGCCATCAATTGGCTTGGAATTGTAACATTTTGTATCCTCCCTTTCTGTTTCTAGCAGGTTATTTATGGTGTTTCTGTAAAAAACACTATGGTCGTTATTTAAATTAAACAAAAGGGGGAAATGTTAAGGTCTGTAAACAAGTCAGGATGGCACCTGTTATTTTGCCAGAGAAATGTTACAGTCTGTAAACAAGTCTGCATGGTGCCTGGCAAAATGCCAGAGGGAGTGGTTTGTGAAGTAACAAAAGCGAGCCATTAAGTTTGGAGATTCCTTATTGGTTGACTGCTGTATCTATTTTATGCTAATTAGATAAGCTGTGTAAAATGTATAAATATCGCTCAGATCCTACAATAAACGGATCCTATTCCTGCTGTATCAACGTACACAAGTCATTCGTCACCCCCCGGATATTTTGCTGCAGCCGGACTGCGGCAATGGGCCATTCTGAAGCACAGAGAGTCTGCCAGGTACAGCGTTTTACTGAAAAAAAAAAGATTCTGGGCCCTTGAGCGGACATCAGTCCAATGATCAAGGGTAAGGTACAGAGGTGTGCAAGTACTTTGTCCCATAATGGGAATTATTCAATCAGGGACAGTGAATACACAAACAAGACACAGACAAAGACAAACAGTAAACGTTTAACATGAGTCCAAGATAAAGATTAGAACTGAGTAACTGGCAAAACCTGATGGGTTAGACAATAAAGACAGACAGTAAACTCAGCATGAGTTTCTGACAATGAACAAAACTGAGTAGCCGGCAAAACCAGATGGGCTGTCAAACCGAATCCTGAAGCAAAATATAACTGAGTTGAGGAACCTACTATTCCTCGAATTCCCGAGTCCTCTGGAGCGTCCCCCAGGGACGTGGCCTGTGGCTCTGTTAAACATCTGTCAGCCACCTTCAGAGAGAGCTTACGCTCTTCACTGACAGCCCCTTAGCCAAGCCCTGACCTGAAACCTGAAACCAGAAAGAGGCACCTTACTTACCCCAAGAGTTGGGGTAAGTAATGTGGGGTCTTTCGTCCGCCGCTGCCAGATGTCTCACGTGGGGCCTCCAGATGAAAAGACGGGGCGAATGTCGGAGGAAAAGACCACCAAGAGACTGTCTCATGCAACAGCAAAGGGTTTATTGGGGGTCCAGCATGCTGGGGTTCAGAGCTCACTTCAGAGATGCAAAGAACAAAGAGCCCCGAGAACAACTTGAGCAGGGTTTATATACATTCTTTAGAGAGGGCAGGGACTTTACATACATCATAGCCTCCTTTAGCAAATCATCATATACCACGGGAAAATCGAATGACAACTCTAAAACATGATTAGCACCTTCATTGGTGGGAACACATCGGGCAGGGGTTATTGGTCAGCCATGAGAAGGGGTATACGTTTAAAATGATTGGTTGAAGACCTGAGATGTATATGTGCTGAGCTGCACGGTTTCTGGTAAGGGGTTGTTAAGTAACTAGGTGGTCAGGGAAGATTTCAACACACATCTAATGGGCAGGTCTGGGAAATGTCTTAACTGCCACAGATTTTCAGGTTCTGAGTGCAGCGTGCAAACTTTACAAAACCTGGTTATTTTGTTTGAATTTTAATTTCTTTTATACTTTCAGAACCTTACAAAGAAAGGTGTGAGACTTCATCCACAATGACTGCTCTTTTGGCCATTTTGGTTATGGGTGCATGCATGGGATCTTTATTTAGATCCATATGGTGGTGATATTCTAAGCCACAGCATCACTCAGAGCCTAGAGGCTGATTAAGACACACCCATTTCCAAAGCAATTACTTTTCTTAGGTCAGTTACAGAACTCAGTCTCTGAGCGGAATCACACCAGAGTTCAAGCCCAGGTGGACCCAGTCATCTCTTCCAACCGCCACACAAATGACCACAATTAAAACCAAAACACTCCCCCAAGGCCCTCATCTTCTTCCATATAGACACTCATCATTCCCTCTCGCTGGATGTTTCCATGAATGGCACAGCCAAAGAGAGTGTCCAAAATAATCTCCCTTGCCCCTCATTAGCCTAACCTCAGGGTGGCCTGGACACCCTTCCTGTGAACCAGGATTGATCACATAGGTCTGATGTTAATGCTGCTCTGCTACTCCAGTTTGAAGCCTACTGAATGTCAGGTATTGTTTCCTTATGTGATTTGGAGTCATGAGGAAACCCAAGCACCTCTGCAGGGCTTGGAAGAACTCATTTGACTCAAAGGATCCCTACTATCACTTGATGGAGGTCAGGAACCTAACAGAGGAAGGTGAGAGACTTCATCCACAATGACTGATCTTTTTGTCATTTTGGTTTTGGATGCACACATTAGATCTTTCTTTAGATCCATCAGGTGCTGATAATCTAAGCCACAGCCTCACACAGAGCCAAGAGGCTGATTCAGCCACAACCATTTTCAAAGCAATAAAGCAAAGAGCCACAGGTGATGCCCATTCATTTCCATTTGAAAACTGTTTTCTTCATGCTTCACAAAGGAGTGGCCTGAGGCAAAGAACTTCCTAACATTCAGGGCAACAAAACAATAGGTTTGCAAAAGGCCCAAAGCAGGGTTTCTCCACTGAGACTTTCCTGGTCACACTGATATCTGAGTTCTCTGAGATGCTCGCCATTCCCTTCAGCTATCCAGTACATGGCCATGTCACAGAGCTCGAAGGTGGTACATATCTTGGACACAAAACTATGAGCCTATTCTGGAAAGTGGCCAGAATTCAGAAAGAAAACAGAAACTTAGGAAAAGAGTAGGTGTTTCCCATGGATAAGGCAAGCTGCAGTCCATTCCTAAAATGGGCAGGGTTAATGCTGGGAATCTTTCTACTAGACAGGACACATTCACTGATAGATTCTAATTTCTAATGTGTACAACCATGGACACAGTGGGATACACAGACACAGAAACACTCACGTTGTCAAAGGACTTTCTAGAAAGAGTCCACTCCAAACTGAACAAACCACCTTTCCTACCTATTCTCAGAACATGAGACAAAACCACAAACCCACTCCCACACTCAAAAAGGAACCTCCTCCCCAAGTAGGTCTGTGACTATCCAGAGTGTCCTCTGACTCATGGGCCATACTGTGTTCCCCTAAATTGGCCTGTCCTGTCTCAGATCTGGTCTCCTTGTCCAAGTCTGTGAAGTTGTCAGGAGCCTGTGCTGACCACTACCTGCTTTCTCAGGAAAGGGCCCTCTTCAGAGCTCTACTTGCATTTGGCCATCCTCAAATCACTAGGTACCAAGAAAGACAGACTCTGTCCTAGGTAAATCCAAACAAGTGAGACCACTGGGAATGGGACTGGGACTGGCTCTGTGTGCCTGGCTTCCTGGATCCCAAGTTCAGCGAGTTCCATCACCAAAGAAGTGAGGTAGGTCAATTCCTTCAGGAAGGGAATGAGGTCACTGCCTTGGCAACCACTTTGTCCTAACAATTGCTTCCAAGGGTCCCTTGAGATGGAGGCTGCCCCTACTTCCTGTGACACTGTCACAAGTTACAATGGTATATCAACCACAGGCACCAAGGAGAAGCTCTCCACACAGGGTTGGTTTGGTCCATATTTTTATATCATGAGGAGAGAGGCTGATTCAGACACATACCTTCATCCTGATCAGGTTGTTTGCATTGGAAGATGACTTTTGCTCTCTCAGGTCCTTCATAGCTGCCTACATCTTCTCCAGGGATCATTTCTGCATGGACCTTTGATGTTCTCAGCAGGTGGAAGATCCCCTACATTCCTGTATTGTAAGACCAACTCTGTCCCTGCTCTTCTGTAAACTTAGATCGAGGGAAGAGTGTATGGTTAAGGTTAATAATATATTCTATTTGGGTTAGAAATCATTCTGCAGGATAAATAATGATATTGGGAACCTGCGATATTCACAAGAATATATTCGTAAAATATAAGTATGAAACCAGAAATATAGGAATGATTTGAAGCCCAGAAGGACATTGGGCCCTTTAGTGGGATACTTAGCTTTGAATTTTGTTCTGCACAGATGTCTCAGATGAATCAATATGCAAAGGCATAGGACCTTGTACCTTGGAAGATTGAATGTCCAAGAGAACATCCAGTCAGAAAGAAATAGTTGGTAGGATTAGGAAGATAGTCAGTAGGTTTAGAAAAAAGAGTGAGTATAGGATGTGGACAAAACGTTCATTAGCAATAGGGTTTCAGGTAGAGAGTGAACATAAATTTGAGCACATATGAAGAGTCAGTCACAATTATGAACTGGGGAAATTATGTAGGAAAGCAGATATCAATAGAGACTTTAGGAAATCAGCAAAGTATAATGTGAGTGATAGGATTAGACACTTTCAACATGTTTGAGGTTGAATATATAATCTTAGAAAGAAAGAAATGTGTAGTCACCAATAGGATTGACATTTGAGAGCATTAGGCAACCTGGACATGGTTGTTTTAAGTAATCCATGCTCACTTTCCATTTTGCTTTGGTTAAAGGTTAATAGGTATTTGTCACTTCCTGTTTTTCTGTATGCTTAACAAAACACTGTTGAAATCTGGAGAACTGTTTGCTCATTTTGTTCCCAGAATGTGCTCTCCCCAACTGACAAACTGCAGAATGTACTCCCTCACCCGGTTGGACGCAAACCGCCCACTCACCCTGACCCATCAATAAATTTCCCTCCCTGCCCTCGCCAAGGAAAGTATAAAAGCTCTGTTAAAGCTGTTCTCAGGGCTCTCTGCTCTATTCAAGTGAGCTCTGACCCCCAACATGCTGGACCCCCAATAAACCCTTTGCTGTTGCTGAGTGAAAATGGTATACTGTTCTGTACTTAAAAGATGCTTTCATTTGCTTGCCTCTGCATAAAGATAGTCAGTTGCTGTTTGCTTTCGAGTGGGTAGACCCAGAAACCAGAAAGTCTGGTCAACTAACTTGAACTAGACTCCCACAGGGGTTCAAAAACTCCCCCACTCTCTTTGATGAAGCCCTCCACAGAGATCTCAACAACTTCAGAACTATGCACCCTGAAGTCACCCTGCTTTTATATGTGGATGTCCTGCTACTGGCAGCCAACACCAAGGAAAACTGTGAGTCTGCGATCCAAGCACTATTATCCGAGCTTGCTCAACTCGGATATAGAGCTTCAGCCATAAAGGCCCAAATTTGCCAGCAAGAAGTAATCTTCCTGGGGTATTCCATTAGGGGCGGTAAATGATGGCTCACTGAGCCCAGAAAACAAACTGTTGGGCAGATACCACCCCCATCTAACAGGAGACAAAACAGAGATTTTCTTGGACTGCTGGCTTTTGCAGGTTATTGATACCTGGGTTTGTGTTCTCAGCTGCTCCTTTATACCCGCTGTTAAATGAGAATGCCCAATTCCAATGAACCCTTGAGCACCAGCAAGCTTTTGATAACATCTAAGGACACTGACACTGAACTCCTCAACTTCACTGAGCCCAGCCTGCAATTTCAGAAAGCCCTACACTACATTAAAAATGTACATCAACTCACTCACCTTGGTTCAAAGAAACTGCAACCATTCCTGAAGGATCAAGGACAGAGTTTTCGACTAACTCACTCACAGCGAAAGGAAATAACTGAACAGGTAACAAAAGCCTATCGGTTCTGTCAATTGGTTAAAGCTTACCCTTCCAAGCTTCTTGCAGGAAAGCACCTACGAGGAACCAGACCAGGACAATTCTGGGAAGTGGACTTTACTGAAATTAAGCCAGGAAGATATGGACATGAATATCTCCTAGTCTTTGTAGATATATTTTCAGGATGGATTGAAGCCTTCCCCCCCCAAAAAAAAAAAAAAAAAAAAAAACACGGCACAAATGGTGGTCAAGAAGATCCTGAAAAATATTAAGATATTTTTCCAAGACACGGCCTTCCTAAGGTAATAGGATCTGATAATTGAACGGCATTCATGGGCCAGGTAAGTCAGGGGTTAGCCAGGACCCTGGGGATCAGTTGGTAATTACATTGTGCTTATAGACCCCAGAGCTCAGGACAGGTTAAAAAAAATAAATAGAACCATTAAAGAGACCTTAACGAAATTAAGCTTAGAGACCAACATAAAAGATTAGACTATGCTCCTGCCTTATGCACTATTTCATGCAAGAAATACCCCCTCTGTTTCTTTGTGTAAACTCACCCCCTATGAAATTCTCTATGATGCCTCTCCTGCAGTAAGGGACCTAACCCCAACTCTAAGACCTAAACATCCCTTCCACACCCCCTTGCTTGACAGACTTAAATCTCTTGAAAGAACTCAGCGATACCTGTGGAAATAGCTGGCGACTGCTTTCCAACCTGCAGATGAGGGGACTCCACATCGATATCAAGTAAGAGACATCATCTACATAAGACGACACTAGGTGTCATCCCTGGATACTACTTATAACACCTACAGCGGTAAAAGTTGACAGAATCACTTCCTGAATCCATGCCTCTAATCTCAAGCCTGCACCCTGTCCAGACTCTGGCTGGAAACTGGAAAAGACTGGTAACCCTTTCAAATTGTGTATTTGTCATGTGGATAAGACTATAGACTCTCCTCTTGGCCATGAGTAGACCTAACGCGCATCAGCACGTTCAGCAGCAATGGCTGATCACAAATCCTACTAGACAAGAAGTATGGTCTACCTCACATACAGCCCCCTTAGTGATCTTGTGGCCATCTCTCCACCCAGATATTTGTCAGCTGGCTATAGGTCTTTCTTATTAGGATATCCCAGATGAAGAGGATCCCACTAAAATTCCATTAAATCCTTTCCGTACAATAGATAATGGAAACAAACATTATGGATGTAGGGACATGCGAGCCAGATGCAGATTGGCTAGCCTAGATTAGTATGTTTGCCCCGCAGACTATTAAAGCCTCAAAGAGCCATGGCTGTGTGGGGGAAAAGCCGAAATCTTCTGTAAGTCATGAGGATTTCAGCATAGATGGGTTGCCTGGTGGAACCCAAAATCCTCATTAAATTCAGTACACAGCATTGGCCATATTACCAATTAGACAACCAAAACCAAACCCCCAGAGAAGTCTCTAGATCCTCAAATTCTGTGTGACCTTTTTAACTTCTGCAAGTGCTCAAAAGGGTGAAAGGAAATTCCCCTATGTGAAGGCCTTTTCCCTCTTTCGCTCACATCCTGAACTATGCTTCTCCAATAGATCCTCACACTCAGCCTTCTGCTCAAGACTCTCTGCTGTCAGTCCCAGCTCACCAACCTGATTTCTCTCCTCCAATTACTAGATCAAACACCAAAACCTCTGCCGGTTCTCAGACCATTGGCCCCTTGCTGAGGTAGCAGGTACTGAGGTACCCCTCCACCCACTCACTCCTCTCTTCTCCTGTCAGTGCCTGCACCGGGTCTAACCAGGTCCTCTTACCAGCTAACACAAAGCTCAAACCAGCTTAGGGGAGCCCTCAGACCCCTATCGAAGATGTAATGAAAATGGCCTTCAAAGTTCCTTTGTCATCACTAAAAACAGGTTACTTAGAATTTAAAGTACCTCACAGGCTTTTTGGGATACTCACTCCTGTCTTCCCCTCTGCTCTACCTGTTCTACTGCTCAAGTTTTAGTTGCTAGGAAAATCCCAAACCCCTTTCTCATTATTCTTTTACATCTCACCTGCCTCATTCTCACATCCACGGAGCTGCTCTCACCCCCCGCCTTCCCCATCTTCCCCCTCTGTACCAGGCCCAGAGAAAAATCTTAACTGAACTTCTTCAGAAGTCTTCACCATGGCTGACATTAGGAATTTCAGCAAAAGAGTCCCTACAAAAGAGTTCAGTGTAGATAAACTCCCTTTTTTTCTGTTGCCCTGTTCTACTTAGCCACTGGCTGGAAAAAATCAGCACTCCTAAGCTAGATACCCCCTTAATAGTTTTTCACACAATATGTGAACAAGGCCTCTGGCCTTGAGCTGGGGCTTCAAAGAGATGGCTACATTTCAAAGATAAAAAATTACCAGCTGGGCTCCATGGTAACAGCTGCAGGGGGATAAAAGAAAATGGAGAAAAAGCTCTCTCCCTCCCAGGTGTCCTTGAAAAGTTAACTTGCCCAGAACAGAGGAAAAAACAGAAAAAAATTTCTTTTTGTGAAGTTCTGCACACTGTGAACTTCTGAGCCCCTTCCCTTTCATGCTGGGTACAAAATTCTGAAACTACATAAACGTGGGGTTAAGGGAGTTAATTGATTACAACAGAAGCAATGTCCTCTGAATCCAGTGGCAACCAAATAGGACTTTTTCCCTGTCTTCGGTGCTATCTTAGGTGCCTTGCCTTGTCCACCCCTACAACAGTAAAATCTATATACTTAAATATTTTTTATGTTATCATGAAATGGTCAACAGATGTGATTAATTGTGTAATGGTGCAGATGTTTCCCAGAGTGCTCTATAATGATGCAGGTTCATTAGAAGTTCAAACATGGGGGCATACAACCCGGTTCCGCTGCGAACATATTTCTCTCACTTTAGCCTTCCTATTAGGAATAGAAGTTGCTGCAGGGGTGGGCACAGGAACCACTGCCCTGCTCCATGGGACACAACAAATGACCCAATTAGAAGCAGCAATAGACCAAAACTTAAAGATATTAGAAACCTCCATCACAGCTTTGCAGGAATTTTTATCCTCTCTCTCTGAAGTAGTTTTACAGAACAGTCAAAGGTTGGACCTCCTCTTCATGAGAGACGGGGGCCTTTTGCTGCATTGAGGGAAGAATGTTGTTTTTATGGCAAACATACTGTAGTTGTAAAAAAAATATATGAGTAAATTAAAAAGACACCTTGAAGAGGGTCAATGAGAGAGAGAGGCACAAAAAGGGTGGTTTGAGTCTGGTTCATACAGTACCCCTGGTTAACTTCGCTTCTATCAACCCTGGTCGGTCCAATAATAATCCTCATATTATTGCTAACTATGAAACCCTGTGTGCTCAAACGTGTAATTTGTTTTCTCCAAGCTCAAATTGGAGAATTTAAACTTTTGGTAATTCCCCACTTGCAGACATAGAATGTGACACCCACCAATGATCACTTTTATGATTAACAGTAGCCAGAAGAAGTGGGAAAAGAAAGGTTAATAAAATAGGTATTTGTAATTTCCTGTTTTTTCTGTATGCTTAACAAAACACTGTTGAAATATTGAGAACTGTTTGCTAATCTTGTTTCCAGAATGTGCTGTCCCCTAACTGCCAAATTGCAGAATGTATTCCCTCACCCGTTTACACGCAAACCGCCCACTCGCCCTGACCCATCAATAAACTTCCATCCCTGCCCTCTCCAAGGAAATTATATAAGCTCTGCTTAAGCTGTTCTCAGGGCTCTCTGCTCTGTTCATGTGAGCTCTGAACCCCAGCATGCTGGACCCCCAATAAACCCTTTGCTGTTGCATGAGACAGTCTCTTTGTTGTCTCTTCCTCCCATGCTCGCACAAACATTACTTGGATGATTGAATGTAGAAGAGAAAATCCAGTCGAAAAGGGATAGTCAGTAGGATTTAGAAGATAGTCGGTAGGTTTCGGAAGAAGAGTGAGTATAGGATTTGGAACAAAAGTTCTTTAGCAATAGGGGTTCGGTTAGAGAGTGAATGTAAATGTCAGCACATGTGAACAGTCAGAATAATGAACTGGGAAAAATATGAAGGAAAGCAGATATCAATATATCAGGCAAACTATAAAGTGAGTGATACGATTAGACATTTTCAAGAGGGTTGACTTAGAATATATAATCTTAGGAAGAAACAAATATGTAATCTCCAATAGGATTGACATTTGAAAGCATTAGGCAACCTTGACATGGATGTTTTTTGTAATCCCTGCTCACTTTCCATTTAGGCTTTGGTACAATCATAAGTGTGACATTTGCGTTTTTTGTCCAGAATATTACACTGATAAAATGTATATGTAGATCTGGAGACATGAGTATTTCTTCCACCATTTCTGGGAGCAATATTTTTAAGACATATAAATGGGTATTGGGGGTACAAAGAGGTGTACACTGTGTCTATGAATATAGAGATAATGCATGAATGGACCATACAGTGAATAAATAATATAAGTGTTTCCACATTAAATAATGGATTGAATTGATATCTGAAAATATATAAAAAATCTTATATTGATATACAATCATTCATTCCAACCAGTTATACATATAATATTAAAATTAGGGTTATGGTTGATCATGAAGATATGTTAGTTTTGCTACAAAAGTGATTATGGAAATCGAAAATAATGTGTTTGGAAAGAGTCAGTCACAATGCTGGCCATATGTGAACAAGGCCTCTGGCCTTGAGCTGGGGGTTCACAGAAATGTCTATATTTCTAAGATAAAGAAGTTACAAACTGGGCTCCATGATAACAGCTGGCAAGGAAAAAAAGGGAAGAAAAAATCTCTGCCCCTCCCAGGGGTCCTTAAAATATTAACTTGCCCAGAATAGAGAAAAAAAACCTGCTTTTTGTGAACTTCTGCAGACTGTGGAATTCTGAGCCCCTCCCTTACATGTTGGGTACAAAATTGTGAAACAACCTAAACTTGGGTTTCAGGGGATTAATTGATTACAACAGAAGCAATGCCCTCTAAACCGTTAAATGGTGAGGAAGCTCATTTCAATGAAAGCTCTGGACAACAGTCCAAATAGGACTGTTTCCCTGTCTTCGGTGCTATCTTAGGTGCCTTGTCTTGCCTTGTCCGTCCCTTTTCTCATGAAAAGACCAGTCAAGAAATATGGAGGAATACATGTGTTCTGAAGCAGGAAGTGATTGATAGTGAAAGAAATGCCTATAAATTTCCTAACTTGTGGATGAAATATATATCCTATGATGTGCATAAATTAAAGAAATAGTAATCTACCAGTGTTGAATAAAAATGAACGTCAAAATACACATCATGTCTGATTGGAATCTACTTGCATTGATGTTAATCTGGGTCAGTTACTGTAGAAATATTAGGATTTGTATGCACCATTCACTGAATTATTTTCAGTACTAGGAAACAAATATGTATTTCAGGTGAATGAATATTTCTAAGAATAACCTTGTGAAAAGTTGATTATAAATCCACATACATGAATATGAATGAATTTGGTGAGTGTAAAATAAGACACACATTTCATATTTTGAAAAATCTGGAGAGTGTATATATAAATATATGTATATATATATATAGATAGATATATATATATATATATATATATAGATAGATATAGATAGATATAGATAGATATAGATAGATAGATAGATAGATAGATATAGATATATATAGATAGATATATAGATATAGATATATAGATATATAGATACACACACACAGAGATACATTAAAAATAGCAATATATATGCCAATCAAAATTTATAATGAAATATATATCATCGACAGATCCAAAAATATTTATTTTACTGAACATGGATTTATGAATAATATTGTTCAAGTAGAAAGCTCACACATAATTTGAATTTTCAGTTCCAACATCGTTTAGGAAGAGTGATCCCTTACAATTTGTATCTGCCAAGTTAGCCACCTCACAAGAATGTGCGTGTGGTCCCAGGTAGGATTCTATGTGTGCATATAAAAATACAGGTGGTGAATAGGCTACAGAGAAAGGGAGACAGGAATTCAGAATGGTTTACTTTAAAAAAACATGTAGAACGATTTCAACAAAAAATTGACTAGATTTATAACTCCTACCATATTTAAGGCAAAAGGCAAGTCCAACTATACACCATGCCTCCTGTAATGCTTGTATTTTTATTCTGTTTGGGTTATTTTTCTCCATCTTATTAGTATTAGTAGTCAGAGTGTAGTAGGTTACGGGTTAGTGTCAGGGATTCAATATTTGGAATGGAAAATTAGAAAATGAATCCAATGTGTATGTAAATATGTGCTACAAAAAAATGTTCCCACTCTCATCCAGAATAATGCCTTGACAGTACTTTCACCCCAACTAAAACACCATTAGAGGAGAAGAGTTAGAAAGTCAGTGAATACATATCTGGAATGGAATATGCTCAAGGTTTTGAAACCTTGGAGGTGGTAGAGGAGTTTCCAAATGTAAAGGACATGGTAAACACTCCACAAACATGGAGCTCTGCTGGCCTAAAGACTTCTTGAGAAACTGCCTGTGTGGTTGGGCACTTGAAATATATGTAGTTGTCAGGAGCTTTAGCTTCCCTTGTAGTGAGACAATCAAAGCTGGGTGTGCATCTATGTGACCTGGAGGACATGGTTTCTTATTTTCCAATGAAAATGAGGAAGCAGTGCTGAATTCCCTTTTAGTAGGTAACCTGTGGACACTGGAGGCTAAGTTTCTCCCCGTGTGGACTGTGAAGCCATTTGGTCATCCTGCAATTTTTGTGGTGTCTCTTGCTGCTGCACTGGGTGTTTGGTATTTGCTTCACAAAATACAAGGAGTTCAACTGTGTCACAGTGCTGGAGGGATTTCTGTCTGAGTGGTGGGTCAGGGTCTGCAGGAGAATGCACCAACCAGGCTTCTATCCCACATAGTTTGCTCCCTTGACCAAAGCAACCTGTTTCTGAACATTGCCCTGAAACCTCTCCATATAACAAGATGCCTTTACAAAGAAGGGTCTTCTGTCTGTACCATGTCAGTCACAAGCCATTTGGAAGCCAAAAAGAGATCCATATTGCCCCACCACATGTTTTATCACACACCTGCCCAGCACTGTTCTAGCCCCACTACTCAGCCGGCTCCAACTTACTGGCATCTCTGTTCTACACCATTTTCATGTAACCCAGTCAATCAAGGCACTGTCTGGCATACTCAAGATCAACACCAGGACATCCAAAGGTTCTCCAGTGCTACCTGGTCATGGGAATTTGAAAAAAATTATGGTATCTATCTAGCCATTTTTCAAGGATGATGTTGGAGGCACTGTGGGTTTCAATATATTAAGGAACCGTTAAATGGTGAGGAAGCTCATTTCAATGAAAGCTCTGGAGAACTCTCACAGGCAAGGCTTCCTAAAGAATGGCCAAAAGGTCACATGAAGCCAGGCCTATTGAGGTCTACAATGTGAGGTCCGTGTGATATTTGACTCTCAGCTATGGCTGCCAAGTTTTTCAGAATAAATTCATTTGGTATCCTGGCTGAGATTCCCAGTGATATGTGGAAAGCCAACCTGGGCCTAGATCTCAGTTTCCAAGGGCGACTCTTATGCGTGGCCTCCTAAAATCCCAACACAATTCATGGCAATACTTCTCTGATGTCGGTTCAAGAACTCAGTCTCTAAGAGGAATCACACCAGAGTTCAAGGCCAGGTGGACCTTGTCATTTCTTCCAACCACCACACAAATGACCACAATTAAATCCAAAACACTCCACACGGCCCTAATCTTCTTCCATATAGACACTCATCATAACCTTTGGCTGGAGTTTTCCACTAGGGGTGCAACCAAAGACAGTGTCCAAAAAATGCTCCCTTGCCTCTCATTTGTCTAAAGTCACTGTGGCCTCGACATCATTCCTGTGAACCAGGAGTGATCAAATAGGCCTGCCATTAATACTTTTCCACTTCTCCAACTTGAGGTCTCTGACTGTGGGGTTTAGATTCTTTATGTGAACTGGACTCATGAGAAAACCCAAGCACCTATGGGCTACCCTCTGCAGGGCCTTGAAGAATTCATTTGATCAAAGGATCCCTATTCTCACTTGATGGAGGTCAGGAACCTTACAGAGGAAGGCGAGAGGCTTCATCCACAATGACTGCAATTTTTGCCATTTTGATTTTGGATGCACACGTGGTATCTTTCTTTACATCAATCAGGAGTTGAGAATATAAGCCACAGCCTCACAGAGGGCTAAGAGGCTGATTCAGACACATATCTTTACAAAGCAATTAAGCAAAGAGCCACAGGGGATGCCCATTCATTTCCATTTGAAAACTGTTTCTTCAGGCTTCACAAACGTGTGGCCTGAGGCAAAGACCTTCCTGACATTCAGGGCAAAAGAACAATAGGTAAACAAAAGGCCCAAAGCAGGGTTTCTCCACTGAGACTTTCCTGGTCACACTGTATGTAAACAGAAATCTAAGTAAGATTTGAAGCCCAGAAAAGTATGAGGCCCTTGATTGGGAGACTTAGCTCTGAATTATGTCCTGCACAGATGTCTCAGATAAATTAATATACATTGGCATTGGACCTTGTACCTTGGGTGATTGAATGTCGAAGAGAACACCAATTCAAAAAAGGATAGTCAGTAGGATTTGGGAGATAGTAGGTATATTCAGAAAGAAGAGTGAGTATAGGATTTGGACCAAAAGTTATTTAGAAATTGGGTTTCAGGTAGAGAGTGAATGTAAATGTCAGCACATATGAACAGTCAGTCAAAATCATGAACCTGGGAAATTATGTAGGAAAGCATATATCAGTAGAGACTTTTGGATATCAGGCAAAGTAAAAGTGAGTGATAGGATTAGACATTTTCAACAGGGTTGAGTTTGAATATATAATCTTAGGAAGAAACACATATGTAGTCACCAATTGGATTGACATTTGAGAGCATTAGGCAACCTGGACATGGATGTTTTAGAAATACATGCTCACTATAAATTTAGGCTTTGGTACAATCAGAAATGTGACCTTTGCATTTTGTGTCCAGAATACTACTGTGATAAAATGTATATGTAGATCAGGTGACATGAATAATTTTCCACCATTTCTGGGAGCAATATTTTTGAGGTGTATAAATGAGTATGGGGGTACAAATAGGTGTACCCTGTGTCTATGAATATATAGAGATAATGCAAGAATAGACCATACTATGAATAAATAATATAACTGGTTCCACTTTAAATAAAAGATTGAATTGATATCGGAAAATATACAGGAATTCTTATATTGATATACAATCATTCATTCCAACCAGTTATACTTCTAATGGTAATATTAGGGTTATGTTTTATCATGAAGAGTGTGTGAGTTTTGCTTCAAAAGTGATTATGGAAAACGAAAACAATTTGTTTAGAAAGAAGTCTTATGAAAAGACCAGTCAAGAAACAAGGAGGAATACATGTTTTCTGAAGCAAGAAGTTATTGAAATTGAAACAAATGCCTTTAAATTTGCTAACTTGTGGATGAAATATATATCTTATGATGGGCATCAACTGAAGAAATAGTAATGTACCAGTGTTGACTAAAAATAAACATCACAATACACATCATGTCTCATAGGAATCTACTTGCATTGATGTTAAACTGTGTCAGTTACTGTAGAAATATTAGGATTCGTATGCACCATTCACTGAAGTTGGTTTTCAGTTCTAAGAAACAAATATGTATTTCAGGTAGATGAATTTTTCTGAGAATAAAAATTTGAAAATTTGT
Organism: Callospermophilus lateralis; assembly: GCF_048772815.1. Classification (NCBI taxonomy): domain Eukaryota; kingdom Metazoa; phylum Chordata; class Mammalia; order Rodentia; family Sciuridae; genus Callospermophilus; species Callospermophilus lateralis. The sequence goes on along the minus strand of NW_027514446.1, from coordinate 1,545,591 downwards.
TTATAAATCCACATACAGTGAATATGAATGAACTTAGGGAGTGTACAATAAGACACATATATTTCATATTCTGAAAATAAAAAGTAGCAACATATATGCCAATCAAAATTCATCATGAAATATATATCATCCAATGATCCAAAAATATTCATTTTACTGATCATAGATTTATTTATCATGTTGTTTATCTACGAAGCTCACCCATAGGTTGAATTTTCAGTTCTAACTGGGTTTAGGAGGAGTGATCTGTTATCCCAATTTGTATCTGCCCAGTCAGCCACCTCACAAGAATGTACATGTGATAACAGGTATGATTCTATATGTGCATATGAAAATACATGTGCTGAATTGGCTACAGAGAAAGGGAGAGAGGAATTCACCTATTTGTTAACTTTAAAATCACATGGAGAACTATTTCAACAAAAAATTGAGTAGATTTAATACTACTACCCTATATAATGTAAACGGCAAGTCCAAGTATACACCATGCCTCCTCTGAACTGCTTTTATTTCTATTCTGTTTGGGTTATTTTTCTCCATCATATTTGAATTAGTAGTCAGAGTCTAGTAGGTTATGGGTTAATGTCAGGGTTCAGTATTATGAATGGAAAATAGGAAAATAAATTCAATGTATATGTAAATATGTACTACATAAAAATCTTCCCACTCTCATCCAGAACAATGACTTGACTTTACCTTCGCCCCAAGTAAAACACAATTAGAGTGGAAGAGTTAGAAAATCTGTGAATACATATCTGGAATGGAATATGCTTATGAGTTTACAACCATGAATTTGGTAGAGGAGTTTCCAAAAGTAAGGGACAGGGTAAATACTCCACAAACATGGAGCTCTGCTGGACTAAAGACTTCTTGAGAAACTGCCTCTGAGTTTGGGCACTTGAAATATTTGTTGTTTTCAGGAGCTTTAGCTTCCTTTATAGAGAGACCATCAAAGCTGGGCATGTATCTAAGTGACCTGGAGGACATGGTTTCTTATTTTCTAATGAACATATGGGAGCAGTGCTGAATTCTCTCTTTGTAGGTAAACTGTGGCCACTGGGGGCTAAGTCTGTCTCCGTGTGGACTGTGAAGTCTTTTGGTCATCCTCCACTTGTCGTGGTGTTTCTTGCTGCTGCAATGTGAGTTTGGTATTTGCTTCACAAAATACAAGGAGTACAACTGGAACACAGTGCTGGAGGGAGTTCGGTCATGTGTGGTTTTTCAGGGTCTGCAAGAGAATGCACAGAACCGGCTTCTATCCCACATAGTTTTCCCCATTGACCATAGCAACCCGATTCTGAACAATGCCCTGAAACCTCTCAATATAAAAAGATGCCTTTACATAAAAGGGTCTGCTGGCTGCACCATGTCAGTCACAATCCACTTGTAGGGTAATGGCAGATCCCCATGAACCCACCATGCATGGTTAATCACACACCTCCCCACCACTGCTCTAACCCCACTACTTAGCGTGCTCCAACTTCCTGGCATCTCAGTTCTACACCATCAAGGCACTGTCTAGTACACTCTTGATCAGGAACAGGACATTAAAAGGTGCTCCAGTGCCACCTTGTCATGGGTAATTTAAAAATTTCGTGGTATTTATCTATCCATTTTTCAAGGATAAAATTGGAAGCACTGTGGTTTTCAATTCATTCAGGAACCATTAAATGTTTAGGAAGCTCATTTCAATGAAAGCTCTGGAAAACTCTCCCAAGCACGGCTTCTCAAAAAGTGGCCAAAAGGTCAAATGAAGCCAGGCCCATTTAGGTCTACAATGTGAGGTCTATGTATGTTTTGACTCTCAACTATGGCTGGCAAGTCTTTCAGAATAAAATCATGGGATATCCTGTCTGAGATTCCCAGTTTTTTGTGGAAAGCCACCCTGGGCATAGATCTCATGTTCCAAGGGCGAATGTCATGTGTGGTCTCCTAAAACCACAACACAATTCATGGCAATATTTCTCTGAGGTCAGTTCCAGATCTCAGTCTCTAAGTGGAATCACAGCAGAGTTCAAGCCCAGGTGGACCCAGTCATCTCTTCCAACCGCCACACAAATGACCACAATTAAAACCAAAACACTCCCACATGGCCCTCATCTTCTTCCATATAGACACTACTCATTACCTCTGGCTGGAGTTTTCCATGAGGGGCGAAGCCCAAGACATTGCCCGTCTTTTTCCTAAAATCAGGGTGGCCTGAACACCCCTCCTGTGAACCAGGAGGGATCATATATGCCTTCCATTAATACTGCTTTGCTTCTCCAATTTGAGGCCTACTGACTGTCGGGTATAGATTCTTTATGTGATTTGGAGACATGACAAAACACAAGCATGTATGGGCTAGCCTCTGCAGTGCTTTGAAGAACTCATTTGTTTCAAAGGATCACTATTCTCACTTGATGGAGGTCAGGAACCTAACAGAGGAAGGCGAGAGACTTCATCAACAATGACTGATCTTTTTCCATTTTGGTTTTGGATGCACACATGGGATCTTTCTTTTGATCCAACAGGTGCTGAGATCTAAGCCACAGCCTCACACAGGGCCAAGAGGATGATTCAGACATATCCGTTTCCAAAGCAATTCACAAAGAGCCACAGGTGATGCCCATTCATTTCCATTTGAAAACTGTTTTCTTCAGGCTTCACAAAGGAGTGGCCTGAGGCCAAGACCTTCCTCACATTCAGTGGAAGAGAAGAATTGGTTAGCAAAAGGCCCAAAGCAGGGTTACTCCACTGAGGCTTTCCACGTCACTCTGGTATCTGAGGTTTCTGAGATGCTCGCCATTCCTTTAGCTATTCAGTACATGGCTATGTCACAGAGCTTGGAGGTGGTACATCTTTTGGACAAAAAACCATGAGCCAATTCCGGAGAGTGGACAGAATCAGGAAGAAAACAGGACCTTAGGAAAATAGTAGGTGTTGCCCATCCATAAGGGAAGCGACAGTCCATTCATCAATCGGGCAGGATGAATGCTGGGAAGCTTTCTACTAAAGAGGACACATCCATTGATGCATTCTATTTTCTAATATCTACAACCATGAACACAGTGGGATACACAGACATAGAAACACTCACCTTGTCAAAAGACTTACTAGAAACAGTCCACTCCAAACCAAATAAACCTCCTTTCCTACCTATTCTTAGAACATGAGACAAAACCACAAACTCACACCCACACCCACAAAGGCACCTCCTTTCCCCAAGTAGGTCTGTGACTATCCAGAGTGTCCTCTGACTGGTGGGCCATACTACGTTTCCCTGAAATGGCCTGTCCTGTCTCAAATCTGATCTCATTGGACAACTCTGTGAAGTTGTCAGGAGCCAGCGGTGAGCCACTACCTGCTTTCTCAGGAAAGGCCCCTCTGCAGAGCTCTCCTGAAATTTGGCCATCCTCATATCAGTAGGTACCAAGAAAGATTGACTCTGTTCTTGGTAAATCCAAACATGTGAGCCCACTGGGAATGGTACTGGGACTGGCTCTGGGTGCATGGCTTCCTGGATCCCAATTTCAGAGAGTTCTATCACCAAGGAAGTGAAGAAGGTCACTTCCTTTATGAACTGAATGAGGTCACTGCTTTGGCAACCAATTTGTCCTAACATTTGCTTCCAAGGTTCTCCTGAGAACGAGGCTGCCCCTACTTCCTGTGACACTTTCACAACTGTGAATTGTATATCAACCATAGGCACCCGGGAACAGCTCTCCACACAGGCCTGGTTTGGTCCATCTTGTCAACATTAAGAAGAGTGAGGCTGATTCTGACACATCCCTTCATCCTGACCAGGTTTTTGTCCATGAAAGATGAGTTCTGCTCTCTCAGGTCCTTCATAGCTGCCTACATCTTCTCCAGGGATCATTTCTGCATGGAACTTTGAGGTTCTAAGTAGCTGGAAGATCCCCTACATTTATATATTGGAAGACCAATTCTGTCCCTCCTCTTCTGTAAAGTTAGATTGAGGGACCATTGTATGGTTAAGGTTAATAACAGGTTCCATTTGGTTTAGAAATCATTCTGCGGGATGAATAATGGTATTGTGATTTTGCAATATTTACAAGAATATATAGGTGAAATATAAGTATGAACACAGAAATCTAGGTAATTTTTAAAGCCCAGAAGGGCATTGTGCCCATGATTTGGATTCTTAGCTTTAAATTATGTTCTGCACAGGTGTCTCAGATAAATCAATATACAATGTCATAGGACCTTGTCCCTTGGATGATTGAATGTCAAAGACAACATCCAGTCAAAAAGGGATAGTTGGTGGATTAAGATGATATTCGGTAGGTTTATAATGAAGAGTGTGTATAGGATTTGGACCAAAAGATCTTTAGCAATACGGGTTTGGGTAGAGAGTGAAAGTAAATGTCAACACATTTGAAGAGTCGGTCACAATGATTAACTGGGGAAATAATATAGAAAAAAAGATATCAATGAAGACATTCAGAAATCAGGCAATGTATAAAGTGAGTGATAGGATTAGACATTTTCAACAGGGTTGAGGTTGAATATGTAATTTCAGGAATAAACAAATATATATTCACCAATAGGATTGACATTTGAGAGCATTAGGCAACCTGGACATGGATGTTTTTAGTAATCCATGCTCACTTTCCATTTAGGATTTGGTACAATCATAAGTGTGACCTTGCTTTTTGTTTCCACAATATTACTGTGATAAAATTTATATATAGATCAGGTGACATGAGTATTTCTTCCACCATTTTGAGGAGCAATATTTTGAACACGAATAAATTAGTATTGGGGGTACAAATAGGTGTAGTCTGTGTTATATGACTATAGAGAAAATGCATGAATAGACCATACTCTGAATAAATAATATAACTGGTTCCAAAATTAAATAATGGATTGAATTGATATCTGAAAATATATAGGAAATGTTATATTGATATTCATACATTCATTCCAACCTGTTATACATCTAATGGTAATATTAGTGTTATGGTTTATCATGAAGTGTGTGTGACTTTTGCCTCAATAGTGGTTATGGAAATCCAAAATTATGTGTTTAGAAAGAAGTCTCATGAAAAGACTAGTCAAGAAACATGGAGGAATACATGTGTTCTGAAGCAGGATGTGATGGAAAGTGAAAAAAATTCATATAAATTTGCTAACTTGTGGATTAAATATATACCCTATGATGTGCATAAACTGAAGAAATTGTAATTTACCAGTGTTGAAAAAAAATGAACGTCAAAATACATATCATGTCCCATAGGAATCTACTTGCATTGATGTTAAACATGGTCAGTAACTGTAGAAATATTAGGATTTGTATGCACAATTCACTGTAGTTAGTTTTCAGTACTAGGAAACAAATATGTATTTCAGATGGATCAATATTTCTGAAAATAATCTTGTGAAAAGTTGATAATAAATCCACATACATGAACATGAATGAATTGAGGGAGTGTATAATAAGACACATATATTTTATATTTTGAAAAATCTGGACAGTAAATATATATATATATATATATATATATATATATATATATATATATATATATATTTATACCTACACACACACACACACACACACACACACACACAGACATTTAAAAGTAGCAATATATGCCAATCGAAATACATCATGAAATATATATCATCCACAAATCCAAAAATCTTCATTTTACTGAACATAGATTTATGTATAATGTTGTTCAACTAGGAAGCTCACCCATAGTTTGAATTTTAATTTCCAACAGCGTTTAGGAGGAGTGATCTCTTCTCACAATTTGTATCTGCCATGTCAGCAACCTCATAAGTATTTACTTGTGATACCAGGTAGGATTGTATATGTGCATATAAAAATACATGGGCTGAATAGGGTACAAAGAAATGGAGACAGGAATTCACATATTTGTTAACTTTAAATACACATGAATAGAAGGAGGGACAGAGCCACCAACTGCACCTGCAAGGTAGGCGGACCCTCCACCCACCGGTAGAACAGGCCTAGCGGCCCGCCAATCGTAAAAGACACATCGCACTGGTTGGGGAAAGGGCAGAGCCACCGCCCGGCTGCAAGGTACACGGACCTGTGACCCACAGGCAGAACAGGCCCAGAAAACCGCGGTGGGGCAGAGGCGCCCCTTGCGACGTCAAGGTTGGTGAACAGCAACCCACCGGCAGAACAGGCCCAGCGGCCTTCAGAGGGGCAGAGATGCCCCCCGCGCCTGCGAATTAGGTGGACCTGCGAACATGGACAGACCAGGCCCAGGGGCCCTACAGGGTGGTAGACACATCACCAGGTTGGGGGAGGGTCCGAGCTGCCGCCTGTGCCTGCAAGGCAGGTGGACTTCTGACCCACCGGCACAAGAGGCCCTGTGACTTGCCAGCGTGTTAGACACATCACCCCGGTTTGGGAAGGAGTAGAGCCGCCACCCGCGGCTGCAAGGTAGACCGACCTTCAACCCACAGACAGAAGAGGCCCAGCGTCATGCGGAGGGGCAGAGCCGACAACCGCACCTGCAGGGTAGGTGGACCTGTGACCCACTGGCAGAACAGGCCCAGCGCCAGCAGAGGGGTAGAGCTGCTGCCCGCTCCTCCAAGGTAGGAAGACCTGCTACCGACTGGCAGAACAGGCCAAGCAGCCTGCTGGTGAGGTAGGCACATTGCCCTATTTGGAGGAGGGGCAGAGCCACGGCCTGCGCCTGTGAGGGAGACTTTGCAACTATAAAAGAGCAGTATAAATATTTAGGGGTAAAATTCAATAACACAACAATTTGAACAAACAGAAAGATACGCGAACAGTATGAAAAGACAAGGAAAGAAAGGACAACAAGCAATGAAGGTCAACTGAACATTAGAAGAGGTAATACCTGCAGCAGATGGAATGTCAGATAAAGAATTCAAAACATACATGCTTCAGATGATCTGGAGTCTCAAGGAAGTCATTAGACAGCAAAATCAGACAATGAAAGATCACTTTGACAATGAATTACATAAACAAATCCAAGAAGCAAAAGATCAACTATACAGGGAGATAGAGGTTATAAAAAACAAACAAACAGAAATCATAGAAATGCAGGAAGCAATAAACCAACTTAAAAACTCAATTGAGAATACTACCAGCAGAGGAGATCACTTAGAAGATGGAACATCAGACAATGTATTTCAACTTGAAAAGAACCGAGACAGCTAGCAAGACTGTTAAGAAACCATGAGCAGAACATCCAAGAAATATGGGATAACGTAAAGACACCAAACTTAAGAATCATTGGGATACAGGAAGGTATAGAGGTCCAAACCAAAGGAATGAGAAATCAATTCAATGAAATAATATGGGAAAACTTCCCAGACTTGAAGAATGAGACAGAATCCCAAATCCTAGAAGCCTACAGGATGCCGAATGTGCAAAATCATAAGAGATCCACATTTAGACATATTATAATGAAGATGCCAAACATACAGAATAAGGAGAGGATTTTAAAAGCTACAAGAGAAAGGAAGCAGATTATATTTAGCGGTAAACCAATCATTATAACAGCTGAGCTTTCAACACAGACTCTGAAAGCTAGAAGATCCTGGAATAACATTTTTCCAAAGCTGAAAGAAAATGGGTTTCAACCAATAATTGTGCATCCAGCGAAATTAAGCTTCAGGATGGAAGATGAAATTAAAACCTTCCATGATAAACAAAATTTTAAAGAATTTGCAGCTAGAAAACCATCTCCTCAAAACATCCTCGGCAAAAGATGATCGGAAGAGGAAATGGAAAATAACAATGAAAACCAACAGTGGGAGGTAGTACAGTAAAGGGGGGGAAATAATCAAAGAAAAACAAACCATGCTTAGTAACATAAATAAACAAATATGGCTGGAAGAACAACCCATATCTCAATAATAACCGTAAAAGTTAATGGCTTAAACTCACAAATTAAGAGACACAGGATAGTAGAATGAATCACAAAACAAGACCCAACAATATGCTGCCTACAGGAGATGCAATTGATTGGAAAAGACGTACATAGACTGAAGGTGAACAGTTGAGAAAAATCATATCACTCATATGGACTTCAGAAACAAGCAGGAGTGTCCATAGTCATATAAAATAAAATAGATTTCAAGCCAAAGTTTATCAAAAGGGATAAAGAGGGACACTACATACTGCTCAAGGGAACCATACAGCAACAAGACATAACAATCATAAATGTATATGCCCCAAACAATGGTGCAGCTATGTTCACTAAGCAAACTCTTCTCAAGTTCAAGAGTCTAATAGACCACCATACAATAATCATGGGAGACTTCAACACACCTCTCTCACTACTGGACAGATCTTCCAAACAAAAGTTGAATAAGGAAACAATAGAAATCAATAACACAATTAACAAATTGGACTTAATTGACATATATAGAATATACCACCAAACAACAAACAGTTACACTTTTTTCTCAGTAACACATAGATACCTCTCAAAAATACATCATATATTATGTCACAGGGCAACTCTTAGAAAATATAAAGGAGTACAGATAATACAAGGCATCTTATCTGATCATAATGGAATGAAACTGAAAATCAATGGTAAAAGAAGGAAGGAAAAATCATCCATCACTTGGAGAATGAACAATAGACTACTGAATGATCAATGGGTTATCGAAGACATCTAGGAGGAAAATAAAAAATATCTTAGAGATAAATGAAAAGACAGACTGAACATATCAGAATCTAGGGGACACATTGAAAGCAGTTCTAAGAGGAAAATTCATTGCCTGGAGTACTTCCCTAAAAAAGGAAAAAGACAACAAATAAAAGATCTCAGAGTTCATCTCAAAATTCTAGAAAAACATGAGAAAACAACAGCAAAAGAAGTAGAAGGCAAGAAATTGTTAAAATCAGAGCTGAAATTAATAAAATTGAAACAAAAGAAACAATTGAAAAATTGACAAAACTAAAAGTTGATTCTTTGAAAAAATAAATAAAATCGACAGACCCTTAGCCATGTTAAGGAAGAGAAGAAGAGAGAGAACTCAAATTACTAGCATACGGGATGAAAATGGCAATATCATAACAGACACATCAGAAATACAGAAGATAATCAGAAATTATTTTGAATCCTTATACTCCAATAAATTAGAAGATAGTGAAGGCATCAATAAATTTCTTAAGTCATATGATCTGCCCAGATTGAGTCAGGGGGATATAGATAACCTAAACAGACCAATATCAATTGAGGAAACAGAAGAAATCATCCAAAGACTACCAACTAAGAAAAGCCTAGGATTGGATATATATACAGCAGAGTTTTACAAAACCTTTAAAGCGGAACTAATACCAGTAGTTTTCAAGATATTTCAGGAAATAGAAAAAGAGGGACAACTTCCAATTTTATTCTAGGAGGCCAATATTACCCTGATTCCTAAACCAGACAAAGACACTTCAAAGAAACAAAACTACAGACCAATATCTCTAATGAACCTAGATGCAAAAATTCTCAATAAAATTCTGGCAAATCAGACACAAAAAAATATTAAGAAAATGTGCAACATGATGAAGTAGGATTCATCCCTGGGCTGCAAAGCTGGTTCAATATATGGAAATCAATAATTGTTATTCACCACTTCAATAGACTTAAAAATAAGAACCATATAATCATCCCGATATATGCAGAAAAAAACATTCGACAAAGTACAGCAACCCATTCTGTTCAAAACTCTAGAAAAACTAGGGATAATAGGAACATACCTCAATATTGTAAAAGCAATCTATGCTAAGCCTCAGGCCAGCATCATTCTAAATTGATAAAAACTGAAGGCATTCTCTCTAAAATCTGGAACAAGATAGGGATGCCCTCTCTCAACACTTCTGTTCAACATAGTTTTCGAAACACTGGCAAGAGCAATTAGAAAAATGAAAGAAATTAAAGGCGTAAAAAAAAGGAAAAGAAAAACTTAGATTATCACTATTTGTAGCTGACATGATTATGTACCTAGCAGACCCAAAAGGGTCTACAAAAACCTATTAGAGCTAATAAATGAATTCAGCAAAGTGGCAGGATATAAAATCAACACGCATAAATCAAAGTAATTCCTGTATATCAGTGACAAATCCTCTGAAATGGAAATGAGGAAACCACTCCACTCAGAATATCCTCAAAAAAATAAAATACTTGGGAATCAACCTAACAAAAGAGGTGAAAGACTTACACAATGAAAACTACAGAACCCTAAAGAGAGAAATAGAAGAAGATCTTAGAAGATGAAAAAATATACCCTGTTCATGGATACGCAGAACTAACATCATCAAAATGGCGATATTCCCAAAAGTTCTCTGTAGGTTTAATGCAATGCCAATGAAAATCACAACGGCATTTCTTGTAGAAATAGATAAAACAATAATGAAATTCATATGGAAAAATTAAAGATTTAGAATAGCAAAAACAATGCTAAGCAGGAAGTGTGAATCAGGCGGTAGAGCGATACCAGACCTCAAACTATACTACAGAGCAATACTAACAAAAAGAGCATAGTACTGGTACCAAAATAGGTGGTTGGACTAATGGTACATAATAGGGGACACAGAAACAAATCCACAAAACCACAACTATCTTATATTTGATAAAGGGGTTAAAAGCATGCAATGGAGGAAGGATAGCATCTTCAAAAAACTAGTGCTGGGAAAACTGGAGTTCCATATGTAACAAAATGAAACGGAATCCCTTTCTTTCGCCATACACAAAAGTTAAGTCAAAATTAATCAAACAGCTTGATATCAAATCAGAGACACGGCTTCTGATAGAAGAAAACATTGGCTACGATGTACATACTGTGGGGTCGGGCTCCAAATTCCTCAATAGGACACCCATAGCACAAGAGTTAATAACTAGAATGAACAAATGGGACTTACTCAAACTAAATAGATTTTTCTCAGTAACAAAAACAATAAGAGAGGTAATTAGAGAGCCTACATCCTGGGAACAAATCTTACTCCTCACACTTCAGAGAGAGCCCTAATTTCCAAAGTATACAAGGAACTCAAAAAATTAAACAATAAGAAAACGAATAATGCAATCAACAAATGGGCCAAGGACCTGAACAGACACTTCTCAGAGGAGGACATACAATCAATCAACAAGTCCATGAAAAAATGTTCACCATCTCTAGCAGTCAGAGAAATGCAAAACAAATCCACCCTAAGATACCATCTCGCTCCAGTATGAGTGGCAGCCAATATGAAGTCAAACAACAACAAGTGGTGGCGAGGATGTGGGGAAAAGGGTACACCTGTACATTGCTGGTGGGACTGCAAATTGGTGCAGCCAATTTGGAAAGAAGTATGGAGATTTCTTGGAAAGCTGGGAATGGAAACATCATTTTACCCAGCTATTTTTCTTCTCAGTCTATTCACTAAAGACCTAAAAAGAGCATCGTACAGGGACACTGATAAATCGATGTTCCTAGCAGCACAATTCACAATAGGAAGACTGTGGAACCAAACTCGGTGCCCTTCAAAAGATGAATGGATAAAAAAAAATTGTGGCATTTATACACAATGGTGTATTATTCTGCATTAAAAAATGACAAAATCATAAAATTTGCAGAGAAATGGATGGCATTAAACAGATTATGCTAAGTGAAGAGAGCAAAAGCCTAAAAAACAAATGCCAAATGTTTTCTTTGATATAACGAGAGTAACTAAGAACAGAGTTGGGAGGAAGAGCATGAGAAGAAGATTAACATTAAACAGGGGTGACAGGTGGGAATGAAAGGAAAGAGAAGGGAAATTGCATGGAAATGGAAGGAGATCCTCATGGTTATACAAAATTAAATACAAGAGGAAATGAGAAGAAAGGGGAATAAAACAAGGGGAAGAAATAAATTACAGTAGGTGGTGTAGAGAGAGAAGATTGGAGGGAAGGGGATGGGAGATAGTAGATAGGAAAGACAGCAGAATACAACAGACACTATAGCAATATGTAAAACAGTGGATGGGTAACCAATGGGATGCTGCAATCTGTATACGGGGAAAAATGGAAGTTCATAACCCACTTGAATCAAAGTGTGAAGTATGATATGTCAAGAACTATGTAATGCTTTGAAGATCCAACAATAAAAATTAAAGGAAAAAAAACTCATGGAGAACTATTTAAATAAAAATTGACTAGATTTATAACACCTACACTTTATCATGCAAAAGGAAGTCCAACTATACACCATGCCTCCTCTGAACTTCTTGTATTTCTATTCTGTTTGGGTTATTTTTCTCCATCATATTAGGAATAGTAGTCTGAGTCTAGTAGGGTATGCGTTAGTGTCAGAGATTCAGTATTTCGAATGGAAAATAGGAAAATGAATCCAATGTGTATGCAAACATGTGCTACATGAAAATCTTCCAACTCTCATCCACAACAATGCCTTCACATCACCTTCGCCCCAAATAAGAAACAATTAGAGGAGAAGAGTTAGAAATTCTGTGAATATATATCTGGAATAGAAAATGCTCAGGAGTTCACAAACTTGGATGTAATAGAGGAGTATTCCAACGTAAGGGACAGGGTAAACACTCCAGAAATATGGAGGTCTGCTGGCCTAAAAAAAAATTCTTGAGAAACTACCTCTGAGGATGGGCACTTGAAATATATGTTGTTGTAAGGAGTTTTAGCTTCCTTTGTATAGAGACCATCAAAGCTGGGTCTGCATCTATGTTTCCTGGAGGACATTCTTTCTTATTTTCCAATGCACATGAGGCAGCAGTGCTGAATTCTCACTTTGTAGGTAAATTGTGGCCACTGGGGGCTAAGTGTCTCCCCGTGTGGACAGTGAAGCTTTTTGGTCATCCTCAACTTTTCGTGGTTTTTTCCTGCTGCTGCACTGGGAGTTTGGTATTTACTTTATGAAATACAAGGAGTTCAACTGGGACACAGTGCTGGAGGGAGTTCTGTCACGTGTGGTTTTTCAGGGTCTGCAAGAGAATGCAACAATCAGGCTTCATTCCCCCATAGCTTGCCCCCTTGTCCATAGCAACCTGATTCTGCACATTGCCCTGAAAACTATCCATATAACAAGATGCCTTTACATTCAAGGGTCTCCTCACTGCACCGTGTCAGTGTCAATCCATTTGGAAATCAATGGCAAATCCACATGGCCCCACCACAGATGATTTATCACACACCTGCACACCACAGCTTTGGCCCCACTACTCAGGAGGGTCCAACTTACTGGCAACTCTGTTCTGCACAATTTTCCTTAAACCCATTTAATCAAGGCACTGTCTGGTACACCACAAACTCACACCCACACCCACAATGGCACCTCCTTCCCCCAAGTAGGACTGTGACTATCTGGAGTGTCCTCTGACTGGTGGGCCATAATATTTTCCCCCCGAAATGGCCTGTCATGTCTCAGATCTGGTCTCCTTTGCCAACTCTGTAAAACTGTGAGGAGTCAGCGGTTAGCCACTACCTGCAATCTCAGGAAAAGACCCTCTTCAGAGCTCTACTGGCAATTGGCCCTCCTCACATCAGTAGTTACCAAGAAGGTCTGACTCTGTACTTTGTAAATCCAAAAAAGTGGGCCCACTGGGACTGGTACTGCGACTGGCTCTGGGTACCTGGCTTCTTGGATCCCAAGATCATAGAGTTCCGTCACCAAGGAAGTTAGGTAGGTCACTTCCTTCAGGAACTGAATGAGGTCGCTGCCTTGGCAACCACTTTGTCCTAACAGTTGCTTCCATGGGTCCCATGAGATGGAGGCTGCCCCTACTTCCTGTGAAAATTTGACTACTTAGAATGGAATATCAACAATAGGCACGTGGGAACAGCTGTACACGCAGGGCTGGTTTGGTCCATCTTCTCTATATTAAGAAGAGAGAGGCTGATTCAGACACATCCCTTTTTCCTGTCCAGGTCGTTTGCCAAGGAAAATGGCTTTTGCTCTCTCAGGTCCTTCATAGCTGCCTACATCTTCTCCAGGGATCATTTCTGCATGGAACTTTGAGGTTCTCAGTAGTTTGCAGATAACCTACATTCCTTTATTGTAAGGCGAACTCTGTCCCTGCTCTTTTGTAATGTTAGATTGAGGCAACAGTATAGAACTCAATAACACAATTAATAACATAGACTTAATTGACATATACAGAATAAATCACCCAACATCAAGCAGTTACACTTTTTTATCAGCAGCACATGGATCCTTCTCAAAATAGATCATATATTACATCACAGGGCAATTCTTAAACAATATAAAGGAGTAAAGATAATGCCATGCATCTCATCTGATCATAATGGAATGAAACTGAAAATCAATGATAAAAGAAGTAAAGAAAAATCATGCATCACTTGGAGAATAAACAATAGGTTACTGAATGATCAATGGGTTTTAGAAGACATCAAGGAGGAAATTAAAAAATTCTTAGAGATAAATGAAAACACAGACACAACATATCAAAATCTATGGGACACATTGAAAGCAGTTTTAAGACGAAATTTCATTGCTTGGAATTCATTCCTTAAAAAAAGAAAATAACCAACAAATTAATGATCTCATACTTCATCTCAAAACCCTAGAAAAAGAAGAAGAAAACAAGAGAAAAAGAAGTAGAAGGCAAGAAATAATTAAAAGCAGAGCTGAAATTAATGAAATCGAAACAAAAGAAACAATTGAAAAAATTGAGAAAACTTAACGTTGGTTCTTTCAAAAAATAAATAAAATCGACAGAACCTTAGACATTTTAATGAAGAGAAGAAGAGAGAGAACTCAAATTACTAGCATACGGGATGAAAAAGACAATATCACAACAGACACTTCAGAAATACGGAAGATAATCAGAAAATATTTTGAATCCTTATACTCCAATAAAATAGAAGATAGTGAAGGCATCGATAAATTTCTTAAGTCATCTGATCTGCCCAGATTGAGTCAGGAGGATATGGACAACCTAAACAGACCAATATCAATGGAGGAAATAGAAGAAACCATCCAAAGACTATCAACTAAGTAAAGCCCAGGACCGGATGTGTATACAGCGGAGTTTTAAAAAACATTTAAAGAGGAATTAATACCAATACTTTTCAAGCTATTTTAGGAAATAGAAAAAGAGGGAGAACTTCCAAATTCATTCTACGAGGCCAACATCACCCTGATTCCTAAACCAGAGAAACTCACTATAAAGTAGCAAAACTACAGACCAATATCTCTTATGAACCTAGGTGCAAAAATCCTCAATAAAATTCTGGTGAATCGGATACGAAAACATATCAAAAAATTGTGCACCATGAGCATGTAGGATTCATCCATGGGATGCAAGGTTCGTTCAATATACAGAAATCAATAAATGTTATTTCCCACATCAATAGACTTAGAAAGAAGAACTATATGATCATCTCGATAGACGCAGAAAAAGCATTCAACAAAGTACAGCATCCCTTTATGTTCAAAACTCTAGAAAAACTAGGGATAACAGGAACCTACCTCAATACTGTAAAAGCAATCTATGCTAAGCCTCAGGCTAGCATCATTCTGAATGGAGAAACATTGAAGGCATTCCCTCTAAAATCTTGAACAAGACAGGGATGCCCTCTCTCACCATTTCTGTTCAACATAGTTCTAGAAACACTGGCCAGAGCAATTAGACAGACAAAAGAAATTAAAGGCATAAAAATAGGAAAAGAAAAACTTAAATTATCACTATTTGCAGATGACATGATTCTATACCTAGCAGACCCAAAAGGGTCTACAAAGAAACTATTAGAGATAATAAATGAATTCACCAAAGTGGCTGGATGTAAAATCAAAATGCACAAATCAAAGGCATTCCTGTATATCAGCAAAAAATTGTCTGAAATGGAAATGAGGACAACCACTCCATTTACAATATCCTCAGAAAAAATAAAATACTTGGGAATCAACCTAACAAAAGAGGTGAAAAACTTATACAATGAAAACTACAGAACCCTAAAGAGAGAAATAGAAGAAGATTTTAGAAGATGGAAAAATATACCTTGTTCATGGATAGGCAGAACTAACATCATCAAAATGGCGATATTACCAAAAGTTCTCTATAGGTTTAATGCAATGCCAATCAAAATCCCAACGGCATTTCATGTAGAAATAGAGAAAGCAATCATGAAATTCATATCGAAAAATAAAAGACCCAGAATAGCAAAAACAATGCTAAGCAGAAAGTGTGAATCAGGCGGTATAGCGATACCACACATCAAACTATACTACAGAGCAATAGTAACACAAAGAGCATGGTACTGGTACCAAAACAGGCGGGTGGACCAATGGTACAGAATAGAGGACACAGAAACCAATCCAAAAAACTACATACTATCTTATATTTGATAAAGGGGCTAAAAGCATGCAATGGAGGAAGGATAGCATCTTCAACAAATGGTGCTGGGAAAACTGGAAATTCATATGAAAAAAAATGAAACTGAATCCCTTCCTCTCGACATGCACAAAAGTTAACAAAAAATGGATCAAGGAGCTTGATATCAAATCAGAGACACGGCGTGTGATAGAAGAAAATGTTGGCTACGATCTACATACTGTGGGGTCTGGCTCTAAATTCCGCAATAGGACACCCATAGCACAAGAGTTAATAACAAGAATAAAGAAATGGGACTTAATCAAACTTGATTTTTTTTTCTCAGCAAAAGAAAGAATAAGAGAGGTAAATAGGGAGCCTACATCCTGGGAAAAAATCATTACTCTTCACCCTTCAGATAGAGCCCTAATATCCAGAGTATACAAAGAACTCAAAAATTAGACAATAAGATAAAAAATAACCCAATCAACAAATGGCCCAAGGACCTGAACAGACACTTCATAGAGGAGGAATACAATCAATCAACAAGTACATGAAAAAATGCTCACCATCTCTAGCAGTCAGAGAAATTCAAATCAAAACCACCATAAGATACCATCTCACTCCAGTAAGATTGGCAGCCATTATGAAGTCAAACATCAACAAGTTTTGGCGAGGATGTGTGTAAATGGGTACACATGTACATTTCTGGTGGGGCTGCAAATTGGTGCAGCCAATTTTGAAAGCGGTATGAAGATTTCATGGAAAGCTTGAAATGGAACCCACCACTTGACCCAGCTACTACTCTTCTCGGTCTATTTCATAAAGACCTAAAAAGAGCATGGTACATGGACACTGCTACATTGATGTTCATAGCAGCACGATTCACAATAGCAAGAGTGTGGAACCAACCTAGATGCCCTTCAATAGATGAATGGTTAAAAAATGTGGCATTAATTCACAATGGAGTTTTACTCAGCATTAAAAAATGACAAAATCATAGAATTTGCAGGGAAATTAATGGCATTAGAGCAGATTATGCTAAGTGAAGGAAGCCAATCCCTAAAAAACAAATGCCAAATGTCTTCTTTGATATAAGGAGAGTAACAAAGAACAGAGTAGGGACAAAGAGCATGAGAAGAAGATTAACATTAAACTGGGATGAGAGGTAGGAGGGAAAGGGAGAGAGAAGGGAAATTACATGGAAATGGAAGAAAACCCTCAGGGTTATACAAAATTACGGACAAGAGGAAGTGAGGGGAAAGGGGAAAATACAAGGGGGAAAAATAAATTACAGTATAGGGGGTAGAGAGAGAAGATGGGAGGGGAGAGGAGGGGAGGGGGGATAGTAGAGGATAGGAAAGGCAGCAAAATACAACAGACACTAGTATGGCAATATGTAAATCAATGGATGCGTAACTGATATGATTTTGCAAACTATATACGGGATAAAAATGGGAGTTCATAACTCACTTGAATCAAAGTGTGAAATATGATATATCAAGAACTATATAATGTTTTGAACAACAAACAACAAAAGTTAAAAAAAACACATGGAGAACTATTTCAACAAAAAATTGACTAGATTTATAACTCCAATTCTACATAATGCAAAAGGCAAGTCCAATTATACACCATGCCTCCTCTGAAATGCTTGTATGTCTATTCATTTTGGGTTATTTTTCTCCATTATATTAGGATTAGGAGTCAGAATATAGAGTCTAGTAGGGTATGGGTTAGTGTGAGTGATTCAGTATTTCGAATGAAAATTAGGAAAATGAATCCAATGTTTATGCAAATATGTGCTAAAAATAATCATCCCACTCTCATCAAGAACAATGCCTTGACATTACCTTCGCCCCAAGTTAGACACAATTAGAGGAGAAGAGTTAGAAAATCTATGAATACTTATCTGGAATGGAATATGCTCAGGAGTTCACAACTTTGGGGGTGGTAGAAGAGTTTCCAAAAGTAAGGGACAGGGTAAACACTTCACAAACATGGTGCTCTGCTGACCGGAAGACTTATGAGAAACTGCCTCTGAGTTTGGGCACTGGAAATATATGTTGTAGTCAGGAGCTTTAGCTTCCTTTGCAGTGAGACCATCAAAGCTGGGTCTGCATCTATGTAACCTGGAGCACATGTTTTCTTATTCTTTAATGAACATGAGGCAGTAGTGCAGAATTCTCTCTTTGTATGTAAACTGTGGCCAATGGGGGCTAAGTGTCTTCCTGTGTGGACTCTGAAGCCATGTGGTCATCCTCCATTTTTCATGGTCTTTCTAGCTGCTGCAATGGGAGTTTGGTGTTTGCTTCACGAAATACAAGTAGTTCAACTGGGACACAGTGCTGGAGGGAGTTCTGTCATGTGTGGTGGGTCAGGGTCTGCCAGGAGAATGCACCAACCAGTCTTCTATCCAACATAGACTTCCCCCTTGTCCCTAGCAACTTGATTCTGAACATTGCCCTGAAACCTCTCCATATAACAAGATGCCTTTACATGCAAGGGTCTGCTGGCTGCACCATGTCAGTCAAAAGCCATTTGGAAGCCAATGGCCAATCCACATGACACCAACACAGATGTTTAATCACACACCTGCCCACCACTGTTCTAGGCCCACTACTCAGCAAATTCCAACTTACTGGCATCTCTGTTCTACACCATTTTCATGAAACCCCGTGATTCAAGGCACTGTCTGGTACACTCATGATCAGCAACAGGACATCCAAAGGTTCTCCAGTGCCACCTGGTCATGGGAATTTCAAAAATTTCATGGTATTTATCTAGCCATTGTTCAAGTATCAAGTTGGATGCACTGGTTTTTCAATTCATTCAGGAACCATTAAATGGTGAGGATGAAAGCTCTGGAGAACTCTAAAAGGCAACGCTTCCCAACGAGTGGCCAAAATGTCACATGAAGCCTGACCCATTGATGTCTACTCAATGTGAGTTCAATATGTGTTTTGACTCTTTACTATGGTTGCCAAGTCTTTCAGAATAAAATCGTCTTATATCCTGGTGGAGATTCCCAGTGCACTGTGGAAAGACACCCTGAGACTAGATCTCAGTTTCCAAGGGCGACTCTCATGTGTGGCCTCCTAAAATCCCACCAAAATTAATGGCAATACTTCCCTGAAGTCAGTTCCAGAACTCAGTCTCTAAGGGGAATCACACCAGAGTTCAGGTCCAGGTGTACCCAGTCATCTCTTCCAACCAGCACACAAATGACCACAATTAAAACCAAAACACTGCCACATGGCCCTTATCATCTTCCATATAGACACTCATCGTAACCTCTGGATGGAATTTTCCATGAGGGGCGAAGCCCAAGACAGTTTCCAAAATAAACTCCCTTGCCCCTCATTTGCCTAAAGTCAGGGTGACCTAGACACCCTTCCTGTGAACCAGGAGTGATCAAATAGGCCTGCCGTTAATACTGTTCTGATTCTCCAATTTAATCCTACTGATTGTCAGGTATAAATCCTTTATGTGAGTTGGAGGCAATAGAAAACCCAAGCACACATGGGATCTTTCTTTAGATCTATCACCTTCTGAGAATCAAAGCCCCAACCTCACACAGGGCCAAGAGGCTGATTCAGACACATCTCTTTCCAAAGCAATTAAGCAAAGATCCACAGGTGATGCCCATTCATTTCCATTTGAAAAATGTTTTCTTCAGGCTTCAGAAAGGGGTGGCCTGAGGCAAATACCTTTCTGACATTCAGGGCAACATAACCATAGGTAAGCAAATGGGCCAAAGCAAGGTTTTTAAACTGAGACTTTACTGGTTACACTGATATCTGAGTTTTCTGAGATGTTCCCATTCCCTTCAGCTATCCATTACATGGCCATGTAACAGATTTTGGAGGTGGTTCATATCTTGGCCACAAAACCATGAGCCTATTCTGGAGAGAGGCCAGAAATCAAGATGTGTAGAGGACCTTAGGAAGATAGTAGGTGTTGCCAATCCATAAGGCAAGCCACAGTCCATTTATAAAGTGGGCAGGATGAATGCTGGGAAGCTTCCAACTAGACAGGAAACCTCCATTGATGCATTCTCTTTTCTAAAGACTACAACCACGAACACAGTGGATACACAGACATAGAAACACTCGCCTTGCCAAACGACTTCCTAGAAACAGTCAACTCCAAACCATACAAACCACCATTCCTACCTATTTTCAGAACATGAGACAAAACCACAAACTCACATCCACATCCACAAAAGCACCTCCTTCCCTGAAGTAGGTCTGTGACTATATGGAGTGTCCTCTGACTGGTGGGCCATACTATGTTCCCCCAAAATGGCCTGGCCTGTCTCAGATCTGTTCTTCTTGGCCCACTCTACGAAGTTGTCAGCAGGCAGCATTGAGCCAATACCTGCTATCTAGGGAAAGGCCCCTTTTCTGAGCTCTACTGGCATTTGGCCATCCTCATATCATTAGGTACCAAGAAAGACTGACTCTGTCCTTGGTAAATCCAAACAAGTTCGACCACTGGGACTGGGACTGGGACTGGCTCTGGGTGCCTGGCTTCTTGGATCCCAATTTCAGAGAGTTCCATCACCAACGAAGTTAGGTAGGTCACCTCCTTCAGGAACTGAATGAGATCACTGCCTTGGCAACCACTTTGTCCTAACAGTTGCTTTCATGAGTCTCATGAGATGGAGGCTGCCCCTACTTCCTGTGACACTTTGACAAGTTTGAATGGTATATCAACAATGGCCACCCGGGAACACCTCTCCACGCAGGTCTGGTTTGGCCCATCTTCTCTACATTAAGAAGAGAGAGGCTGATTCATACACATCCCTTCGTTATCACAAGGTGTTTGCCATGGAAGATGGCTTTTGCTCTCTCAGGTCCTTCATAGCTGCCTACATCTTCTCCAGGGATCATTTCTGCATAGAAATTTGAGGTTCTCAGCAGGTGTAAGATCCCCTACATTCCTGTATTGTAAGATGAACTCTGTCCCTGCTCTTTTGTAATGTTAGATTGAGGCAACATTGTATGGTTAGGGATAATAACAGGATCGATTTGGTTTAGGAATCATTCTGTGGGATGAATAATGGTATTGGGAACCTGCAATATTTATAGGAATACAGAGGTGAAATATAAGTATGTAAACAGAAATCTAGGTGAGATTTGAAGCTCAGAAGTGCATTGGGCAATTGATTGTGATACATAGCTTTAAATTACGTTCTGCACACATGTCTCAGATAAGTCGATATACAATGCCATAGGACTTGTACCTTGGATGATTGAATGTAGAGGAGAACATCCACTCAAACAGGGATAATCAAAAGGATCAGGAAGATAGTCGGTAGATTTTGGAACAAGGGTGAATTTAGTATTTGTACCAAAAGTTCTTTAGCAATTGGTTTTTGGTTAGAGAGTGAATATCAATGTCAGCACATGTGAAGGGTCAGTCACAATGATGAACTGGGGAAAATATGTAGGAAAGCCGATATCAATAGAGACATTAGGAAATCAGGCAAAGTACAGGGTGAGTGATAGTATTAGACATTTTCAACAGTTTTGAGGTTGAATATATTAGGAAGAAACAAATATGTAGTCACTGATAGGATTGACATTTGAGAGCGTTATGCAAGCTCGACATGGATGTTTTTAGTAATCCATGTTCAGTGTCCATTTAGGCTTTGGTACAATCACACGTGTGAATTTTGCATTTTGCGTCCAGAATATTACTGTGATAACATGCATATTTAGATCAGGTGACATGAGTATTTCTTCCTCTATTACTGGGAGCAATATTTTGAAAACGTATAAATTAGTATTGGGGGTACAAAGAGGTGTACCCTGTGTCTATGAATATAGATAATGCATGAATAGACCATACTGTGAATAAATAATATAACTGGTTCCACATTAAATCATGGATTGAATTGATATCAGAAAATATATAAGAAATCTTATATTGATATACAATCATTCATTCCAAACAGTTATACATCTAATTGTGAAATGATAGTTATGGTTTATCATGAAGGGTGTGTGAGTTTTGCTTAAACAATTATAAAGAAAATCGGAAATAATATGTTTGGAAAGAAGTCTCACGAATAGACCAGTTAAGAAATCTGGAGTAATGCATGTGTTCTGAAGCAGGAAGTGATTGAAAGTGAAACAAATGCCTATAAATTTGCCAACTTGTGCAAGAAATATATACACTCTGATGTGCATAAACTGAAGAAATAGTAATGTACCAGTGTTGAATAAAAATGAACATCAAAATACAAATCATGCCCATAAGAGTCTACTTGCATTGCTGTTAAACTGGGGCAGTTACTGTAGAAATATTAGGATAATGCCGCAGTCTTGCTGGGCACAATCAGGAGCCACTTGTCAAAAGAAACTAACTTTATTTTTAAAACCACACACGCCAAACAAAACAGCCTCTCAGGAAAAACCCTCAGAGCCCCAACTGCCACCACTGGCTTCCCAAAAGCCTCTTCCTCCCACACAAGCCTCTCTCCACCTCCCAAAATCCTCCTGCTCTTGAGGCCGATTGGCTATGTCATGTGGGCAAAGCCAAATAAGTCCCCTAATGAGCAACTCCGTGGTCTGAAAGGGCAGGGAAACAGCCCAATGAGCATCACCGCAGAGGAGCCAATCAGCTAGATGTTGCTGTGAGCCAATCATCAGCCAGCAGCTGGAAGTTTGCTGGCTTCTGGAATTTTGCTGGGGCCCCTTCGGATGTGGCTCTCAACATCTCCCCCTCTCTGTTTAAACAACACACATGTGGCTTAGGGACAGTGCCTGCCTTAGGTTGTCCAATAGTACATATGGTCCTTACCCGTTAAGTTGGTACCATTGCAATTGGATCTTACCCATCACTGACTACTGGTCCAGTTTACAGCAACACCTGTGGAGAGGTCTTTGTACCACCGGGGGGTGGTGAGGTTCTTTGCCTCACCTGTAATGGCCCCCAAACATTAGCTGGACGATAATGACACACAGAAGAGAGGAAGATACACCAAGCCAATTGACGGCTCCTTTTGGAAAAATTGTACCACCGATGACATCATCAGCAAATATACCCGAACACTACCACAAGTCGCTGCACAAACAGGTAGTTTACAATGCATACAGGAGAGTTCTCAATGTGTCTAGGCAAGTTCTGCAAGCATTTCAGTGATGGCTATTGCAGAAGCTGTAGATTGGTTTTATCTTTGATTTCACCAGCACTGGGATGAAGATAGGAATTCTGGCAATAATGGCTAAAGAAAAATTATGTAACATTCCAGAAGGCACTGAAAGAAAACAATTTTCTTAACTATTTACATTGTCTTGAAGATAATTATTAAATATAATGAAAAGGAAAGGTGAAAGAAAGGAAACAGATCTGTTAACCTCCTTTTTTTCAAATTTTAAAACAAACCTCAACAGCTCTTTACCCAATTTAAATTAAACCATTTAAATAATGTGAATAAAAAAATATTTGGATCCATTTTTTTATGAGCGCTCATCATATATCATATATGGACATACGAACATTCAAACATATAACACAAAACACAAGTGTGCACACATAATATAATACATACAACACATAACCTAATAGTAAAGGCCTTATAACTTTTTACACGTGAAATCTCCATTGCAATGTTCAAAAACTCTTTTGTCAAAAAATAGAACTGATCAGCAAAACATTAAACTAGGTCTGTATGAGCTCAAAAAACAAAATAGAATGTGGGAAAGGGCAATAATAAAATAGATAATGAAAAAAGCATCCTGGTTCTATCTCAGATGTAAGGATAGTCAAACTGGAATTTTGGATATCAGCTGATAAGGCCTTGAGTCAAATCATCTTCTTTTTGGATGTGCCCTGATATGTCTTATAAAGAATAGATCTTTTCTGTCCCAGATTAGACTTTTTATATTGGAAAGTAAAGAGAAAACAGTAGAGAAAGGAGAAATCTTACCAGCAACTTCAAGGGATACTATAGCATTAACTATATACTGACTATCGGAAAATAAATTAAATACAGAATATTTAAATATCTCAAAAGCTTGTAATACTGCATTAAGCTCTACCTTTTGAGCTGATTGTTTGGGTACTAAAAATTTATAAGTTTTATCAGGTATAACTATTGCTGCTGTACCATTATTTGATACATCAGTGAATATATTTGAAGCATTCATGATAAGTGTTTTTCTTCCCAATTTTGGAAAAATTACAGGATGCGATGACCAAAAAGACAATAAAGGGTTAGATGGTAAGTGGTTATCAAAATAAACATTAGATTGGACCATGATTATTGCCCAAGTATTTAACTCATTAGCTAACTCATCAATTTGATTCAGAGTATATGGAGTAAAAATTTTATTGGAAAAAATTCCAAACACTTCCTTTGCTGCTTTAATTCCTTTGAGTATTAATTATCCTAAAGCCTCAGGATACCTAGTAAGAATAGTGTAAGGAGAATAAGATAAATGTATCCATAATAATGGACCTTCTTGCCAAAATACTCCTGTAGGAATATTTTTTGTTGGTAGTACAATAAATAATAAAGGCAAACTTATATTAATTCTATCCAAATGCATATTTTCCATATATGTTTCATTGATTTTTAATGCCTTTCTTGCTTCAGGTGTTAACATGCGAGGTGAATTTTTATCTGATAGACCTTTTAGGATATCAAATAAATGTCCCAAATCTTCTGTTGGTATACCTAGATAAGGCCTTATCCAATTTATGTCTCCTAATAACTTTTGAAAGTCGTTATGTGATTTGAGTTGATCTACTCGTATTTGAATTTTTGGTGGACTGACCATGGTTGAGGATAACAGAACTCCTAAATAATTAATTGGAAAATTTAATTGTACTTTATCTATTGCTATCTCTACATTATAATTTTTAATAAGTTTGTAAGTGTGGCATAACTTTCTAGCAATGTGTTTTTAGCTTTGTGTGCTAATAATACATCATCCATATAGTGAAATATTTGTGTTCAGAATTTTGATTTCTAAGTGGCTGGATTACTTTGTTAACATAAATATGACACATAGTTGGGCTGTTAGCCATCCCTTGAGGGAGTACTTTCCATTCATATCTCTGATCAGGACCTTCATGATTCAGTGCAGGGATAGTAAAAGCAAAACCTGGACTATCCTTAGGATGAATTATAATTGAAAAAAAAACAATATTTAATATCTATAACTAAAACATACCAGGTTATTGGCAAAGCAGACAATTGAGGAATCCCTGATTGAGCAGGTCCCATAATAACCATCTCATTATTAATGGCTCTAAAATCTTGCAATAGTCTCCATTTACCAGATTTCTTTTTGATGACATAAATGGGAGTATTTTGGGGATATACAGTCGGTTGTATATGTCCTTCTGCTAATTGTTGTTTTACCAGGTCATGGACTGCTTGTATCTTTTCTTTAGTCAGGGGCCACTGAGGAACCCATACTGTCTTTCTGATTTTCAGGTAATTTTTATTGTCTCAGTGGCCCTTTCTGAAAATCCAACCCATGTCTCTCTGTTCCTTGATCTATTTGTATTGGTGCTGCTATGACTTATTCTTGTTTTTCTAATCTTTTTTCTTTCCTAAAACCTTGTCTAGTCATAATAGTGGCTGCATTTTGGTTGATGTTATTTGTTAATGTCAAACCTAATTGATCTAGGACATCTCGTCCCCATAAATTTATGGGAAGATGATCCAATACATATGGCTGTATAGTTCCTTCACATCCTTCAGGATCCTTCCTATCTAATACCATTTTACTTCTATGGGGATTAGTCGCCACTTATAGGCCTCGAAGTGTTTGAGTGGCTTGTTGTAATGGCCAATGTGTTTGCCATTCTTGACGAGAGATGATGCTAATGTCTGCACCTGTATCCAGTAGCCCATTCAATTCATGCCCTTGAATATTTAGTTTTAGCATGGGGCGAGAATCTAAATTTAAAGAAAGCATAGCCAAATCTACACCTGTGGAGCCTAATCCCTTGGAACATCTTTCTACAGTACGACTGGAAAATTTATCATATAGGCTGGGTATTATTAGTAACTGTGCTATTCTATCTCCTTGTGAAATTACTGATATGTCCTTTGGAGAACTGGCTATAATTTTTATTTCACCTTCATAATCGGGATCAATCACCCCAGGACTTATCATAAGTTCTTTTAGAGTAGAAGAGCTGCATCCCAATAATAAGCCCATGGTTCCTTTGGGAAGAGGTCCTTTTACCCCTGTGGGAATGATTTGAACTCCCATCTCTGGAGTTAGTACTGATCTGGCAGAGGCGCAGATGTCCAACACTGTGCTCCCTCTGGTTTGTCTGATGAGGGATCTGATGGACAATGTGTCCTGGGCACTACCCTGATGGGGTTGCTGGGTTCCTCCAGTGCTCTGTATATTTGTGGTTTGGGGCCCCGGAGCATTGGAACCCCCTGTCCATTTATTTGGCAATTGAGCCCAATGCCTTTCTCCATGATATCGTGGATAAACACCTGGTCCTTGTTCATTTTTTGATAATTGAGTACCCTCTATGGTGGTTTGAGAACAGCACTCATTAGCCCAATGTCTCCCTCTATGGCATTGTGGCCAAATACCTGGTATTCTACTCCTTTGATACCTAATATTGTTAAACCCTCCTTCTATGGGCCAATTCCTTTTAAAATGTCCTGTTTTTTCACATTGGTAGCATGTTCTTGGTCTGGCATCTAAAGCCTGTTTTACTGTAGCTGCCACAATTTGCCCTTGTTCATTAATGTATCTGGCAACTAAAGCCTGTTTTACTGCAGCTGCCATGACTTTCTCTTGTTCATTAATGTCTCTACATAATTAAATCAATGTGTTTAAATCTTCATTTTTCCATAGTCTAATGATATCTCTGCAACAACGATTCGCTTGCTCATAAGCCAGTTGTTTTAGTAATGGCATTGCTTGTTCTGTATTCCCAAAAACTCTGGTAGCTCTTTGAATAAGCCTATCTACAAATTCAGCATAAGGTTCATTAGCTCCTTGTATTACCTTAGATAATTGACCTTGTAAACCTCCATGTTCTTGTAAAGTCTTCCATGCCTTAATTGCATCTACACCAATTTGTGCACATACACCATGATCATATGCAATTTGCTGCTGCTGATCTTCATAAGGTCCCTTTCCTAACAACATATCTAGATTTCTCTGAGGATAACCAGCTCCTGCATTTCGCCTAGCTGTCTCCTTTCAACATTCCTCATTGGCAACCTTCCATAACATGCATTGTCCTCCATTTAACACAACATTACACATATTAGCCCAATCCACTGGCTTCATGTTCAAGTTGTTAATGGATTCGACCATGATTACATTGAAGGGTGCTTGAGGACGATAGGTTGTTACAGCCTCTTTTAGCTGCTTCACTGTTTTGAAATTTAAAGCATGGTAAACACGCTGCCCTCCTCCCTCAAATACAGGGCATGTTAATATTTGAAATCTTGTCTCAGGATCCTAACTATCAACTGCGGGAGTTGGGGGCCTCCCAGCATAAGAAAGTGGCCTTGTTAGTTGGACACTTATGTCATCTGGTGATAGAAAGGTGTTAGTAGCAGTCTCCTGTTGTAAATTTCCCCTGATGTTTTTTACTGTTTTAGACTTTCTTTCTCTGTCTAACTAGCTTTAGAGGCCTTCTCTTTTACTTGAATTTTTTCCTCTGTCTGACTAGTTCGAGAGACGTTCCCTTTTACTTGAATAGTTTCCTCTATCTGACTAGCTCGAGAGACCTTCTCTTTTACTTGAATTTTTTCTTCTGTCTGACTAACTTGAGACACCTTCTGTTTTACTTGAATCAATATGTCTTCTTCTTCCTCTACCATTGACTGAACTGAAGGCTTTGAACTAAGCAAACAAGATATGAATGTCCACAATGGCAATGTGCCAACTGGCAGAATCCCTGGGCTTTTCTTTTCTATTGTTTTTAAATCTGCACCATGATGGTTCCATTGTGATATATTTAACAACTCCTCCTTAAAAAGCCATGGTCTACATTTTTGTATTGTATCAACAATTGCCATGACTGCTCTTGATTTTACTGGGATGCCTCCTTCCTCTAACAATTTACTTAACACTTTTTTGGTTTGTTTTTTACTAATTTTTGATCCCATATTTCTACTATAATACAAACCAACAAGATAACACCAAACAAAAAAAGAGATAGAACGAAATAAAACTGGAACAACAAAAAATTATTATAGCCTTTCTCCCTATCTGTTCCTCAGACACAAATAGTTTTTCCTCAGATGTGAGCAGTTTTTCTTCCATCTCACTCATCTCCAGGGACAGGCAACTTAAAACAAAAGAGGAATCATAAAATGGCTACCCATCCTCTCGCCCTGCCCTCAAGAGCGAGCAGTTTACCTTATCAGTTACCCTCAGTCGCTCCCCATATGAGCCACCAAATGCCGCTGTCTGGCTGGGCACAATCAGAATCCACTTGTCAAAAGAACCTAACTTTATTTTTAGAACCACACACGCCAAGCAAAACAGCCTCTCAGGAAAAATCCTCAGAACCCCAACTCCCAACACCAGCTTCCCAAAAGCCTCTCCCTCCCACACAAGCCTCTATCCACTTCTCACAATCCTCCTGCTCTTGAGGCAGATTGGCTGGGTCACGTGGGCAGAGCCAAAAAAGTCCCCCAATGAGCAGCTCCATGGTCTGAATGGGCAGGGAAACAGCCCAATAAGCATCACCGCAGAGGAGCCAATCAGCTAGATGTTGCTGGGGCTGCTGTGAGCCAATCATAAGCTGGAAGTCTGAAAGGCGGGGAAACATCTCAATGAGCATCTCCAATGAGCATCACCACAGAGGATGAGCTAGAAGTTGCTAAGGCCGCTGTGAGCCAATCATCAGCCTGCAGCTGAAAGTTTGCTGGCACCTGGAAGTTTGCTGTGGCCCCTTCGGCTGTGACTATCAACAGGATACGTATGCACCATTCACTGAAGTTAGTTTTCAGTAATAGAAAACAAATATGAATTTCAGGTGGATGAATATTTCTGAAAATAATCTTGTGAAAAGTTGATTATAAATCCACATACTTGAACATGAATGAATTTAGGGAGTGTAAATAAGACACATATATTTCATATTTTGAAAAATCTGGAGAGTGTGTATGTGTGTATACACACACACACACACACAAATTTTAAAATGTAGCAACATATATGCCAATCGAAATTCACCATGAAATATACATCATTCACAGATCTAAAAATATTCAATTTACTTAACAGGGATTTATGTATAATGTTGTTCTCCTAGGAAGCTCACCCATAGGTTCAATTTTCAGTTCCAACAGCATCTAGGAGGAGTGATCTCTTCTCAAAATTTGTATCTGCCAAATCAGCTACCGCACAAAAATATACACGTGATAAAAGGTAGGATTCTTTATGTGCATATAAAATAGATGTGCTGAATAGGATACAGAGAAAGGGAGACAGGAATTCACATATTTGTTAACTTTAAAAACACATGGAGGACTATTTCAATTAAAAATTGACTAGAATTATAACACCTACTTGCAAAAGGCAAGTCCAAATATATACCATGCCTTCTCTGAACAGCTTCTATTTCTTTTCTGTTAGGATTCTTTTTCTCCATCATATTAGGATTAGTAGTCAGATTCTAGTACAGTATGGGTTAGTGTCAGGGATTCAGTATTTCAAATGGAAAATAGGAAAATGAATCCAATGTGTATGCAAACATATGCTAAACAAAAATCTTTCCACTCTCATCCAGAAAAATGCCTTGACATTACCTTCACCCCAAGTAAGACACAATTAGAGGAGAAGAATTAGAAAATCTGTTAATACATATCTGGAATGGAAAATGCTCAGGAGTTCACAACCTTGAAGGTGGTAGAGGAGTTTCCAAAAGTAAGGGAAAGGGTAAACACTCCAGAAACATGGAGCTCTGCTTGCCTAAAGACTTCTTGAGAAACTGCCTCTGAGGTTGGGCACTTGAAATATACGTTGTTGTCAGAAGCTTTAGCTTTCTTTGTAGTGAGACCATCAAAGCTGGGTCTTCATCTATGTGACCTGGAGGATGTTGTTTCTTATTTTCCTAATGAACATGTGGCAGCAGTTCTGAATTCTCTCTTTGTAGGTAAACTGTGGCAACTTGGGGCTAAGTGTCTCCCTGTTTGGACTGTGAACCCAGTTGGTAATCCTCCAGTTTTCGTGGTGTTTCTTGCTGCTGCACTTGGAGTTTGGTATTTGCTTCTTAAAATACAAGGATTTCAACTGGGGCACAGTGCTGGAGGGATTTCTGTCACATGTGTTGTGTCAGGGTCTGCATAAAAATGCACCAACCAGGCTTCTATCGCACATGCTTGCCCCCTTGACCATAGCAACTTGATTCTGAACATTGCCCTGAAAAATCTCCATATAACAAGATGCCTTTACATATAAGGGTCTGCTGGCTGCAGCATGTCAGTCACAAGCCATTTGGAAGCCAATGGCAGATCCACATGGCCCCAACACAGATGTTTTTTCACACACCTGCACATCACTGCTCTAGGCCCCAACTCAGCAGTCTCCAAATTACTGGCATCTCTGTTCTACACCATTCTCATGAAACCAAGTCAATCAAGGCACTGTCTTGTACACTCATGATCAACAGCAGAAGATCCAAAGTTACTCCAGTGCCATCTGGTCATGGGAATTTAAAAAATGTCATGGTACTTATCTAGCCATTTTTAAAGGATGAAGTTGGAGGCACTGTGGGTTGAAATTTATTCAGCAACCATTAAATGTTGAGGAAGTTTATTTCAATGAAAGTTCTGGAGAACTCTCAGAGGAAAGTCTTCCCAAAGAGTGACCAAAAAGTCACATGAAGCCAGGCCCATTGAGGTCTACAATATGAGGTCCATGTGAGTTTTGACTCTCAACTATTGCTGCCAAGTCTTTCAGAATGAAATCATGTGATATCCTGGCTGAGATTCCCAGTGTTCTGTGGATAGCTACCCTGGTCCAAGATCTCAGTTTCCAAGAGCGACTCTCATGCATGGCCTCCTAAAACCCCAACACAATTCATGGCAATACTTCTCTGACGTCAGTTCTAGACCTCAGTCTCTAAGGGTATCACACCAGAGTTCAAGCCCAGGTGGACCCAGTCATCACTTCCAACCACCACACAAATAAACACAATTAAAACCAAAACACTCCCACAAGGCCCTCATCCTCTTCCATATAGACACTAATCATAACCTCTTGCTGGAGTTTTCCATGAGGGGCGCAGCCCAAGACAGTGTTCAAAAGAGCTCCCTTGCCACTTATTTTCCTAAAGTCAGCGTGGTTTTTTACCATTTTTGTTTTGGATACACACATGGAATCTTTCTTTAGATCCATGAGGCGCTGAGAATCTAAGCCACAGCATCACACAGGGCCAAGAGGCTGAATCAGACACATCCTTATCCTAAGCAATTAAACAAAGAGCGACAGGTGATGCGCATGCATTTCCATTTGAAAACAGTTTTCATCAGTCTTCCCAAATGGGTGGACTGAGGCAAAGACCTCCTGAAATTCAGGTCAACAGAACAATAGGTAAGCAAAAGGCCAAAAGAAGGGTTTTTCCACTGAGACATTACTGGTCACACTGATATCTGTGTTTTCTGAGATGCTCCCATTTCCTTCAGCTATCCAGTACATGGCCATGTCACAGAGCTTGGAGGGGTACATATCTTGGACACAAATCCATAAGACTATTTTGGAGAGTGGCCAGAATTTAGGAAGAAAACATGAACTTAGGAATTTAGTAGGTGTTGCACATCTATAAGACAAGCCTCAGTCCATTAATAAATCAGGCAGGATGAATGCTGGGAAGCTTCCTAATAGACAGTACACATCCTTGATGCATTCTCTTTTCTAATGTCTTCAACCATGGACACAGTGGAATACATAGATAAAGAAACACTCACCTTGTCAAACGACCTACTATAAAGAGTCCACACCAAACCAAAAAAAACCCGCCTTTTCCACCTATTCTCAGAAGATGAGACAGAACCAAAAACTCACACCCACACCCACAAAGGCACCTCCTTTCCCCAAGTAGGTCTGTGACTATACAGTGTGTCCTCTGAATGGTGGGCCATACTATGTTACCCCAAAATGGCCTGTCTTGTCTCAGATCTGTTTTCTTTGGCCAACTCTGTGAAGTTGTAAGGATCCATTGGTGAGCCACTTTCTGCTTTCTCAGGAAGGGCCCCTCTTCAGAGCTTTCCTGGCATTTGGCCATCCTCACATCAGTAGGTACCAAGAAAGACTGACTCTGTCCTTGGTAAATCCAAACAAGTGAGACCACTGGGACTGGTACTGGGACTGGCTCTGTGTGCCTGGTTTCCTGGATCCCAAGTTCAGAGATTCCATCACCAAGAAAGTGAGGTAGGTCACTTCCTTCAGGAACTGAATGAGGTCACAGCCTTGGCAACCACTTTGTCCTAACAGATGCTTCCAAGGGTCCCATGAGATGGAGGCTGCACCTACTTCCTCTGACATTTTCATCAGTTAGAATGGTATATCAACCATAGGTACTGGGGAACAGCTCTCCACAGAGGCTTGGTTTGGTCCATCTTCTCTACATTAAGAAGAGAGATTCTGATTAAGACACAACCCTTTATCCTGACCATGTATTTTTTTGCCATGGAAGATGACTTTTGCCCTCTCAGGTCGTTCATAGCATCCTACACATTCTCCAGGGATTATTTCTACATGGACCTTTGAGGTTCTCAGCAGGTGGAAGATCCATACATTCCTGTATTGTAATACCAACTCTGTCTCTGCTCTTCTGTAAAGTTGGATTGAGGAACAGTGTATGGTTAGGATTAATAACATGTTCAATATGGGTTAGGAATCATTCTGCTTGATGAACAATGTTATTGGAAACCTGCGATATTTACATGAAAATATAGGTGAAATATAAGTATTGAAATATAAATCTAGGTAAGATTTGAATCCTAGACGGGAATTTGGCCTTTGAGTGGGATACTTAGCTTTGAATTATGTTCTGCACATATGTCTCAGATAAATTGATATGCAATGGCATAGATCCTTGTACCTTCGATGATTGAATGTAGAAGAGAGCATCCAGTTAAAAAAGGGATTTTTGCTAGGATTAGGAATATAGTCGGTAGGATTACGAAGAAGATTGAGTATAGAATTTGGACCAAAAGTTCTTTAGCAATAGGGTTTCTGGTAGAGATTGAATATAAATGTCAGCACATGTGAAGAGTCAGTCACAATGATGAACTGGGGAAAAAAGTAGGAAAGCAGATGTAAATAGAGAGTAGGAAATCAGGCAAATTATAAAATGAGTGAGAGGTTTAGACAGTTTCAACAGGGTGAGATTGAAAATGTAGTCTTAGGAAGAAACACATATGTAATCACCAATAGGATTGACATTTGAGAGCATTAGGCAACCTGGACATGGATGTTTTTAGTAATCCATGTTCACTTTCCATTTAGGCTTTGGGACAGTCATAAGTGTGACCTTTGCATTTTGTGTCCAGAATATTACTGTGATAAAATGTATATGTAGATCAGTTGACATGCATATTTTTTCCACCATTTCTGGGAGCAATATTTTGAAGATATAGAAATTATTATTGGGAGTACACAGAGGTGTACCATGTGTCTATCAATATATAGACAATGCATGAATAGACCATACTGTGAATAAATGATATAACTGGTTTCACTTTGAATAATGGATTGAATTGATATCTGAAAGTATACAAGAAATCTTTTATTGATGTACAATCATTCATTTAAACCAGTTTTACATCTAATGGTAATATTAGTGTTATGTTTTATCATGACGGGTGTGTCAGTTTTGCTTCAAAAGTGATAATGGAAATCGAAAATAATGTGTTTGGAAAGAAGTGTCACAAAAAGAGAAGTCAAGAAACATGGAGGAATACATGTGTTCTGAAGCAAAAGTGATTGAAAGCAAAACAAATGTGTATATATTTGCTAAATTGTGGATGAAATATACATCCTATGATGTGCATTAACTGGAGAAATAGTAATGTACCAGTGTTGAATAAAAATGAACGTCAAAATACACATTATATCACATAGGAATCTTCTTGCATTGATGTTAAACTGGGTCAGTTACTGTATAAATATTAGAATTTTATTTTGGTGTTATAATACAATTTATTTTAGCACTAGCATGCCACAGAATGTAGAAGAAAGAGCAATGGATTTTTAGTTATAACACTAATAATCTAGCATTTAATGATTATTTTGGGGAGTCTAGAATTTACATAAGGCTATGCAACATAATTTTTTGTATTTAACATTCATAAAATCTTGGAATTTTGGTAATATTTCTCCTTTTTTTATTTTTTCAGTTGTTGATAGACCTTCATTTTATTTATTCGTATGTGGTGCTGAGAATATAACCCACTGCCTCACACATGCTAGACAAGCATGTTAACACTGAGTCACAAACCCAGCCCCTCCACTTTTATCTTTTCATCAAACACTCCTCTCCCTCTTCTTTACTCACTTTCTTCCTCATTTTCCCCCTTCTCTCTCTTCCTTTTTCATTTTCCCTCCATAAGTATTTTTCTCTCATAGCATTACAAACAGTACTATGCTATGAAATTTACATTTAAAACCCTTTTTTATAGTCATTCTTTTTTCTTGAGAAAATTTAAAAATTATAACCACCTGATAAATATATTACAATACATTTATTATGCATATGTATCTATATTCATGCATATGTGTTACATACATATATATATATATATATATATATATATATATATATATATATATACATATATATTTAAAAGTACTTTGATTAGCCTGTTAAAAATAATATAGACCAAGTCTTTCTTAATTCTCAAGTCTTCCAGAATTAACATCTTGCAGTGAAAATCAAATAAACATATTTAAGTAAACAGGTATCATTCTTATTTATCAATACTGATAATTTAAGGTTTTTATATCACATTTAGCTGTAATATGGCATATTAACTCTTTTGAATTAGAGAATTTTTTTTTGAACAACCTATTATTTAAGGACCATATGCACTGACATTTTAAATGGCTTTCTTGTGATTTCACTTTCTATCAATTGCATATTAATTGCCAAATACTTATTTTAGTAATTTTCATATTCATAATTGATATAAAGTCAATTGATTAATTCTTTTTGTAAGGAGTTACTAATTACAGTAGGGACAGTATTAATAATTCTAAATCTTTATAAAAATGGTACAAAAATATTTTCATGCAAAATTATGTATAATTGCATGCTCTAAATGTTTGATTGTTGATACATATAATAAAGAGCTTTTGATGAGTCTCTTCCCCAGTAAAACAGAAAATGCAAAGATATAGTTGGGTATGTATGTCCAAACAAACATATGGAAAAATACACATTATCATCTAGAAACTATTAAATAAAAGATGAAAAGAACAATCCAACACATTGTACCAACTTGTCAGATGAGGTAGTATTCTGGAAGAATAGCCTAAGTCTAGACCTGGTCCATGTCAAAATATTCACAAAAAAATAAAATATGAAAAATATAGGAAATGCTATGAGTTTTTCTTGAAGGTAAGTGGATTATCCTTTAATCTCAATTATGTGCATTTTTAAAAGCCAGTTTTCTGGTAAAATAAATTTGTGATAGTTACAAGTACACAAAACAAAGTTTCTGCTTAGCAAAATGAATGCATCTCAACTCTTTTTTAGCTGATTTCTTCCCACTCAACTTTAAACCTTTATTTATTTATTTTTTATTGGTTGTTCAAAACATTACAAAGCTCATCCTATATCATCTTTCATACATTTGACTCAATTGGGTTATGAACTCCCAATTTTCCCCAAATACGAGTTGCAGAATCACATCGGTTACACATTCACATTTTTACATAATGTCATATTAGTGACTGTTGTATTCTGCTACATTTCCTATCCCCTACTATCCCCTACTATACCCCCTCCCATCCCCTCCCATCTTGTTTCTCTACCTCATCTGCTGTTGTTCACTTCTCTCCCTTGCCCCACCTTTCCCCAATTTTCCCTACCCCATTGTTTGAAGATGCTATCCTACTTCCATTGCATGCTTTTAGCCCCTTTTTCAAATATAAGAAAGTTGTAATTTTGAGGATTGGTTTCTGTGTCCTCTATTCTGTACCATTGTTCCACCTGCCTATTTTGTTACCAGTACCACGCTGTTTTTGTTACTATTGCTTTTAGTACAGTTTGAACTCTGGTTTCACTATACCTCCAGATTCATATTTTCTGTTTAGAGTTGCTTTTGCTATTCTGGGTCTTTTGTTTTTCCATCTTCTAAGATCTTCTTCTCTCTCTCTCTTTAGGGTTCTGTAGTTTTCAGTATATAAAACTTTCACGTCTTTTGTTAGGTTGATTCCCAAGTATCTTATTTTATTTGAGGATATGGTGAATGGAGTGGTTTTCCTCATTGCCATTTCAGAAGTTGTGTTGCTGACATACAGGAATGCCTTTCATTTATGCGTGTTAATTTTATATTCTGCCACTTTGCTGAATTCATTTATTAACTCTAGCCGTTTCATTGTAGACCCTTTGGGGTCTGTTAAATATATTTTCATGACATCTGCAAATAGCGATAATTTAAATACTTCTTTTCCTATTTTTATGCCTTTAATTTCTTTTGTCTGTCTAATTGTTCTGGCTAGTATTTCAAGAACTAAATTGAATAGAAGTGGTGATAGAGGGCATCCCTGTTTTGTTCCAGATTTTAGAGGGAATGCCTTCAGTTTTTCCACATTTAGGATGATGCTAGCTTGAGGTTTAGCATATATAGCTTTTACAATGTTGAGGTAAGTTCCTGTTAGCCCTAGTTTTTCTAGTGTTTTGAACATAAAGTGATGCTGAACTTTGTCAAATGTTTTTTTTCTGCATCTATTGAGATGATCATATGGTTCTTGTCTTTATGTCTATTGATGTGGTGAATGGCATTTATTGATTTCCGTATATTGAACAAGCCTTGCATCCCAGGGATGAATCTTACTTGATCATGGTGCACAATTTTTTTGATATGCTTTTGTATTCGATTCGCCAGGATTTTATTGACAAGTTTTGCATCGAAGTTCATTAGAGATATTGGTCTGTAGTTTTCTTTCTTTGAAGTGTCTTTGTCTGGTTTCGGGATCAGGGTGATTTATCCTCATAGAATAAATTTGGAAAAGCTCCTTCTTTTTGTTTTTCTTGAAATAGCTTGAAAAATATTGGTATTAATTCTTCTTTAAAGGTTTTGTAGAACTCCGCTGTATACCCATCCGGTCCATGGCTTCTTTTGGTTCGTAGTTTTTGATGGCTTCTTTCATTTCTTCCTT
This sequence comes from Callospermophilus lateralis, assembly GCF_048772815.1. NCBI lineage: Eukaryota > Metazoa > Chordata > Mammalia > Rodentia > Sciuridae > Callospermophilus > Callospermophilus lateralis. Next base: position 1,507,968 of record NW_027514446.1, on the reverse strand, counting down.
TGTTATTGGTCTGTTTAAATTGCGTGTGTCTTCCTGACTCAATCTGGGCAGATCTTATGACTTAAAAAATTCATCGATATCTTCACTATCTTCTATTTTATTGGAATATAGTGTTTCAAAATACTTTCTAATTATCTTCTGTATTTCTGTAGTGTCTGTTGTGATATTGCCTGTTTCATCCCGTATGTTAGTAATTTGAGTTCTCTCTCTTCTTCTCTTCATTAGCATGGCTGTGGGCCTGTCAATCTTATTTATTTTTTCAAAGAACCAACTTTTAGTTTCATCAAATTTTTTAATTTTTTTTGTTTCAATTTTGTTGATTTCTGCTCTAAATTTAATTATTTCTTGTCTTCTACTACATTTGCTGTTGTTTTGCTCTTCCTTTTCTAGGTTTTTGAGGTGTAGTGTGAGTTCATTTATTTGTTGATTTTTTTTCTTTTTTTGAGGAAAGAACTCCAAGAAATGAACTTCCCGCTTAAACTGCTTTCATTGTGTCCCATCGATTCCGGTATGTTGTGTCTGTATTGTCATTTGTCTCTAAGAATTTTTTTTATCTCCTCCATTATGTCTTCTGTAACCCATTGATCATTCAGTAGCATGTTGTTCATTTTCCATGTGATGTAGGATTTTTCCTTCCTTCTTTCATCATTGATTTCCAGTTTCATTCCATTATTATCAGATATAGTGCATGGTATAATCTCCATGCTTTTATATTTACTAAGAATTGCCCTATGGCATAATATATGGTCTATCTTTGAGTAGGATCCATGTGAAACTGAGAAGAACGTGTATCCACTTGATGATGGCTGATATATTCTATATATGTCGTTTAAGTCTAGGTTACAAATTGTGCTGTTGAGTTTGATAGTTTCTTTATTCAGTTCTTGTCTAGAGAATCTGTCTAATGCTGAGAGTGGTGTCTTGAAGTCACCCATAATTATTGTGTTGTAGTCTATTTGGCTATTGAACTTGAGGAGAGTTTGTTTTATGAACATTGCAGATCCATTGCTTGGTGCATACAAATTCATAATTGTTATGTCTTGTTGGTGGATGGTTTCTTTTAACAGAATATAGTGTCCTTCTTTATCCCTTTTGATTAACTTAGGTTTGAAGTTGATTTTATTCCACAGGAGTATGGCCACTCCTTCTTGCTTCTGAGGGCCATGTGAGTGGTATGATTTTTCCCAACCTTTTACCTTCACCCTCTGTATGTCTTTTCCTATCATATGAGTCTCCTTAAGGCAGCATATTGTTGGATTTATTTTTTTTGATCCAGGTTACTAGCCCATTCTCTTGATTGGTGAATTTAGGCCATTAACATTTAAGGTTACAATTGAAATATGATTTGTTCTTCCAATCATGTTTATTTATTTATTATGTTTTAGTTTGGCTAGTTTTTACTTTTTTGGTTATTTTCCTCCCCCTTTACTGAGATAACTCCTGCTGTTAGTTTTCGGCACTATTTATCAATTCCTCTTCTTGTAGTATTTTGCTCAAAATGCTTTGCAGTGCTGGTTTTCTGGCTGCGAATTCTTTTAGCTTTTGTTTATTGTGAAAGACTTTAATTTCGTTTTCAAATCTGAACCTTAATTTTGCTGGATACAGTATTCTTGGTTGGAATCCATTATTTTTCAGCGTTTGAAATACATTGTTCAAGGATCTTCTCGCTTTCAAAGTCTGTGATGAAAAATCAGTCATTAACCTAATTGGTTTTCCCCTGAATGTAATCTGCCTCCTTTCTCTTATAGTGTTTAATATTCTCTCCTTGTTCTGTATGTTGGCTATCTTCATAATTATATGTCTTGGAGTTTGTCTATTATGATTTTGAATGTTTGGGGTCCTGTAGGCTTCCAGGATTTGACAATCCGATCCATCTTTCATCTCTGGGATGTTTTCTAGAATTATTTTATTTAATATGTTCTCCATTCCTTTGGTTTGAATCTCTATGCCTTCTTCTATCCCAATGACACTCATTTTTTATGACATCCAATATCTCTTGAATAGATTGCTAGTGGGATTTAAGCCTCTCTTCTGTGTTGATTATATTCTTTTCAAGTTGATAAACTTTGTCTTCATTATCTGATATTCTGACTTCTGCTTGATCTAGTCTATTTGTAATATTCTCGTTTGAGTTTTTAATTTGGTTAATACTTTCCTGCATTTCTAGTATTACTGTTTGATTTCTTTTAAGATCTCTATCTCCTGGTAAAGCTCGTTGTTTGCCATTTGAGTTTGTTTGTTTAATTCATTTTCAAAATATACTTTTATTGCTTGGACTTGCTGCCTCATGTCTTCTCTAATATTCCTTTCCATCTGAGTTAGGTATGCCTTAAGTTCTTTCCCTATCCCTGTTTCTGATGCTTCTAGGTCCTCCTGTAGAATTAAGTTGTCCTGCATTGTTTGTACTCCTTTCTTTCCCTTGTTTTTTCATGATGCTCATGTTACTTTCCAGCTCTATTTGATTGCTGTGTTTCTGTTTTATTCTATAGATTTGTTTCGGTGTTGTGTATCTCTGTTGTCTCTCCTTTGTGTTGGTAGACTATGCCTGCTAAAGTGGATTCCACTTGTAGGGAATTCCGAAGGCCGAGCTCCAGTAACGTCACCCCTCTGCTTTGGCGGGCCCAGGCTCCTTGCCGAAATGTTCGAATACGGGGATGGAACTGGACTGTCTCCAGTTGGTTTCAGCTCTAGGTCACTGGCGGGTGGGCAATCACTAGCCACCCAGTGGCGCAGTCGGTCTCCTGCGCGCCGGTGTTCTCCAGAAGCCCAGTCACGCGGACAGCAGGTGGACTGTCACCTGCGCTTCTGTGTTCTCCAGCTTCCCAGTCACAAGAGCCTGGCCTCTAGTCCCCTGGTTTCTCCTGCTAGTCCTGGTTTCTCCTGCTAGACTAGATTTCCCCTGAGTGATGCTTCTCTGCAGTTCAATCTGTATTCTGGGCCTGTCATTTTTTGGGTGTGGAGGGTGTCTATTGGAACCCAGACACTCTATTGTTTTGAGGATCAGTCAGACCGGATCTCCGGTTGCACATTTGGCTCGTTTTTCAGACCCAATTACCAGATCTCAGTGCTAAAAATCTTTCTTATAGGTTTTGGTGCACCCCCATTTTGCTGTAAGTTCTTAACAAGATAGTTTTTTGTGGTTCTATCTCGTTATTCACCTGTGCAGTGGCGCGTTACACTGGGTGTGATGCACTCTATTCGTGGCCATCAGGCAATGATGAAATATTATGATTTGTATGCAGCATTTACTGAAGTTAGTTTTCAGTATTAGGAAACAAATATGTATTTCAGGTGAATGAATAATCTGAATTTCTGAGAATAATCTTGTGAAAAGTTGATTATAAATCCACATACGTGAATATGAATGATTTTAGGGAGTGTATAATAAGACACATATATTTCATATTTTGAAAAATCAGGAGAGTTATATATATATATATATATATATATATATATATATATATATACACAGAAACACACTCACAGACATTAAAAAGTAGCAATATATATGCCAATCGAAATTCAAAATGAAATATATATCCTTCACATATCCAAAAAAATACATTTTACTGAAAATGGATTTATGTATAATGTTGTTCAACTAGGAGGCTCACCCATAGGTTGAAATTTCAGTTCCAAAAGGGTTTAGGAGGAGTGATCTCTTCTCACAATTTGTATCTGCCAAGTCAGCCACCTCAGAAGAAAGTCTGTGTGATACCAGGTAGTATTCTATATGAGCATATAAAAATACATGTGCTGAATAGGTGACAGAGAAAGGGGAGAGGAATTCACATATTTGTTAATGTTAAAAACACATGGAGAAATATTTCAATAAACATTGACTATATTTATAACTCCAACCCGATATAATGCAAAAGGGAAGTCCAAGTATACACCATGCCTTCTCTGAACTGTTGGTATTTCCATTCTGTTAGGGTTACTATTCTCCATCATATTAGGATTAGTAGTCAGAGTCTAGTAGGTTATGGATTAGTGTCAGAGATTCAGTATTTCGAATAGAAAATAGGAAAATAAACCCATTGTGTTTGCAAATATGTGTGATACAAAAATCTTCCCACTCTCATTCAGAACAATGCCTTGACATTACCTTCTCCCCTAATAAGACACAATTAGAGGAGAAGAGTTAGAAAATCTGTGAATACATATCTGGAATGGAATATTCTCGGTGTTCACAAGCTTGGAGGTGGTAGAGGAGTTTCCAAAAGTAAGGGACAGGGTAAACACTCCACAAACATGGAGCTCTGCAGGCCTAAAGACATCTTGAGAAAATGCCTCTGAGTTTGGGCACTTAAAATGTATGTTGTGTTCCGAAGCTTTAGCTTCCTCTATAGTGAGAGCATCAAAACTGGTCTGCATCTATGTGACCTGGGGGACATGGTATCTTATTTTCCAATGAACATGAGGCAGCAGTGCTGAATTCTCACTTTGTAGGTAAACTGTGGCAACTGGAGTCTAAGGGTCTCTCTGTGTGGACTGTGAAGCTAATTGATCATGCTCTACTTTTCTTAGTAGAGCACTGGGAGTTTGTTATTTGCTTCACAAATACAAGGAGTTCAACTTGGTCAGAGTGCTGGAGGGAGTTCTGTCACATGTGGTGCCTCAGGGTCTGCAGGAGAATGCACCAGTCAGGCTTCTATTTCACATAATTTGCCCCCTTGACCATAGCATCCTGATTCTGAACATTGCCCTGAAACCTCTCCATATAACAAGATGCCTTTACATATAAGGGTCTGCTTGCTGCACCATGTCAGTTACAAGCCATTTGGAAGCCAATGGCAGATCTACATGGCCCCAACACAGATGTTTTATCACACACCTGCCCACCACTGTTCTAGGCCCACTACTCAGCAGGCTCCAACTTACTGGCATCTCTGTTCTACACCATTTTTAAGAAACACAGTCAATCAAGGCACTGTCTGGTATACTCATGATCAGCAACTGGACATCAAAAAGTTCTCCAGTGCCACCTGGTCATGAAAATTTCAAAAATTCCATGGTATTTCTCTAGCCATTTTTCAAGGATGAAGTTGGAGGCACTATGATTTTCAATTCACTCAGGAGCCATTAAATGTTGAGGAAGCTCATTTCAATGAAAGCTCTGGAGAACACTCACAGGCAAGGCTTCCCAAAGGGTCGCCAAAAGGTCACATGAAGCCAGGCCCATTGAGGTCTGCAATGTGAGATCATGTGTGTTTTGCCTCTCAACTATGGCTGCCAAGTCTTTCAGAATAAAATCATGTGATATTCTGGCTGAGATTCCTCGTGCCTTGTGGAAAGCCTTTCTGGGCACAGATCTCAGTTTCAAAGGGCGACTGTCATTCATGGCCTCCTAAAATCCCAACACAACTCATGGCAATAATTCTCTGAAGTCAGTTCCAGAACTCAGTCTCTAAGGGGAATCACACCAGAGTTCAAGACCAGGTGGAGCCAGTCATCTTTTTCAACCACCACACAAACTTCCAAAATTAAAACCCAAACACTCCCACAAGGCCCTCATCTTCTTCCATATAGATACTCATTATAAACTCTGGCTGGAGGTTTCCATGAGGGATGCAGAACAAGACAGTGTCCAAAGTTAGCTCCCTTGCCCCTCATTTGCCTAAAGTCGGGGTGGCCTGAACACCTTCCTGTGAACCTGGAGTGATCAAATAGTGTGCCGTTAATACTGCTCTGCTTCTCCAATTTGAGGACGACTGACTGTGGGGTTTAGATTCTTTATGTGAATTGGAAGAATGAGAAAATGCAAGCACCTTTGGGCTTGCCTCTCCTTGGCTTTGAAGAATGCATTTGACCCAAAGAATCCCTCTTCTCACTTGATGGAGGTCAGGAACCTTACAGAGGAAGGCAAGAGACTTCATCCGCAATGACTGCTCTTTTGATCATTTTGGTTTTGGATGAACACATGGGATCCATCAGGTGGTGGGAATCTAACCACAGCCTCACACAGGGCCAAGAGGCTGTTTCAGACAAATCCATTTCCAAAGCAATTAAGCAAAGAGCTACAGGTGATGTCCATTCATTTCCATTTGAAAACTTTTTTCTTCAGGCTTCACAAAGAATTGGCCTGTGGTAAATACCTTCCTGATATTCAGGGCAACAGAACAATAGGTAAGCAAAAAGCCCAAATCAGGGTTTCTCCACTGAGACTTTCCTGGTCACACTAGCTACCCACTACATGGCCATATAACAGAGCTTTTAGGTGGTAAATATCTTGGACACAAAACCATGAAGCTATTCTGCAGAGTGTCCAGAATTCAGAAAGAAAACAGAAACTTATGAAGATATCAGGTGTTGCCCTTTGATAACAAAAGCCACAGTCCATTTATAAATTGGCCAAGATGAATGCTGGGAAGCTTTCTACTAGACAGGACACATCCTTTGATGCATTCTTATTTCTAATGTCTACAACCACGGACACAGTGGGATACACAGACATAGAAGCACTCGCATTGCAAAACGACTAACTAGAAACAGTCCACGCCAATCCAAACAAACAGTCTTTCCTACCTATTCTCAGAACATGAGACAAGACCATGAACATACACCCACACCCACAAAGGCACCAACTTTGCTCCAAGTAGTTCTGTGATTACCCAGAGTGTCCTCTGAATGGTGGGCCATACTATATTCCCCCCAAATGGCCTGTCCTGTCTCAAATCTGGTCTCCTTGGCCAATTCTGTGAAGTTGTCATTAGCCATGGGTGAGCCACTACCTGCTTTCTCAGGAAAGGCCCCTCTTCAGAGCTTTTCTGGCATTTGAACATCCTCACATCTGTAGGCACTAAGAAAGACTGACTCTGTCCTTGGTAAATTGAAGCAAGTGAGACCACTGGGCCTGGGACTGCGACTGGCTCTGGGTGCCATTCTTCCTGGATCCCAAGTTCAGAGAGTTCCATCACAAAGGAAGTGAGGTGAGGTCACTTCCTTCAGAAACTGAATGAGGTCACTGCTTTGGCAACAACTTTGTCCAAATAGTTACTTCTAAGGGCCCATGAGATGGAGGCTGTTCCTACTTCCTGTAACACTTTCAAAAGTTAGAATGGTATATCAACCATAGGCACCTGGGAACACCTCTTCACACAGGCCTGGTTTGGTCTATCTTCTCTACATGAAGTTGATAGAGGCTGATACAGACACATCCCTTCATCCTCACCAGGTTGTTTGCCATGGAAGATGACTTTTGCTCTCTCGGGAACTTCACAGCTGCCTACATCTTCTCCAGGGATTATTTCTACATGGACCTTTGATGTTCTCAGCAGGTGGAAGATTCCCTACATTCCGGTATTTAAAGAGAAACTCTGTCCCTCCTCTTCTGTAAAGTTAGATTGAGGTAACAGTGTATATTTAGGGATAATAACATGTTCGATTTGGGTTAGGAATCTCTCTGCCGGATGAATAATGGTATTGGGAACCTGTGATATTTACAAGAATATATAGGTGAAATATAAGTATGAAAACAGAAATGTAGGTAAGATATGAAGCCAGAAGGGCATTGGGCCCTTGAGTGGGATACTTAGGTTTGAATTATGTTCTGCACATGTGTCTCAGATGAATTGATATAAAATGGCATAGGACCTTTTACCTTTAATGATTGATTGTTTAAGAGAACATCGAGTTAAAAAGTGATAGTCAGTAGGATTAGAAAGATAGTCAGTAGGTTTATAAAGAAGAGTGAGTATAGGATTTGGACCAAAAGTTCTTTAGCAATAGAGTTTCGGGTAGAGAGTGAATGTAAATGTCAGCATATGTGAAGTATGAGTCACAATGATGAACTAGGGAAAATATGTAGGAAAGCAGATATCAATAGAGATATTAGGAAATCAGGCAAAGTGTAAAGTGAGTGATAGAATTAGACATTTCCAACAGGCTTGAGGTTGAATATATAATCTTAGGAAGAAACAAATATGTAGTCATCAATAGGATTGACATTTGAGAGCATTAGGTAACCAGGACATGGTTGTTTTTGGTAATCCATGCTCACTTTCCATTTAGGCTTTGATACAATCATGAGTTTGACCTTTGCTTTTTGTGTCCAGAATATTACTGTGATAAAATGTATATATAGATAAGGTGACATCAGTATTTCTTCCACCATTTCTGGGAGCAATATTTTGAAGAGGTACAAATTAGTAATGGGGGGACAAATAGGTGTACACTGTGTTTATGAATATAGAGATAATGCATTAATAGACCATACAGTGAATAAATAACATAACTGGTTCCAACTTTAAATAATGGATTGAATTGAAATGTGAAAATATACAGGAAATTTTATATTGATATGCATACATTCATTCCAACCAGTTTTACATCTAATGGTAATATTAATGTTATAGTTTATCATGAAGAGTGTGTGAGTTTAGCTTCAAAATTGATTATGGAAATCGAAAATAATGTGTTTGGAAAGAAGTCTCATGAAAAGACCAGTCAAGTAACATGGAAGAATTCATGTGTTCTGAAGCAGGAAGTGAAACAAATTCTTATTAATTTGCTAACTTGTGGATGAAATATATGTCCTATGATGTGCAAAAACTGAAGAAATACTAATGAACCAGTGTTGAATTAAAATAAAGGTCAAAATAGACATTAAGTCCCATAGCAATCTACTTGCATTGATGTTAAACTGGGTCTGTTACTGTAGAAATATTAGGATTTGTAAGTACCATTGATTGAAGTTAGTTCTCATACTGGGAAACAAATATGTATTTCAGGTAGATGAATATTTCTGAGAATAATCTTGTGAAAAGTTGATTATAAATCCACATACATGAACATGAATGAATTGATGGAGTGTATATAAGAGACATATATTTCATATTTTATAAAATCTGGAGAGTGTGTGTGTGTGTATATATATATATATATATATATATATATATATATATATATATACAGAAAAACACAAAAATACATTAAAAAGTATCAATATATATGCCAAACGTAATTTATCAGTAATATATATCATCCACAGATGAAAATATATTTATTTTACTGAACATGGATTTATGTATAAATTGTTCTACTGGGAAGCTCACCCATAGTTTTAATTTTCAGTTCCACCAGCGTTTACGAGATCTCTTCTCACAACTTGTTTCTGCCCAGTCAGCCAACTCAAAAAAATGTACGTGTGAGACCACGTAGGATTCTATATTTGCATATAAAAATACATGTGCTGAGTAGGCTACATAGAAAGGAAGACAGGAATTTACATATGTGTTAACATTAAAAACACATGGAGGACTATTTCAATTAAAAATTGAGTAGATTTAGAATACCTACCCTCTATCATGCAAAAAGGAAGTCCAACAATACACCATGCCTGCTGTAAACTGCTTGTATTTTCATTCTGTTTTGGTATTTTTCTCCATCATATTAGGATTAGTAGTCAGAGTCTAGTAGGGTATGAGTTAGTGTCAAGAATTCAGTATTTCAAATGGAAAATTGTAAAATGAATCAATGTGTATGCAAATGTGTGCTACACAAAAATTTTCCCACTCTCATTCAGAACAATGCCTTGACATTACCTTCACCCCAAGTAAGACACATTTAGAGGAGAAGAGTTAGACAATCTTTGAATACATATCTGAAATGAAAAATGTTCAGGAGTTCACAACCTTGGAGTTGGTAGAGGAGTTTCCAAAAGTAAGGGACAGTGTAAAATCTCCACAAACATGGAGATTTACCAGCCTAAAGACTTCTGGAGAAACTGCCTCTAGGTTGGGCACTTGAAATATATGTTGTTGTCAGGAGCTTTAGCTTCCTTTCTAGTGAGACCATCAAAGCTTGGTCTGCACATCTGTGACCTGGAGGACATGGTTTATAATTCTCCAATGAACATGAAGCAGCAGTGTTGATTTCTCTCTTTGTAGGTAAACTATGGCCACTGGGTCTAAGTGTCTCCCCATGTAGACTGCTAAGCCATTAGGTCATCCTCCACTTTTCAAAACGTTTCTTGATACTGCACTCGGAGTTTGGTATTTGCTTCATGAAATACAAGGAGTTCAACTGGGACAAAGGGCTGGAGGAAGTTCTTTCACGTGTGGTGGGTCAGGGTCTGCAGGAGAATGCACCAACAGGGCTTGTATACCACATAGGTTGCTCCCTTGACCATAGAAACCTGATTTTGAACATTGCCCTGAAACCTCTCTATATAACCAGATGTCTTTACATACAGGATCTGCGGGCTGCACCATGTCAGTCTCAAGCCATTTGGAAGCCAATGGCAGATCCACATGACCCCACCACAGATGTTTTATCACACACTTGCTCACCCCCGCTCTGGGCCCATTACTCAACAGGCTTCAAATGACTGGCATCTCTTTTCTACACCATTTTCATGAAAACCAGTCAATCAACACACTGTCTGGTACACTCATGATCAGCAACTGGACATCCAAATGTTCTCCAGTGCCACCTGGTCAAGGAAATTTCAAAAATTTCATGGTATTTATCTAGCCAATTTTCAAGGATGAAGTTGGAGACACTGTGGGTTTCAATTCATTCAGAAATTATTAAATGGTGAGGAAGCTCATTTCAATGAAAGCTCTGGAGAACTCTCACAGGCAAGGCTTCCCAAAGAGTGGCCAAAAGGTCACATGAAGCCAGGCCCATTGAGGTCTACAATTGAGGTCCATGTGTGTTTTGACTATCAAATATGTCTGACAAGTTTTTCAGAATAAAATTGTGTGATATCCTCCTGAGATTCCCAGTGCTCTGTGGAAAGCGACACTGGGCCTAGATCTCAGTTTCCAAGGGTGACTCTCATGCGTGGCCTCCTAAATCCCAACACAATTCATGGCAATATTTCTCTGAGGTAAGTTCCAGAACTCAGTCTCTAAGGGGAATGACACCATAGTTCAAGCCCAGTTGGATCCAGTCATCTCTTCCAACCGCCACACGAATGACCACAATTAAAACCAAAACACTCCCACATGGCCCTCATCTTGTTAAATATAGACACTCATCATAAACTCTGGCTGGAGGTTTCCATGAGGGACGCATCCCAAGACAGTGTCCAAAATATTCTCCCTTGGCCCTCATTTGCCTAAAGTCAGGGTGGCCTGGACACCCTTCCTGTGAACCAGAAGTGATCAAATAGGCCTGCCGTTAATACTGCTCTGCTTCTCCAATTTGAGCCCTATTGACTCTCAGGTATAGATTTTTTTTATGTGATTTGGAGTCACGAGAAAACACAAGCACCTCTGCAGGACTTTGAAAAACTCATTTGACCAAAAGGATCCCTGTCTCACTTGATAGAGGTCAGGTACCTAACAGAGGAAGGCAAGAGACTCATCCACAATTACTGAATTTTTGCCATTATGGTTTTGATTGCACACATGGTATCTATCTTTAGATCCATCATGTGCTGAAAATTTAAGCCACAACCTCATACAGGGCTAGGAGGCTGATTCAAACACATCCCTTTCCAAAGCAAAGAACCACAAGTTATTCCCATTTATTTCCATTTTAAAACTGTTTTATTCAGGCTTCACAAAGGGGTGGCCTGAGGCAAAGACCTTCCTGACATTCAGGGCAACAGAACAATAGGTAAGCAAATGAACCAAAATATGGTTTCTTCACTGAGCGTTTACTGGTCACAATGATGTCTGAGTTTTCTAAGATGTTCCCATTTCCTATAGCTATCAAGTACATGGCCATGTCACAGAGCTTGGGGGTGGTATGTATCTTGGACACAAAACTATGAGGCTATTCTGGAGAGTGGCCAGAATTCAGGAAGAAAACAGGAACTTAGGAAGTTAGTAGGTGTTGCCCATCCATAAGGAAAGCCACAGTCCATTCATCAACTAGGCCTGATGAATGCTGGAAAGTTTTCCACTAGACAGGACACATACATTGATACATTCTCTTTTCAAATGTCTACAACCATGGACAGAGTGGGATACACAGACATAGAAGCACTCGCCTAGTCAAACGACTTTCTAGAAACAGTCCACTCCAATCAAAACAACAGCCTTTCCTACCTATTCTCAGAACATGAGACAAAACCACAAACTCACACCCACACCCACAAAGGCACCTCCTTAACTCAAGTAGGTCTGTGACTATCCGGAGTGTCCTCTGAATAGTGGGCCATACTATGTTCCCCTAAAATGGCCTGTACTGTCTCAGATCTGGTCTCCTTGGCCAACTCTGTGAAGTTGTCAACAGCCAGCGGTGAACCACTACCTGCTTTCTCAGTAAAGGCCCCTCTTCAGAGCTCTTCAGGCATTTGGCAATCCTCATATCAGTAGGTACCAAGGAAGACTGACTCTGTCCTTGGTAAATCCAAACAAGTGAGACCACTGGGATTGGGACTTGGACTGGCTCTCGGTGCCTGGCTTCCTGGATCCCAAATTCAGAGATTTCCATCACCAGGAAAGTGAGGTGAGGTCACTTCCTTCAGGAACTGAATGAGGTCACTGCCTTGGCAACCACTTTGTAATACCAGATTCATCCAAGGTTCCCATGAGATGGAGGCTGCCACTACTTCCTGTGACACTTTCACAAGTTAGAATGGTATATCAACCATAGGCACCTGGGAACAGCTCTCCACACAGGCATGGTTTGATCAATCTTCTCTACATTAAGAAAGGAGAGGCTGATTCAGACACATCCCTTAATACTGACCAGGTTGTTTGTCATGGAAGATGACTTTTGCTCTATTAGGTCCTTCATAGCTGCCTGCAACTTCTCCAGGGTATCATTTCTGCTTGTACCTTTGATGTTCTCAGCAGGTGGAAGAGCCCCTACATTACTGTATTTTAAGACAAACTCTCTCCCGGCTCTTCTGTACAGTTAGTTTGAGGGTACAGTGTATGGTTAGAGTAATAACAGGTTTGATTTAGGTTAGAAATCATACTGAGGAATGAACAATGGTATTGGGAACTCGCGATATTTACGAGAATATATAGGTGAAATATAAGTATGAAAACAGAAATCTAGATAAGATTTGAATCCAAGAAGGGCATTGGGCTGTTGATTGGGATACTTAGCTTTGAATTATATTCTGCACAGATGTCTCAGATAAATTGATATACAATGGCATAGGACCTTGTACCTTGGATGATTGATTGTCAAAGAGAATTTCCAGTCAAAAAGGGATAGTCGGTAGGATTAGGAAGATAGTTGGTAGGTATAGAAAAAAGAGTGAGTATAGGATTTCGAACAAAAGTTCTGTAGCAATAGGGTTTCGGATAGAGAGTGAATGTAAATTTCAGCACATGTAAAGAGTCAGTCACAATGATGAACTCAGGAAAATATGTATGAAAGCAGATATCAATGGATTCATTAGGAAATCAGGAAAAGCATAAAGTGAGGGTTAGTATTAGTCATTTTCAACAGGGTTGAGGTTGAATATATAATCTTAGAAAGCAACAAATATGTAGTCACCAATAGGATTGATTTGCGAGCATTAAGCAACCTGGACATGGATGTTTTTAGAAATCCATGCTCACTTTCCATTTAGGATTTGGTGAAAGGTTAATAAGATAGGTACTTGTCACTTCCTGTTTTTGTGTATACTTAACAAAACACTGTTGAAACCTTGAGGACTGTTTGCTAATTTTTTTCCCAGAATGTGCTGTCCCCGACTGCCAAACTGAGAATGTACACCCTCACCTGTTTGCACGCAAACCGCCCACTCGCCCTGACCCATCAATAAGCTTCCCTCCCTGCCCTCTTCAAGGAAAGTATATAAGCTCTGCTTAAGCTGTTCTCATTGCTCTCTGCTCTATTCAAGTGAGCACTGAGCCCCAGATTGCTAGACTCCCAATAAACCCAGGGTAACTTTTGATGTGGAGGGGACCCCAGTAAACTTTGAAGTGGATACAGGGGCAGTATACTTAGTCCTTAAGGCCCCACTGGGCCCTCTATCAAATAAAAGCTCTCTAGTTCAAAGTGCTAACACCAGTAAATATGGGAATTAGACAACTAAGAAAACCATGGACATGAGGAAAGGAAAAATCCATCACTCCTTCCTAATAATCCCAGAATGCCTGGCCCCATTGATGGGCAGAGATCTGCTCACCAAGCTCCAGGCCAAAATGAGTTTTAACCCCGAAGGCCCCAAAATGATATTTCTAAATCCTTTAGTATAAACTCCTATATTCACGGCTTTAAATATGTCAGTAGAAGATGAACAGCAACTCTTCACACCCCCCAAGACTGATCAAACAGGCAAGGTACCCCAGAAGTGGATAACAGATTACCCAGATGCCTGGAAAAAAACTGCTGGGTTAGGACTAGCCATGAAACAACCTCCAAAAACAGTGGAGTTCAAAACCTCAGCCTCCCCAATCAATGTCAAAAAATATCCTCTGAGCAAAAAAGCTAAAGATGGGATAAGGCCCCATATTCAGAAATATCTGGCCTTAGGGTCCTAAGGCCTTGTCAATCATCCTAAAACACTCCCCTGCTACCAGAATAAAAAGCCAGGAGCCGGGGACTATCCCCCATTAAAGACATAAGAGAGACCTACAACAGAGTGTAGGACATTCACCCCAGTCTACCTAATCCGTACAATCTGCTTATCACTGTGAACCCTGAGAGGAAATGGTATACTGTTCTGGACTTAAAAGATGCTTTCTTTTGCTTGCCTCTGCATAAATATAGTCAGTTGCTGTTTGCTTGCTAGTGGGTAGACCCAGAAACTGGAACGTGTGGTCAACTAACTTGGACTAGACTCCCCAAAAGGGTTGAAAAACTCCCCCACTCTCTTTGATGAAGCCCTCCAAAGAGATCTCAACAGATTCAGAACTACGCACCCCGAAGTCACCCAGCTTCAATACGTGGATGACCTGCTACTGGCACCCAACACCAAGGATATCTGTGAATCTGGGACCCAAGCAGTATTATGTGAGCTTCCTCAACTCGGGTATAGAGCTTCTTGCTAAAAGGCCCAAATTTGCCAGCAAGAAGTAATCTTCCTGGGCTATTCCTTTAGGGGCAGTAAACGATGGCTCACTGAGCCCAGAAATCAAACAGTTGTGCAGAAACCACCCCCATCTAACAGCAGACAACACAGAGAGTTTCTTGGGACTGCTGGGATTTGCAGGTTAAGGATTCCTGTGTTTGGGTCCTTAACTTCTCATTTACACCCGCTGTTAAAGGGAGATGCCCAATTCTAATGGACCCCTGAGATCCAGCAAGCTTTTGATAACATCTAAGGACACTGACACTGTACTCCTCAACTTCACTGAGCAAAGCCTGAAATTTCAGAAAGCCCTACACTACGTTAAAAATGTACATCAGTTCACTCACCTTAGTTCAAAGAAATTGCAGGCATTCCTGAAGGATCAAGAACAGAGTTTTCCACTAACCGACTCACAGTGAAAGGAAATAACTGAACAGGTAAAAAAAAAGCCTGTCGGGTCTGTCAATAGGTTAATGCTTACACTTCCAAGCTTTCTGCAGGAAAGCACCTACGAGGAACCAGACCAGGACAATTCTGGGAAGTGGACTTTACTGAAATTAAGCAAGCATGGTATGGACTTAAATATCTCCTACTCTTTGTAGATATATTTCAGGATGGATTGAAGCCTCCCCCCCCCAAAAAAAAAGGCGCAAATGGTGGTCAAGAAGATCCTGAAAGATATTTTTCCAAGGTACGGCCTGCCTAAGGTAATAGGGTCTGATAATGGACCAGCGTTCATGGCCCAGGTAACTCAGGGGTTAGCCAGGACCCTGGGGATTAATTGGAAGTTACATTGTGCTTATAGACCCCAGAGTTCAGGACAGGTAAAAAAATTAAATAGAACCATTAAAGAGACCTAAACGAAATTAAGCTTAAAGAGTAGCATAAAAGATTGGACTATGCTCCTGCCTTATGCACTATTTCATGCAAGAAATACTCCCTCTGTTTCTTTGTGTAACCTCACCCCCTATGAAATTCTCTATGGGGCCCCATCTCCAGTAAGGGACCTAACCCTAACTCAAAGATCTAACGATCCCTTCCACACCACCTTGCTTGACAGACTTAAAGTTCTGGAAGGAACTCAGCAATACCTGTGGAAACAGCTGGCCACTGCCTACCAACCTGCTGAAGAAGGTACTCCACATCTATATCAAGTAAGAGACTTTGTCTACATAAGACAACATCAGGTGTCATCCCTGGAACCCGGCTGGACAGGACCATACCAGGTGCTACTTATAACACCTACAGTGCTAAAGTTAGACGGAATCACTTCCTGGTTCCTAATTCTCATCTCAAGCCTGTGCCCTGTCCAGAATCTGGCTGAAAAATGGAAAAGCCTGGTAACATTTTCAAATTGTATATTCGCCATGTGAATAAGACTATAGACTCTCCAATTGGTCACCAGTAGTCCTAACCCTCATCAACCCGTTCAGCAGCGATGGCTGATCACAAATCCTACTAGACAAGAAGTATGGTCTATCGCACATACAGCCCACTTAGGGACCTGGTGGCCATCTCTCCACCAAGAAATTTGTCAGCTGGCTATACGTCTTTCCTATTGGGAAATCCCTGATGAAGAGGATTCCCAAAAATTCCATTAAATACTTTCCATACAATAGATAATGGAAACAAACATTATGGATGTAGGGACACGCGAGCCAGATGCAGGTTGGCTAGCCTAGATTACTATGTTTGCCTGGCGGACTACCAAAGCCAAAAACAGCCACGACTGTGTGGGGGAAAAGCCAACTTCTTCTGTAAATAATGGGGATGTGAGGATACAGGGGCTACCTGGTGGAAGCAAAACTCCTCATCAAATTCAGTACACAGCATTGGCCATATTACCAGTTAGATAACAAAAACCGATGGCCACCAGAGGGGTCTCTAGATCCTCAAATTTTGCGTGACCTTTTCAACTTCGACAAGTGCTCAAAAGTGTGGAAGGAAATTCCCCTACGTGTAGGCCTTTTCCCTCCTATGCTCAAATCCTGAACTATGCTTCTCCAATAGATACTCACCCGCTGCCTTCTGCCCCAGACTCTCTGCTGTCACTCCCACATCAGCAACCTGATTTCTCAGCTCCAGTTACTAGATCAAAAACCCAAATTTCCATCGGTTCTCAGACCATTGCCCCTTGCTGAGCTTGCAGGTACTGAGGTACCCTTCCACCCACTCACTCCTCTCTCCTCCTGTCAGTGCCCACACCGGGTCCCACCAGGTCCTCTTACTAGCTAACCCAAAGCTCAAACCAGCTAAGGAGTGCGCTCAGATGCCTATCAAAGATGTAATTAAAATGGCCTTTAAAGTTGCTTTGTCATCACTGAAAACAGGTTACTAAGAATTTAAAGTCCCTCACAGGCTTTTTGGGATACTCACTCCAGTCTTCCCCTCTGCTCTACATGTTCTACTGCTCAAGTTTTGTTGCCAGGAAAATCCCAAACCCCTTTCCCATAATTCTTTTATATCTCTTTTTCCTCATCCTCAGATCCACGGAGCTGCTCTCATCCCCTGCCTTCCCTGTCTTCCCCTCTGTACCAGGCCCACAGAAAAGTCTTAAATGACCTTCTCCAGAAGTCTTCACCATGGCTGACTTTAAGCCTTTCAGCAACACAGTTCCTATAAAAGAGTTCAATGTAGATAAACTTCCTCTATTCGTGTTGCTCTGTTCTACTTGGCCACTGGCTGGAAAAATCAGCACTCCTAAGCTAGACACCCCCTTAGTAGTTTTTAACAAAATATATGAATAAGGCCTCTGGCCTAGAGCTGGGGCTTCATAGAGATGGCTACATTTCTAAGATATAGAAGTTACCAACTGGGCTCCATGGTAACAGCTGGCAGGGAGGAAAAGAAAAAAAAGAAGAAAAAAGCTCTCCCCCTCCCAGGTGTCCTTAAGAAGTTAACTTTCCCAGAACAGAGGAAAAAAAACAGAAACAAAAACTGCTTTTTGTGAACTTCTGCAGACTGTGAACTTCTGAGCCCCTTCCCTTACATGCTGGGTACAAAATTCTGAAACAACCTAAACTTTGGGTTCAGGGATTAATTGATTACAACAGAAGCAATGCCCTCTAAATCCGGATGCAACCAAATAAGACTGTTTCCCTGTCTTCTGTGCTATCTTAGGTACCTTGCCTTGTCCATCTCTACAGCAGTACAATTCTATACACTTAAACATTGTTTATGTTTTCATAAAATGGTCAACAGATGTGATTAATTATGTAATGGTGCAGATGTTTTCCAGAGTGCTCTATCATGATGAAGGTACATTTAAATATCAAATAGGGGGGCAAACAACCCGGGTCTGCCAGGAACCTGTATCCCTCACTTTAGTCATCCTATTATGAATAGGAGTTGCTGCAGGGGTGGGCACAGGAACCACTGCCCTGGTCCATGGGACACAACAAATGACCCAATTAGAAGCAGTAATAGACCAAAACTTAAAGATATTAAAAACCTCCTTCACATCTTTACACGAATCTTTAACCTCTCTCTCTGAAGTTATTTTACAGAACAGTCGAGGTTTGGACCTCCTCTTCATGAGAGAAGGGGCCTTCGTCCTGCATTGAGGGAAGAATGTTGTTTTTATGCCGACCATACTGGAGTTGTAAAAGAATCTATGATTAAATTAAGAAGATGCCTTGAAGAGCATCAACAAGAGAGAGAGGCCCAAAAAAGGTGGTTTGAGTCTTGGTTCACAAAGCCCCCTCATTAACTACGTTTTCATCAGCCCTGGCCGGTCCATTAATAATCCTCATATTATTGGTAATTGTAGGACCCTGTTTGATCAACCGTGTAGTTTCCTTTCTCCATGCTCAAATTGGACAAGTTAAACTTATGGTAATCAGAAAACAATATACCACACTAGTAAACATAAAATGTGACACCCCCAATGATCATTTTTATGATTAAAAGTAACCAAAAGAAGAAGTGGGGAATGAAAGGTTAATAATATAGGTACTTGTCACTTCCAGTTTTTCGGTATGCTTAACAAAACACTGTTGATGTCTTGAGAACTGTTTGCTAATCTAGTTCCCTGAAAGTGCTGTACCCAACTGCAAAACTGCAGAATGTACTTCCTCACCCATTTGGACGCAAACCGCCCACTCGCCCTGACCCATCAATAAACTTTCCTATCTGCCCTCTCCAAGGAAAGTATATAAGCTCTGCTTAAGCTGTTCTCAGGGCTCTGTGCTCTATTCAAGAAAGCTCTGACCACAGCATGCTGGACCCCCATAAATCCTTGGCTGTTGCATGAGACAGTCTCTGGTAGTCTCTTCCTCCGACACTCGCCTGACCTTTACATTGGTAAAATAATAAGTGTCATCTTTGCTTTTTGTGTCCAGAATATTACTGTGATAAAATGTATATGTAGATAAGGTGACGTGAGTATTTCTTCCACCATTTCTGGGAGCAATATTTTGAAGATGTATAAATTAGTATTGGGGGTACAAATAGGTATATCCTGTGACTCTGAATATAGAGATAATGCATGAATAGACCATAATGTGAATAAATAATATAATGGGTTCCAAATTTAAATAATGGATTCCATTGATATCTGAAAATATACAGAAAATCTTATATTGATATACATACATTCATTTCAACCACTAATACATCTAATGGTAATATTAGGATTATGGTTTATCATGAAGAGTGTGTGAGATTTGCTTCAAAAGTGATCATGGAAATTAAAAATAATGTGTTTGGAAAGAAGTCTCATGAAAAGCCCAGTCAAGAAACCTAGAGGAATTTATGTGTTCTGAAGCAGGAAGTGATGAAAGTGAAACAACTGCCTATAAGTTTGCTAACTTGTGGATGGAATATATATCCTATCATGAGCATAAATTGAAGAAATAGTATTGTACCAGTGCTGAATAAAAATGACCTTCAAAATACACATCATGTCCCACTGGAATCTACTTGCATTGATGTTAAACTGGGTCAGTTACTGTAGAAATAATAGTATTTGTATGCAAAATAAACTGAAGTTAGTTTTAAGTACTGGAAACAAATATGTATTTCAGGTGGATGAATATTTCTGTGAAAAATCTTGTGAAAAGTTGATTATAAATCCATATACATGAACATGAATGAATTTAGAGAGTGTATATAAGACACATATATTTCTGGAGAGTATATATATATATACACACACACACACACACACACACACACATACACACACACACACAAAATACACACACACACACAGACATTAAATTAGCAATATATATGCCAATCGAAATTTATCATGATATATATATCATCCACAGATGCAAAAATATTTCTTTAATTGAACATGGATTTATGTATAATGTTGTTCAACTAGGAAGCTCACCTATAGGTTGAATTTTCAGATCCAACAGCGTTTAAGAGGAGTGATCACTTCTCACAAATTGTATTTGCCAAATCAGCCACCTCACAAAAATGTACATGTGATACCAGGTATGATTCTATATGTGCATTTAAAAGTACATGTGCTAAATAGGATACAGAGAAAGGGAGACAGGAATTCACATATTTGTTAACCTTAAAAACACATGGAGAACTATTTAAATTAAATATTGACTAGATTTATAACACCTACCATTAATCATGCAAAATACAAGTACAACTATACACTATGATTTCTCCTAACTGCTTGTATTCCTATTCTGTTTGTGTTATTTTTCTCCATCATATTAGGAGTAGTAGTCAGAGTCTAGTAGGGTATGGGTTCATGTCAGAGATTCAGTATTTTGAATGGAAAATTGTAAAATGAATGCAATGTGTATGTAAATATGTGCTACAAAAAAATGTTCACACTCTCATCCAGAACATTGCCTTGACATTGCCTTTGTTCCAAGTAAGACACAATTAGAGGAGAAAAGTTAGAAAATCTGTGAATATATATCAGGAATGAAAAATGCTCAGGAGTTCACAACCTCCGAGGTGGTAGAGGAGTTTTCAAAAGTAAGGGACAGGGTAAACATTTCTCAAACATGGAGCTCTGCTGGTGTAAAGACTTCTTGAGAAACTTCCTCTGAGGTTGCGCACTTAAAAATATATGTTGTTGTTAGGAGCTTTAGCTTCCTTTGTTGGGAGACCATCAAATCTGGGTGTGCAACAATGTGACCTGGAGGATATTGTTTCTAATTTTCCAATGAACATGAGGCAGCCATGCTGAATACTCTCTTTGTAGTTTAACTATGGTCACTGGGTTGTAAGTGTCTCCACGTGTGGACTGTGAAGCCATTTGGTCATTCTCCAATTTTCGTGGTGTTTCTCACAGGTGCACTGGGAGTTTGGTATTTGCTTCATGAAATACAAGGAGCTAAACTGGGACACAGTGCTGGAGAGAGTTCTGTCCCTTGTGGAGGGTCACGGTCTGCATGAGAATGCACCAACCAGGATTCAATTCCACATAAGTTGCCCCCATTTCCATAGCAACCTGATTGTGAACATTGCCCTGAAACCTCTCTATATAAAAACCACCTTTGCATAGAAGGGTCTGCTGGCTGTACCATGTCAGTCACAAGCCTTTGGGAAGCCAATGGCAGATCCACATGTCACCACCACACATGTTTTATCACACACCTTCACACCACTGCTCTAGGCCCACTAATGAGCAGGATCCAACTTACTGGCATCACTGTTCTACACAAATTTCATGAAACCCAGTAAATCAAGGCACTGTCTGGTACACTCATCATTAGCAACAGGACATCCAAAAGTTCTCCAGTGCCACCTGGTCATGGGAATTTCAAAAATTTCATGGTATTTATCAAGCCATTGGTCAAGGATGAAGTTGGAGGCTCTGGGGGTTTCAATTCATTCAGGAACCATTAAATGTTGAGGAAGCTCATTTCAATGAAAGCTCTAGAGAACACTCACAGGCAAGGCTTCCCAAAGAGTAGCCAAAAGGTCACATGAAGCCAGGCCCATTGAGGTCTACAATGTGAGGTCCATGCGTGTTTTGACTCAACTGTGGCTGCAAAGTCTTTCAGAATAAAATCATGTGACATCCTGGCTGAGATTCCCAGTGCTCTGTGGAAAGCCACTCTGGGCCTAGATCTCAGGTTCCAAGGGCAACTCTCATGCATGGACTAGTAAAATTCAAACACAATTGATGACAATGCTTCTCTGAGGTCAGTTCCAGAACTCAGACTCTAAGGGGAATCACACCAGAGTTAAAGCCCAGGTAAACCCAGGCATCTCTTCCAACTGCCACACAACTTACCACAATTCAAAACAAAATTCTCCCACATGGCCCTTATCTTCTTCCATGTAGACCCTCATCATAACCTCTGGATGGAGTTTTCCATGAGGGGCACAGACCAAGACAATGTCCAAAATAACCTACCTTTTCCCCGATTTGCCTAAAATCAGTGTGGCCTGGAAACCCTGACTGTGAACGAGGAGTGATCAAATAGGTCTGCCATTAATACTGCTTGGCTTCTCCAATTTGAGGCCTACTGACTGTGGGGTTTAGATTCTTTATGTGAATTGGAGTAATGAGAACACCCAAGCACGTATGGGCTAGCCTCTGCAGGGCTTTGAATAACTCACTTGACCCAAAGGATCCCTATTCTCACTTGATGGATGTCAGGAACCTTTGAAAGGAAGGCGAGAGTCTTCATCCACAATGACAGCTCTTTTGGCTATTTTGGTTCTGTATGCATCCATGGGATCTTTCTTTAGATCCATCAGGTGCTGAGAATCTAAGCCACAGCCTCACACAGGGCCAAGAGGCTGATTCAGACACATCCCTTTCCAAAGCAATTAAGCAAAGAGCCCTAGGTAATGCCCATTCATTTCCATTTGAAAACTGTTTTCTTCAGGCTTCACAAATTGGTGGCCTGAGGCAAAGAACTTCGTGACATTCATAGCAACAGAATAATAGGTAAGCAAAAGGCCCAAAGCAGGGTTTCTCCACTGAGATTTTGTGGTCACACATATATCTGATTTTTCTGAGATGCTCACAATTCACTTGAGCTATCCAGTACATCGCCATGTCACAGAGCTTGTAGGTGGTACATACCTTAGAGACAAAACCATGAGACTATTCTGGAGAGGGGCCAGAATTCTGGAAGAAAACTGTAACTTAGGAAGATTGCAGGTGTTACCCATTGATAAGGCAATCTGAACTCCATTCATAAATTGGGCAGGATGAATTCTGGGAAGCTTTCTACTAGACAGGACACATCCATTGATGCATTCTTTTTTTCTAATGAGTACAACCACGGACACAGTGAGGTAAACAGACATAGAAACACTCACCTTGTCAAATGACTTACAATAAACAGTTCATTCCACAGCACATAAAGCGCCTTGCCTACCTATTCTCAGAACATGAGACAAAACCACAAACCAACACCCACAAAGGCAGCTCCTTCCCCCAAGAAGGTCTGTTACTATCCGGAGTGTCCTCTGACTGGTGGGCCATATTATTTTCCCCCTAAATGGCCTGAAATGTCTCAGATCTGGTCTCCTTGGCCAACTCTGTGAAGGTGTCAGGACCCAGAGGTGAGCCACTACCTACTTTCTCAGGAAAGGCCCCTCTTCAGAGCTTTACTGGCATTTTGCAATCCTCACATCAATAGGTACAAAGAAAGACTTACTCTGTCCTTGGTAAATCCAAACAAGTGAGACCACTGGGACTGGGACTGGGACTGACTCTGGGTGCCTGGCTTCATGAATCTCAAGTTCTGAGATTTCCTTCACTAAGGAAGTGATGTGAGGTCACTTCCTTCAGGAACTGAATGAGGTCACTGCCTTGGCAACCACTTTGTCCAACCAGTGGCTTCCAAGTCTCACATGAGAAGGAGGCTGTCCCTAATTCCTGTGACACTTTCACAAGTTATAATCTTATATCAACCATAGGCACCCGGGAACAGCTACCCACACAGGCCTGGTTTGGTCCATCTTCTCTACATTAAGAATAGAGAGGCTGATTCAGACAGAAACCTTCATCCTGACCAGGTTGTTTGCCATTGAACATGACTTTTGCTCTCTCAGGTCCTTCATAGCTGCGTATATATTCTCCAGTGATCATTTCAGCATGGAACTTTGAGGGTCTCAGTAGGTGGAAGACCCCCTACATTTCTTTACTGTAAGACCAACTCTGTCCCTTCCCTCTGTAAATTTAGATTGAGGGGACAGTGTATGGTTAGGGTTAACAACATGTTTTATTTGTGTTAGGAATCATTCTGATGGATGAATAATGGTATTGGGAACCTGAAATATTTATAAGAATATGTATTTGAAATATAAGTATGAAAAGAGAAATCTAGGTAAGATTTGAAGCCAGGAAGGGCATTGGGCCCTTGATTATGATATTTAGCTTTGAATTACATTCTGCAATGTGGTCGCAGGTAAATCTACATACAATGGAATAAAACCTAGTACCTCAGATGCCTGAATGTCGAAGAGAACATCCAGTCAAAAAGGGATAGTCAGTAGGATTAAGAAAATAGTAGGTTTAGGTTGAAGAGTGAGTCTTTGAGTTGGAAATATAGTTCTTTAGCAATAGGGTTTCGTTTAGAGAGTGAATGAAAATATCAGCACATATGAAGAGTCAGTCACAATGATGAACTGCGGAAAATATGTAGGAAAGCAGATATAAAATAGAGACATTAGGAAATCATTCAAAGAATAAAGTGAGTAACAGGATTAGACATTTTCAACAGGGTTGAGGTTGAATATATGATATTAGAAGAAACAAATATGTAGTCACCAATAGGATTGAAATTTGAGAGCATTAGGCCACCTGGACATGGATGGTTTTAGTAATATATATTCACGTTCAATTTAGGTTTTGGTACAATCATAAGTGTTACCTTTACATTTGTGTCCAGAATATTACTGTGATAAAAATGTATATGTAGATCAGGTGATATGAGTATTTCTTCCACCATTATGGGGAGCAATATTTTTACAATCTATAAATTAGTATTGGGGAAAAAAATAGGTGTACCCTGTTTTGATGAATATAGAGATGATGAATGAATAGACCAAACTGTGAATAAATAATATAACTGGACCCAACATTAGAAATTAGAATTGGAATAAATTGATATCTGAAAATATACAGGAAATCTTATATTGATATTGGCATACATACATTCATTACAACCAGTTGTACATCTAATGGTAATATTAGTGTTAGGGTTGATCATGAAGAGTGTGTGAGTTTTGCTTCAAAATTGATTATGCAAATCGAAAATAATGTGTTTGCAAAGAAGTCTCATGAAAGACCAGTCAAGAAACATGGAGGAATACATGTGTTCTGAAGCAGGAAGTGATTGAAAGTGAATCAAAAGTTTTAAATTTTGAAATTTTGGATGAAACATTTATCCTATGATGTGCATAAACTGAAGAAATAGTACTGTACCAGTGTTGAATAAAAATGAATGTCAAAATACACATCATGTCCCATAGGAATCTACTTGCATTGATATTAACCTGGGTAAGTTACTGCAGAAATATTAGGATTTCTATGCACCTTTCATTGAAGTTAGTTTTCAGTACTAGTAAACAAATATGTGTTTCAGGGGGATGAATATTTCTGAGAATAATCTTGTAAAAATTTGATTATAAATCCACATACATGAATATGAATGTATTTAGGGAGTGTATAATAAGACACATATATTTTATATTTTAAAAAATCTGGAGATTGTATATATATATATATATATATATATATATATATATATATATATATACACACACACAAACACAAAACACACACAGACATTAAAGAGTAGCAGTATATATGCCAATCGAAATTCATGGTGAAATATATATCGTCCACTGATCCAAAAATATTAATTTTACTGAACATGGATTTATGAATAATGTTGTTCAACTAGGAAGATCACCCATAGGTTGAATTTTAAGATCCAACAGCATTTACGAGGAGTTATCTCTTCTCATAATTTTTATCTGCCACGTCAGCCTCCAAACAAGTATGTACATGTGATACCAGCTAGGATTCTATATGTGCATATAAAAATACATTTGCTGAATAGGCTACAGAGAAAGGGAGATAGAAATTCACATATTTGTTAACTTTAAAAACACATGGAGAACTATTTCAATTAAAAATTATCTAGATTTATAACACCTACCCTACATAATGCAAAAGGCAAGTCCAACTATACACCATGCCTTCTCTGTACTGCTTGTATTTCTATTCTGTTTGGGTTATTTTTCTCCATCATATTAGGATTAGTAGTCAGAGTCTAGTAGGGTATGGGTTCATGTCAGGGATTCAGTATTTTTAATGGGAAATTGGAAAATGAATCCAATGTGTATGCAAATATGTGCTACACAAAAATCTTCCCACTCTCATCCACAACAATGCCTTGACATTACCTTCACCCCAGGTAAGACACAATTAGAGGAGAAGAGTTAGAAAATCTGTGAATGCAAATCTGGAATGGAATATGCTCAGGAGTTCACAACCTTGGAGGTGGTAGAGCAGTTTCCAAAAGTAAGGGACATGGTAAACACTCCACAAACATTGAGCTCTGCTGGCCTAAAGACTTCTTGAGAAACTGCCTCTGAAGCTGGGCACATGAAATATATGTTGTATTAAGGAGTTTTAGCTTCTTTTGTAGTGAGACCATCAAAGCTGGGTCTGCATCTATATGACCTGGAGAACATGGATTCTTATTTTCAAATGAACCTGAGGCAGCAGTCCTGAATTCTCTCTTTGTAGGTAAAGTGTGGCCACTGGAGGCTAAGTTTCACCCCGTGTGGACTGTGAAGCCATTTGGTCCTCCTCAAATTTTTGTGGTGGTTCTTGCTGCTGCCCTGGGGCTTTTGGTTCTTGCTGCTGCACTGGGCTTTTTGAACAACAAGTTCAACTGGGACACAGTGCTAGAGGGAGTTCTGTCACGTGTGGTGGGTTAGGGTCTGCAGGAGAATGAAACAACTAGGCTTCTTTCTCACATAGCTTGCACCCTTGACCATATCAACCTGATTCTGATCATTAGCTTGAAAGCTCTCCAAATAAAAAGATGCCTTTACAAATAAGGGTCTGCTGGCTGCACCATGTCAGTCACAAGCCATTTGGAAGCAAAAGGGCTAATCACATGGACCCACCACAGATGTTTTATCACACACGTGGCTACCACTGCTCTAGGCCCACAACTCAGCAGGCTCCAACTTACTACCATCTCTGTTCTACATTATTTTTATAAATTCCAGTCAATCAAGGCACTCTCTGGTACACTCATGATCAGCAGCAGGACATCCAAAGATACTCCAGTGCCACCTGGTCATGGGAATTTCAAAAATTTCAAAGTATTTATCTAGCCATTTTTCAAGGATGTAGTTGGGAGGCACTGTGGCTTTCAAGAACCATTAAATGTTGAGGAAGCTCATTTCAGTGAAACTCTGGAGAACTTTCATAGGCAACGCTTCCCATAGAGTGGCCAAAAGGTTACATGAAGCCAGGCCTATTGAGGTCTACAATGTGAGTTCCATGTGTGTTTTGACTCTCAAGTATGGCTGCCAAGTCTTTAAGAATAAAATCATGGGATAATTTGGCTGAGATTCCCAGTGCTCTGTGGAAAGCCACCCTGGACTTTTATCTAAGTTTATAAGGGCGACTCTCATGCATGGCTTCCTAAAATCCCAACTCGATTCATGGCAATACTTCTCTGAGGTCACTTCCAGAACTCAGTCTCTAAGGGGATTCACACCAGAGTTCAAACCCAGGTGGACCCAGTCATCTCTTCCAACTGCCACACAAATGACCACAATTAAAACCAAAATAGTCCCACATGGCTCTCATCTTCTTCCATATAGACACTCATCATAACCTCTAGCTGGAGGTTTCTATGAGGAGCGCAGGACAAGACAGTGTCCAAAATACGCACTCTTGCTCGTCATTTCCATAAAGTCAGAGTGGCCTGGACACCCCTTCTGTGAACCAGAAGTGATGAAAAAGGCCTACCATTAATACTGCTCAGCTTCTCCAATTTGAGGCCTACTGACTGTGGGGTTTAGATTCTTTATGTGCATTGGGGTCATGAGAAAACCCAAGCACCTATTGGCTAGCCTACGCAGGGCTTTGAAGAAGTCATTTGACCCAAAGTATTCCTATTCTCACTTGACAGAGGTCAGGAAACTTACAGAGGAAGGCAAAAGATTTTATCCACAATGACTGCTCTTTTGGCCATTTTGGTTTTGGATGCACACATGGCATCTTTCTTTAGATCCATCAGGTGCTGAGAATGCAAGCCACAGCCTCACACACAGCCAACAGACTGGCTCAGACACATCCCTTTCAAAAGCAATTACTCAAAGAGAGACAGGTGATGCTCATTCATTTCCATTAGAAAACTGTTTTATTCAGGTTTCACAAAGTGGTGCCTTAGGCAAAGACCTTCCTGACATTCAGTGCTACAGAACAATAGGTAAGCAAAGGCCCAAAGCAGGGATTCTCCACTGAGACTTTCATGATCACACAGATATCTGAGTTTCCTGAGATTCTCGCCATTCCCTTCAGCTATCCAGTACACGGCCATGTCACAGAGCTTTGAGGTGCTACATATCTTGGTCACAAAACCATGAGTCTATTCTGGAGAGTGGCCAGAATTCAAGAAGAAAACAGAAACTTAGGAAGACAGCAGGTCTTGCCCATCAATAAGGCAAGCCTCCATCCTTTCATAAATTGGGCAGGATGAATGTGGGGAAGCTTTCTCCTAGACAGGACACATCCATTGATGCATTTTCTTTTGTAATGTCTACAACCATGGACACAGTTGGATACACAGACATAGAAACACTTGCTTTGTCAAATGACTTACTAGAAACAGTCCATTCTAAACCAAAGAAACCGCCTTTCCTACCTATTCTCAGAGCATGAGACAAAACCACATACACACACTCATTCACACAAAGGCACCTTTTTCCCCCAAGAGGGTCTGTGACTATCAAGAGTGTCCTCTGCCTTGTGGGCCATACTATGTTCCCCCAAAATGGCTTCTCTATTCTCAAATCTGGACTCCTTGGCCCACTCTGTGAAGTTGTCAGGAGCCAGCGGTGAGCCAATACCTGCTTTCTCAGGAAAGACCCCAATTCAGATCTTTCCTGGCATTTGGCCATCCTCACAACTGTATATACCAAGAAAGATTGACTCTCTCCTTGGTAAATCCAAAAAGTGAGACTTCTGTGACTGTTATTGGGCCTGACTCTGGCTGCCTGTTTTCAGGGATCCCAAGTTCAGAGAGTTCCATCACCAAGAAAGTGAGGTAGGTCACTTCCTTCATGAAGTGAATGAGCTCACAGCCTTGGCAACCACTTTGTCCTAACAGTTGCTTCCAAGGGTCCCATGAGATGGAGGCTGCCCCTACTTCCTGTGACACTTTCACAAGTTAGAATGGTATATCAACCATTGGTACCAGGGAAAAGATCTCCACACAGGCCTGGTTTGGTCCATTTGCTCTATATTAAAAAGAGAGAGGCTTATTCAGACACATCCCTTCATAGTGACCAGGTTTTTTGCCATGGAAGCTAACTTTTGCTCTCTCAGGTCCTTCATAGCAGTCTACATCTTCTTCGGGGATCATTTCTGCATGGATCTTTGATATTCTCAGCAGGTGGAAGATCCCCAACATTCCTCTTTTGTAAGACAAACTCTGTCCCTGCACTGCTCTAAAGTTAGATTGAGGGAACAGTGTATGGTTAGGGTTAATAATATGTTCAATTTTGGTTAGCAATCATTCTGCTGGATGAATAATGGTATTGGAAACCTGTGATATTTACAAGAATATATAGGTAAAATATAACAGAAATCTAGGGAAGATTTGAAGCCAAGTAGGGCATTGGGCCCTTGAGTGGGATACTTAGCTTTGAATTATATTCTGCACAGATGTCTCAGATAAGTCAATATACAATGAAATTGGATCTTGTACCTCGAATGATTGAATAACAAACAGAACATCTAGTCATAAAGGAATAGTCCATAGGATTACCAAGGTAGTCAGCAGGTTTATAAAGAAGAGTGAGTATAGGATTTGGACCAAAAGTTCTTTACAAATAGGGTTTCGGGTAGAGAGTGAATGTAAATGTCAGCACATGTGAAGAGTCAGTCACAATGATGAACAGGGGAAAATATGTAGGAAAGCAGACATAAATAGAGACATTAGGAAATCAGCAAAAGTATAAAGTGTGTAATTGGTTTAGACATTTTCAACAGGGTTGAGTTTGAATATATAATCTTAGGAAGAAACAAATATGTTGTCACAAATAGGATTGAATTCGAGAGCATTAGGTAACCAGGACTTGGATTTTTTTTGTAATCCATGTTCACTTTCCATTTAGGCTTTTTTAAAATCATAAGTGTGACCATTGCATTTTGTGTCCAGAATATTATTGTGATAAAATGTATGTGTAGATCAGGTGACATGAATATTTCTTCCACCGTTTCTGGAGCAATGTTTTGTAGACGTATAATTTAGTATTTGGGGTACAAATAGGTGTACCCTGTGTCTATGAATATGCAGATTATGCATGAATAGACCATACTGTGTATAAATAATATAACTGGTTCCACTTTAAATAATGGATTGAATTGATATCTGAAAATATAAAAGAAATCTCATATTGATATGCAATCATTCATTCCAACCACTTATACATCTAATGGTAATATTAGGGTTATATTTTATCCTGAAAAGTGTGTGAGTTTTGCTTCAAACGTGATTATGGAAATCAAAAATAATGTGTTTGGAAAGAAGTATCATGAAAAGAATAGTCAAGAAACCTGGAGGAATTCATGTGTTCTGAAGCAGGAAGTGATTGAACGTGAAACACATGCATATAAATTTGCCAACTTTTGAATGAAATATATACAGTATGATGTGCATAAGCTGCAGAAATAGTAATGTAGCAGTGTTGAATAAAAATGAACATCAAAATACACATCATGTCCCCTAGGAATCTACTTGCATTGATATTAATCTGGGTCAGTTACTGTAGAAATATTAGGATTTTTATGCACCATTTACTGAAGTTAGTTTTCAGTACTAGGAAACAAATATGTATTTCAGGTGGATGAATATTTCTGAGAATAATCTTGTGGGAACTTGATTTTAAATCCATATAAATCGCAAAACATTATAAACAAAAAACACACACAGACATTAAAATGTATCATAGTATATGCCAATTGAAATTCATCTTGAAATATATATCATCCACTGATCCAAAACTATTTGTTTAATGAACTTGGATTGATGAATAATGTTGTTCAACTAAGAAGCTCCCCCATAGTTTGAATTTTCTGTTCCAACAGTGTTTAGGAGGAGTGATCTCCTAAATGTGTATGCAAATATGTGCTACACAAAAATATTTCCACTCTCATCCAGAACAATGACTTGATATTACCTTCGCCCCAAGAAAGACACAATTGGAATAGAAGAGTTAGAAATTCTGTGAATACATATCTGGAATTAAAATGCTCGGGAGTTCACAACATTGGAGTTTGCAGAGGAGTTTCCAAAAGTAAGGGAGAGGCTTGATAGACCCAACCTGATTTTTTATTAAAATTGGGAACCATCTTGCCACAAAGCCGTGAAAAGATAATTTTGGCTTTACTCTAAATTACTGCAAATTCTGAACCTGCTTGGAACGCCTGCCCGTGCCTTGAACTCATCCACACCTGGCTCTCTGACCAGATAACAGTACTTTCTGAAACTTTAGTGACACCTCATAAATATTGGCCTTCCCTGGCCAGACAACAACCCTCTCTGAGGCTCTAATGGTCCTCATTATTTCTTATATTGGGGCCAGCAAAAAAAAAAAAATGTAAACTACCATTAGTGTGATGCTTTCAAAGTTTTGATATCTGTAACCACCCGTTTGTGTAACTTTCTGGGCTATATAGCTGGGCTGTAGGAAAGGTGGGGTTGCTGTCTTGTTCCCGCCATTTTGGGAAGGAGAGGCAGCCCAGCCTGTTGAAATAATAAGCTTGCCTTAATTTGATTTTAATTGGAGTCAGTGGTCTTTTCTTGCATCCTAGTCCAAAATTTTGGAGTTCCCCAGTGAGATGACCCTGCCCGAGCAGATCACAAAACCAGACTGCTGAAAATTCTGAAGCTGGCCTTCCCTCCAGGGCACTGGGCTGGAGAACCACTCTAGGGGGTGCACAACTTGAGATGTTCCAAGGCCTTGGAGTGAGCCGTCAGTCTGAGGAGCACTGCAGTGAACCACCACACTAAAACTATTATCAAGCCCCTGGTGGAGGAGGCCTCCATAGGTAAGTGGCGCCTTTATAACATCTGATATCTGGTTAAGGGAGATCTCTTCTGATGACAGAGAGGTGGCCTGGGGAGGCTCACATACACTCCTGTCCAGGACAGTAATGAGAATCATGCTGTCCTCTGTTCTGTTCTGTAGGGAATTCCTCTGGAAGGGTAGAGAGGTGCCGATGGGCACACACACGCTCCTACCCTGGAGCTTTAGCAAGATGTTGAATTGCTCTTCTGTTTTTCTGTTTCGGCACCAGGATTCTGTTTTTCTGTGTTTTGTTCTGTGGTCTATATGTTTTTTGTTGTTTGTTTTTGTGCGTTTTTTTGTTTGATTTCTGTGGTAAAATTTTAAGGATATTGGACGTGAAAAAGGGTAACAAAGCAAGTAAGCCTGACATCCTTTCGACTGTGTTTTAAGGAACTGTGATGAACTTTACCCACCTTTGTTAAGCAGGAAGAAAGAAGCCCCTAGCTGGCTGCCTGGAGCACACCCACTGCACAGGGCAATGCCTGCTGGGGAACGAAGAACTGAGTATATCCCAGGTTAACAAGTGAAACTCTTTAAAATCCCTTGTCCCTCCAGATCATGAGAGTCACAACCTTTTGGCAGAGTCCCCTTGTTTTTCCTTTGTTAGCAAAGCAATAAACCTCCATTTTCTTTTTCTCAAAACCCTGTCCTCATTATTAAATTAGCATTAATTTGCTTCAGGGTCAGAAACCGAACTTTAAGTTACAAATTTTGATACCCGGCCCCGTCCCAGAACTTTTTGAGAGCTGACGACTGAAATGTTAGGAGATGGAGCATGCTTGGAGTGGACCCGAAACAGAAGAGCTAATCCTGTAAGTAAAAGGAGGGACTGAGGGACCCCAGCAACTGCCAAAGCCCTGTTGCTTCAGGGAATTCCCTCCTTCATTCCCTGCACTGTAAGCATTATGACACCTCTGTCTTCTTTTAAAAGAGAAAAATAAAAAGGGGACACTAAATGCAGTAAAGTCACCATGGAGACCCTTGATTTTACATTTCAGGTAGCTTCTCTGTGAAAACATCTGGTCCCCTTGTGGGGACATCTGTGGTGCCACTGGTGCAGGAGATTTTTCTCTTATCTGCTCTGTTTTAAAGGCTTCTGTCTGTCAGCCATATTCTGGAGTTCCTTTCTGTCTGTCTTGTGCCTTTGTTTTTGGCCCTTTAAGACATGTGCAATAATGTGTTTATATTATAAATTGTTTCTTGAGAATGATCTTAGCTGAATGTGTGTCTAAATGATGATGTTTTATTGTAAAAATCTGGTATCTGAATGCGTTTTTTGAAGCATTGCACAATATTGCTGTTAAAAGTCGGGTTTAGGTAATTGTTTAGTTTTTGATTTCAGATAATTCATGCCAGAGAACTTAAATACTTAGGATGGAAAACTAAAGAACTCTACTTCCAAGTTGGCAAGTAACTTCCCAATCATGCAGTCTTTTTTTCTCCAATTTTGAATTGGGTAGCCTGGGAAAATGTCACTGTGTTTACCAGTGCATTAATTTGGACAAGGATAGTAAATCATAGTATGATATCTGTTGACAAAACAAGATGTAAAGATATAAAATTTTGTGAATTGTATCTTAAACTTGTAGCATAATTTTCAACATCCTAACCAGAAAATTATGGTTAAAATGCCTTAGGCCTGAGGTGTCTGCTCAGAATAGCAGTTTTTTCCTGCTCCTTCCAGACCTCAGCCAGGACTTCTGTTGAAATGCAAATGAAAGTCTCCTGTAAGCTCAGTAGGAGACTGATCTGAGGCCTAAGGGAAAAAAATGGTAAATTGTATGGTATTTACTAATTACTGGCCAGTCGTTTTTTCTAGGACTCATAATTTTTTCTTAGATTCTTTTTTTTTTTTTGAGTTTATGATTTTGATCCTACAGACCTAGGTTAATGTTTTTCTGATCAGTTTTATCTTTGACCAACTGTGGAGTTTTAAAAACATTGCAATGGTGATTTCACTAGTGAAAAGCTACAAGGCCTTCACTATTATTAGGTGTGCACACTTTTGTTATGTGTTGTATGTCTATATATATATATATATATATATATATATATATATATATATATATATATATATATACATACATATGTCCGTATATCATTCAAATGATACACAAATTAACATATATAAGGAGCATCCATATAAAAAAGCGCTCATAAAAACAAATTTTAAAAAGTGGACCACAGATCTTTAATTCACATGGTTTAAATGTTTCAATTTAGATTGGATAAACAGATAAATATAAATGTCTTCAAATTTATGCCTATAAGTTTTTCTAGGTGTTCAAAAATCTAATAAAATATTATTGTCTACCAAAGGTCTATATGACTTTGTTCTAGGACTTTTCCTTCAACCAAAAAATGGTTTACACTGTTCAATACATTTGTCTAATATTTTGATTAAAAAGTAAAGTAAATTTGATTTGGATTTACTCATTCATGAGTGTTTTTGTTTGATATCTGATTGATATACTAAGGTCTATCAATTTTTAGTACAAAATCTGTATAAAATGTTTACAATCTTATACAGACTTTCTACTAAAGTCTGTGTAAGATTGTAAAAATTAGTCATGTGTTAAAGAGACAAAAATTTCTTAAAACATAAGATTACTCATAACATTGTGTTTATTAAGTTTTATTTTTTCCAGAGCAAGCAACCATAAAAATTAAACAACTGTTTAAAACAGAACTGTTATTTTAGAGCACTGTACTGCCATTTCTTTAAAAGATAAACTTGGTTAATGTAGAAACATCAATGTAACTGTGATGCTATTAATGTGCTCATATCTTCCATTTATACAACTCGATAAGGTAGAAACTTTAAAAGAGCATTATATCAAGCTGGTGTTATGAAGTTGTATGGTAAATAAAATATATATTGGGGATTTATTTACCTGTTATCAATAAGATATGTAAAGTTTTATGTTACACTTTACATTGTGCAACAATTTAAATGTATTTTTAAATTAATGAGAGTCTAATCTATTTGAATGTTAAAAACATTCAGCCATTCTTTAATTCATGTTTCAAAAGTGATATTATATGGTGTTAGCTAATGTTCCTGTGACCTCAAACAATTTATGTAAACTTTGTAAAAGGATATTAAAAAACGAAGATCAGCTTTAGAACTAAAACACTTAAGATTTATAAACAGCCCTGTCTTACCTGAGATAAGGCTCTGTGTCCCATCTTACTACATGTGAGAATGTCTACAAAAGCAGTAGGTCAGATTTTATTTCATTTAATGTTATGTTCAAAAGTTTTGTTTTTTTCTTTTTTTTTTTTCTCTCAAGTTTACTAGGATCTCAAACAGGGAATATAAAGTAT
This sequence comes from Callospermophilus lateralis, assembly GCF_048772815.1. Lineage (NCBI taxonomy): Eukaryota > Metazoa > Chordata > Mammalia > Rodentia > Sciuridae > Callospermophilus > Callospermophilus lateralis. The sequence goes on along the minus strand of NW_027514446.1, from coordinate 1,472,435 downwards.
AACTCACCCAAAAAATTCAGGGTAGCATTACATTAACTAAGTATTTTTACTCTTGTTAAAAAATTTTGTTTTTTAATTTGCTTATAAGTGATCTAAAGATTCCCTGTTGGTGTTTTAACTATGGCTGGAATCTTTCAGAATAAAATCTTGTGATATCCTGGCTTAGATTCCCAGTGCTCTGTGTAAAGTCACCCTGGGCCAAGATCTCAGATTCCAATGGTGAATCTCATGTGTGGCCTCCTGAAATCCCAACACAATTCATGGCAATACTTCTCTGAGGTCAGTTACACAACTCAGTCTCTAAGGGGAATCACAACAGAGTTCAAGCCCAGGTGGACCCAGGCATCTCTTCAAATTGCCACACAAATGATGACAATTAAAACCAAAACACTCTCACATGGCCCTCTTCATCTTTTTATATAGACACTAATCATAACCTCTAGCTGGAGGTTTCCATGAGGGGCACAGCCCAAGACAGTGTCAAAAATAATCTCCCTTGTCCCTCATTTGCCTAAAGTCAGGGTGGCCTGGACAACGTTAGTGTGAACCAGAAGTGATCAAATAGGCCTGCCGTTAATACTACTCCACTTCTCAAATTTGAGGCCTACTGACTGTGGGTTATAGATTTTTAGTGTGAATTGGAGTTATAAGAAAACCCAAGCACCTATTGTCTCCCCTCTGCAGCCCTTTGAAGAACTTATTTGACACAAATGATCCCTATTCTCACTTGATGGAGGTCAGGAATCTTACAGAGGAAGGCGAGAGGCTTCATCCACAATGACTGATCTTTTTTCCATTTAGGTTTTGGATGCCCACATGGGATCTTTCTTTAGATTCATCAGGTGCTGAAAATCTAAACCACAGGCTCACACAGGGCCAAGAGGCTGATTCAGACACATCCATTTGCAAAGCAATGAAGCAAAGAGCCACAGGTGATGCCCATTCATTTCCATTTGAAAACTGTTTTCTTCAGGCTTCACAAAGGGGTGGCCTGAGGCAAAGACCTTTCTGACATTCAGAGCAACAGAACAATAGGTAATCAAAAGGCCCCAAGCAGGGTTTCTCCACGGAGACTTTCCTTGTTACTCTAATATGTGAGTTTTCTGAGATTCTCGCCATTCCCTTCAGCTATCCAGTACATGGTCATGTCACAGAGGTTGGAGGTGGTACATATCTTGTACAAAAATACATGATACTAATCTTGAGAGTGGCCAGAATTCATGAAAAAATGGAAAATTAGGTAGATAGCAGGTGTTGCCCATGGATAAGGCAAGCCTAAGTCCATTCATTAATTGGAAAGGATGCATGCTGGGAAGCTTTCTACTAGACAGGACACACCCAATGAGCTATTTTTTTCTAATATCCACAAAGAAAAACACAGTGGGATACACAGACATAGAAACAGTCTCCTTGTCAAATGACTTACTGGAAACAGTCCACTCCAATCCAAACAAACCTCCTTTTTTACCTATTCTCAGAACATGGAAAAAAACCACAAACACAAACCAACACCCACAAATGCAACTCCTTCCCCCAAGTAGGTCTGTCACTATCTGGAGTGTCCTCTGACTGGTAGGCCATACGATGTTCCCCACAAATGGCCTTTCTGTCTCAGATCTGGTCTCCTTGGTCAACTCTGTGAAGTTGTCAGGAGGCAGTGGTGAGCCAATTCCTGTCCTCTCAGGAAAGACCCCTCTTCAGAGCTTTCTTAGTATTTGGCAACCCTTACATCAGTAGGTACCAAGAAAGACTGACTCTGTCCTTAGTAAATCCAAACAAGTGAGCCCACTGTGACTGGGACTTGGACTGGCTCTGGTGCCTGGCTTCCTGGATCACAAAATTCAGAGAGTTCCATCACCAAGGAAATGAGGTGAGGTCACTACCTTCAGGAAATAAATGAGGTCCCTGTCTTGGCCACTACTTTGTCCTAACAGTTGCATCCTAGTGTCTCCTGACATGGAGGCTGCCCTACTTCCTGTGATACTTTCACATGTTAGAATGGTATAGAAACCATAGTCACCTGGGAACAGCTCTCCACACAGGCCTGCTTTGGTCCATCTTCCCTGCATTAAGAATAGAGAGGCTGACTCAGACACATCCTTTCATCCTGACCATGTTGTTTGCCATGGAATATGACTTTTGTTCTCTCAGGTCTTTCATAGCTGCCTACATCTTCTCCAGGGATTATTTCTGCATGGATTTTGAGGTACTCAGCAGGTGGAAGATCTCCTAACTTCCTGTATTGTAATATCAACTTTATCCCTGCTCTTCTGTAAAGTGAGATTGAGGGAACATTGTATGGTTAGGGTTAATAGCATGTTCCATTTGGCTTAGGAATCATTCTGCTGGATGAAAAATGGTATTGGGAACCAGCAATATTTATAAGAATATAGAGGTAAAATATAAGTATGAAAACAGAAATCTATGTAATATTTGAAGCCCAGAAGGATTTGGGCTCTTGATTGGGATCCTTAGCTTGAGTAATGTTTTGCACCGAGGTCGATGCAAATAGATATACAATGGCATAAGACCCTGTACCTCAGATGATTGAATGTAGAAGAGAACATCCAGTGAAAAAGGGATAGTGTGTAGGATTAGAAAGATAGTCAGTAGGTTTAGGAGGAAGAGTGAGTCTAGGATTTGCACCAAAAGTTCTTTAGCAATAGGTTTCGGTTAGAGAGTGAATGTAAATGGCACCATATGTGAAAAGTTGGGCACAATGATGAACTGGGAAAAATATGTAGGAAGGCAGACATCAATAGAGACATTAGGAAATCAGGCAAAGTATAACGTGAGTGATAAGATTTGACATTTTCAACAGGGTTGAGGTTGAATACATAATCTTAAAAAGAAACAAAAATATAGTCACCAATTGGATTGACATTTGAGAGCATTAGGCAAACTGGACATGGATGTTTTTAGTAATCCATGTTCACATTCCATTGAGGCTTTATTGCAATCATAATGGTGACCTTTGCATTTTGTGTGCAGAATATTACTGTGATAATATGTATATGTAGATCAGGTGACATGAGTATTTCTTCCACCTTTTCTGGGAGCAATATTTTGAAAACATATAAATTAGTACTGGGGATACTAAGAGGTTTACCCTGTGTTGATGAATATAGAGATGATGCATTAATAGACCATACTGTGAAAAAATTATGTGACTGGTTCCAAATTTACATAATGGATTGTTTTAATATCTGAAAATATAGACGAAATCATATATTGATATACGTACATTCATTCCAACAAGTTATATATCTAATGGTATTATTAGGGTTACCGTTTATCATGAATAGTGTGTGAGTTTTGCTTCAAAAATGATAATGGAATCGAAAATAATGTGTTTAGAAAGAAGTCTAGTGAAAAGACCAGTCAAGAAACATGGAGGAATATATGTGTTCCGAAGGAGGAAGTGATTGAAAGTAAACCAAATATTTATAAATTTGTGAACTTGTGAATGAAAGGATATATTTTATGATGTCCATAAACTGAATAAATAATAACGTACCAAGTTTGAATAAAAATGAACTTTAAAAAACACATCATATCCAATAGGAATGTATTTGCATTGATGTTAAACTTGGTCAGTTAGTCTAGAAATATTAGGATTTGTAAGAACCCTTCCCTGAATTTAGTTTTCAGTACTAGGAAACAAATATGTATTTCAGTGGATGTATATTTCTGAGAATAAACTTGTTAAAAGTTGATTATAAATCCACATATATGAATATGAATGAATTCAGGTGGTGTATAAGAAGACATATATTTCATATTTTGGAAAATCTGGAGACTATATATATATATATATATATATATATATATATATATATATATAGAGAGAGAGAGAGAGAGAGAGAGAGAAACACACACACATTATAATGTCACAATATATATGTCAATCGAAATTCATCATGAAAAATAACTCATCCGCATATCCCAAAATATTCATTTTACTGAACATGGATGTATGTATAATGTTGTTCATCTAGGAAGCTCACCCATGGGTTGAATTTTCTGTACCAACAGCGTTTAGGAGGAGTGATCTCTTCTCACAAATAGAATCTGCCAAGTCAGCCACCTTACAAGAATGTACGTGTGAAACCAGGTAGGATTCTATTTGTGCATATAAAAATACATGTGCTTAATAGGCTACAGAGAAAGGGAGACAGGAATTCATATATTTCTTAACTTTAAAAACACATGGAATAGTGTGTAGTGTCCTTCTTTATCCCTTTTGATTAACTTTGGCTTAAAAAAAAGAATTTTATTGAGAATTTTTGTATATATCTTTGTCAGGAATATTGCTCAAGTTTTCTTTCCTTGATGTGTCTTTGTCTGATTTTGGTATGTGAGTGATAATAGCCTCATGGAATGAGTTTGGAGGAGTTCCATCCTTTTCTATTTTATGGAATAATTTAAGGAGTATTGTGATGAATGCTTCTTTGAAGGTCTTGTAGAACATGGCTGAGAATCTGTCTGTTCCTGGGCTTTGCTTGATTGGTAGGCTGTTGACAGCAACTTCTATTTCATTGCTTGAAATTGATTTGTTTAAATTGTTCACGTCCTACTAATTAAGTTTGGGTATATCTCCATAATTTTATTGATGTCATCATGGTATTTTAATTTATTAGACTATAAATTTTCAAATTAGTTTTCAATTATTCTCTGTATTTTAGTTGTGTACTCTGTAAAAGTTCCTTTATGATCCTTAATTTTAGTAATTTGAGGTTTTTTTTTCTTCATTAGCTTGGTTAAGGAAGTGTCAATTTTATTTATTTTTCGAAGATTAAATTTTGTGTTGTGTCAAAAAAAATAACACATGGAAAATTATTTCAAAAAATTGAATAGATTTATAACTCTTACCTTATATTATGCAAAAGGCAAGTCCAACTATACACCATGTCTCTTCTGAAATGCTTGTATCTATTCTGTTTGGGTTCTTTTTCTCCATTATATTAGTATTAGTGGTAAGAGTCTCGTAGGGTATATGAATGTTTCTGAGAATAATCTTGTGAAAAGATAATTATAAATCCACATTCATGAATATGAAAAATTTAGGAAGTGCAAAATAAGACACATATATTTCATATTTTGAAAAATTTGGAGAGTATATCTATATTTATATCTATATCTATATCTATATCTATATCTATATCTATCTATATATATATATATATACACACACACACACACACACACACACAACACTCACAGACATTAAAAAGTACCAATATAAATGCCAATCGAAATTCATCAGTAAATATATATCATCCACAAATGCAAAAAATATTTATTTTACTGAACATGAGTTTATATATAATGTTTTTCTAATAGGACGCTCTCCTATACGTTGAATTTTCATTTCCAAAAGCATTTAGGACGAGTGAACTCTTCTCACAATTTTTATCTGCCAAGACAGCCACCTCACAAAAATGTACGTGTGATACCTGGTAGGATTCTATATATGCATATAAATATACATGTGTGAATAGGCTACAGAAAAGGGAAACAAGAATTCACATATTTGTTAAGTTTAAAAACACATGGACAATATTTCAATTAAAATTTGACTAGATTTATAACTCCAACCTTATATAAGGCAAATATCAAGTCCAACTATACAACATGTCTCCTCTGAAGTGCTTGTATTTCTATTGTGTTGGGTTAATTTTCCCCATTATATTAGGATGAATAGTCTGAGTCTACTAGGTATGGGTTAGTGTCAGGGATTCAGTACTTCGAATGAAAAATTGGAAAATGAATCCAATGTGTATGTAAATATACGCTGCACAAATATCCTCCCACTCTCATCCAGAACAATGCCTTGACATTACCTTCACCACAAGTAAGACACAACTAGAGGAGAAGAGTTACAAAATCAGTGAATACATATCTGGAATGGAAAATGCTAAGGAGTTCACATTCTGGAGGTGGTAGAGGAGTTTCAAAAAGTAAGGGACAGGGTAAACACTCCACAAACATGGAGCTCTGCTGGCCTAAAAACTTTTTGAGAAACTGCCTCTGAGCTTCCGCACTTGAAATATATGTTGTTTTCAGGAGATTTGGCTTCCTTTGTAGTGAGACCATCAAAGCTGGGTCTACATCTATGTGACCTGGAGGACATGGTTTCTTATTTTCCAATGAACAAGATGAAGCAGTGCTGAATCCTCTCTTTGTAGGTAAACTGAGGCCACTGGGGACTAAGTGTCTCCCCGTGTGGACTGTGAAGCCATTTGGTCCTCCTCCACTTTTTGTGGAGTTTTTGCGGCTGCACTGTGAGTTTGGTATTTGTTTCACGAAATACTAGGAGCTAAACTGGGACACAGTGCTGGAGGGAGTTCTGTCACGTGTGGTGGGTCAGGGTCTGCAAGAGAATGCACCAACTAGGCTTCTATCTCTCACAGCTTGCCCCATTGCCCCCTTGTCCATATCAACCTGATTCTTAATTTTCCTCTGAAAACTCTCCATATAACAAGATGCCTTTACATATAAGGGTCTGCTGGCTGCACCATGTCAGTTACAAGCCATTTGGAATCCAATGGTAGATCCACAAGGCCCTTCCACGAATGTTTTATCAAACACCTCCCCACCACTGCTCTAGACCCACTACTCAGCAGGCTCCAAACTACTGGCATCTCTGTTCTACACCATTTTCATGAAACTCAGTAAATCAAGGCACTGTCTGGTATAATCATGATCAGCAAAAGGACATCCAATGTTTCTCCAGTGCCACCTGGTCATAGGTATTTCAAAAATTTCATGGTATTTATCTAGCCATTTTTCAAGCATGAAGTTGGAGGCACTGTGGGTTTCAATTCATTCAGCAAAGATTAAATGGTGAGGAAGCTCATTTCAATAAAATCTCTGGAGAACTCTCACAGGCAAGGCTTCCCAAAGAGTGGACAAAAGGTCACATTAGGCGAGGCCCATTGAGGTCTATAATGTGAGGTCCATGTGTGTTTTGACTCTCAACTATGGCTGCCATTTCTTTAAGGATAAAATCATGTGATATCCTTGCTGAGATTTCCAGGCCTCTGTGGAAATCCCCCCGGGGCCTAGGTCTCAGTTTCCAAGAGCGACTTTCATGCATGGCCTCTTAAAATCCCAACAAAATTCATGGCAATGCTTCTCTGAGTTCAGTTCCAAAACCCAGTCTCTAAGGGGAATCACACCAGAGTTCAAGCCCACGTGGACACAGTCATTTATTCCAATGCCACACAAATGAGCAACATTAAAACCAAAACACTCCCACATAGCCCTCATCTTATTCCATATAGTCAATCATCTTAACATCTGGCTGGAGGTTTCCATGAGGGGCGCAGCCCAAGACAGGGTCCAAAATCAGCTCGTTTGCCCCTCATTTGCCTAAAGTCAGGGTAGGATGGACACCGTTTCTGTGAACCAGGAGTGAACAAATAAACCTGCCGTTAATACTTCTGTATTTCTCCAATTTGAGGTCTACTGAATTTAGGTATCAATTCTTTAGGTGATTTAGAGTCAAGCGAAAACACAAGCACCTCTGCAGGGCTTTGAAGAACTCATTTGACCCAAATAATCCCTATTCTCATTTGATGGAGTGCAGCAACCTAACAGAGGAAGGCAAGAGACTTCATCCAAAATGAATGATATTTTTTGCCATTGTGGTTTTGGAAGCTCACATGGGATCATTCTTAAGATCCATCAGGTGCTGAGAATCTAAGCCACAGCCACACACAGGTCCAAGAGGCTGATAAAGACACATTCCTTTCCAAAGCAATTAAGCTAAGAGCCACAGGTGAGGCCCATTCATTTCCATTTGAAAACTGTTTTCTTCAGGCTTCACAAAGGGGTGGCCTGAGGCAAAGACCTTCCTGACATTCAGTGCAACACAACAATAAGTAAGCAAAAAGCCCAAAGCAGTGTTTCTGCACTGAGACTTTCCTGGTCACACTGATATCTGAGTTTTCTGAGATGCTCGCCATTCTCTTCAACTATCCAGTACATGGCCATGTCACAGAGCTTGGAGGTGGTACATATTTTGGACACAAATCCATGAGCCTATTCTGGAGAGTGGCCAGAATTCAGGAAGAAAACAACAACTTAGAAAGATAGCAGGTGTTGCACATCGATAAGAAAAGCTGCAGTCCATTCATATATTGGGCAGGATGAATTATGGGAAGATTTATACTAGACAGGACACATCTATTAATGCATTCTCTTTTCTAATGTCTACATCAACGGACACAGTGGGATACACAGAAACAGGAAACACTCGCCGTGTCAAATGACTTACTAGAAACTGTCCACTCCAAACCAAACAAAACGCCTTTCCTATCTATTCTCAGAACATGAGACAAAACAACAAACCCACACCCACTCCCACAAAGGCACCTCCTGCCCCCAAGAAGGTCTTTGACTATCCGAAGTATCCTGTGACTGGTGGGCCATACTATGTTCCCCCGACATGGCCTGTCTTCTCTCAGATCATGTTTCTTTGAACAACTCTGTGAAGATGTCAGGAAAAAGTGGTTAGCCACTACCTGTTTTCTCAGGAAAGGTCCATCTTCAGAGACCTCCTGGCATTTGGCCATCCTCACATCATTAGGTACCAAGAAAACTGACTCTGTCCTTGGTAAATCCAAACAAGTGAGCCCACTGGGCCTGGGACAGGGACTGCCTCTGGGTGCCTGGCTTCTTGGATACCACGTTCAGAGAGTTCCATCACCAAGGAAATGAGGTATGTCACATTCTTTGGAACTGAATGAGGTCACTGCCTTGGCAACCACTTTGTCCTAACAGTTGCTTCCAAGGGTTACATAAGATGGAGGTTTCCCCTACTTCCTGTGACACTTTCATAAGGTAGAATGTATATCAACCATTGGCACCCGGGAACAGCTCTCCACTCAGGCCTGGATTGTTCCACCTTGTCTACAATAAGAAGAGAGAGGCAGATTCAGACACATCCCTTCATCCTGACCAGGTTGTTTGCCATGGAAGATGACTTTTTCTCTCTCAGGTGCTTCATACCTGCCTACAACTTCTCCAGGTATCATTTGTGCATGGACATTTGAGGTTCTCATCTGGTGGAAGATCCCCAACTTTCCTGTATTGTAAAAACCCCTCTGTCCCTGCACTTCTGTAAAATGATTGAGGGAACAGTGTATACTTGGGGTTTAAAACAGGTTTGATTTGGTGACGAATGATTCTGTGCGATGAATAATGGCATTGGGAACCTGCAATATTTACAAGAATATAGAGGTGAAATATAAGTATGAAAACAGAAATCTACGTATGATTTGAAGCCCAGAAGGGTTTTGCCCTTGATTGGGATACTTAACTTTGAATTATGTTCTGCAAAGATGTCTCAGATAATTCGAATTACAATGGCATAGGACGTTGTACATTGAATGATAGAATTTAGAAGAGAACATCAGGTCAAAAAGGGATATTCAGTAAGATTAGGAAGATAGTCGGTAGGTTTAGGAAGAAGAGTGAGTATAGGATTTGGACCAAGAGTTCTTTAGCAATAGACTTTTGGTGATAGAGTGAATGTAAATGTCAGCACATATGAAGAGTCAGTCACTATGTTGAACTGGGGAAAATATGTAGAAAAGCAGATATCAATAGAAACATTACGAAATCAGGCAAAGTATAAAGTGAGGCATAGAATTAGACATTTTCAACAGTGTTGAGTTTGAATATATAAATTAGGAAAAAACAAATATGTAGTCACCAATAGGATTGACAATTGACAGCATTAGGCAACCTGGACATGGATGTTTTTAGAAATCCATGTTCACTTTCCATTTAGGCTTTGGTACAATCATAAGTGTGACCTTTCCATTTTTTGTCCAGAATATTACTGTGATAATGAGGTGACATGTGTATTTCTTTCACCATTTCTGGGAGCAATATATTGAAGATGTAATATTAGAATCAGGGTACAAAGAGGTTTACCCTGTTTCTATGAACATAGAAAAAAGCATGAATAGACCATACTGTGAATAAATAATATAACTTTTTTGAACTTTAAATAATGAATTGAACTGATATCTGAAAATTTAAAGGAAATCGTATATTGATATACAATCATTCATTCCAACCAGTTATATATCTAATGGAAATATTAGTGTTTTGGTTTATCATGAAGAGTGTGTGAGTTTTGCTTCAAAATGATTATGGAAATTCAAAATTATGTGTTTGGAAAGAAGTCTGATAAAAAGACCAGTCAAGAAACCCTGACAATACATGTGTTCTGAAGCAAGAAGTGATTAAAGTTGAAACAAATGCCTATTAATTTGTGAACTTGTGGATGCAATGTATATCCTATGATGTGCAAAAACTGAAGAAACAATAATGTACCAGTGTCGAATACAAATGAATGACAAATTACATATCATGTCCCATAGGAGTCTTCTTGCATTGATGTTAGACTGGGTCAGTTACTATAGAGTAATTAGGATTTGTATGCACCATTCACTGAAGTTAGTAGTCAGTACTAGGAAACAAATATGTATTTCAGGTGGATGAATATTTCTGATTATAATCTTGTGAAAAGTTGATTATAAATCCACATACATGAACATGAATGATATAGAGAGTGTATATTAGACACATATATTTTATATTTTGAAAAATTTGGAGAGTATATCTATATCTATATCTATACCTATATCTATCTATCTATCTATCTATATCTATATATCTATATATATATATCTATATATATATATATATATATATATATATATATATACACACACACACACAAACACATACACACACACAACACTCACAGACATTAAAAAGTACCAATATAAATGCCAATCTGAATTCATCAGTAAATATATATCATCCACAGAGGCAAAAATATTTATTTTCCTGAACATGAGTTTATGTATAAAGTTGTTCTACTAGGACGCACTTTTATAGGTTGAATTTTCATTTCCAATAGCATTTAGGAAGAGTGAACACTTCTCACAATTTGTATCTGTCAAGACTGCCACCTCACAAAAATGTACGTGTGATACCTGGTAGGATTCTATATATGCATATAAATATACATGTGTGAATAGGCTACAGAAATTGGAAACAAGTATTCACATATTTGTTAAGTTTAAAAACACATGGAGAATATTTCAATTAAAATTTGACTAGATTTATAACCCCTACCTTATATAATGCAAATGTCAAGTCCAACTATAGAACATGTCTCCTCTGAAGTGCTTGTATTTCTATTGTGTTGTGTTAATTTCCCCCATTATATTAGGATGAATAGTCTGAGTCTACTAGGTATGGGTTAGTGTCAGGGATACAGTACTTCGAATGGAAAATTGGAAAATGAATCCAATGTGTATGTAAATATAGGCTGCACAAATATCCTCCCGCTCTCATCCAGAAAAATGCCTTCACATTACCTTCACCCCAAGTAAGAAAAAATTAGAGGAGAAGAGTTAAAAAATCAGTGAATACATATCTGGAATGGAAAATGCTCAGGAGTTCACAACCTTGGAGGTGGTAGAGGAGTTTCCAAAACTAGGGGACAGGGTCAACACTCCACAAACATGGAGCTCTGCTGGCCTAAAAACTTTTTGAGAAACTGCCTCTGAGCTTCCGCACTTGAAATATATGTTGTTTTCAGGAGATTTGGCTTCCTTTGTAGTGAGACCATCAAAGCTGGGTCTGCATCTATGTGACCTGGAGGACATGGTTTCTTATTTTTCAATGAACAAGATGAAGCAGTGCTGAATCCTCTTTTTGTAGGTAAACTGAGGCCACTGGGGACTAAGTGTCTCCCCGTGTGGACTGTGAAGCCATTTGTTCCTTCTCCTCTTTTGTGGTGTTTTTGCTGCTGCACTGTGAGTTTGGTATTTGTTTCACGAAATACTAGGAGACAAACTGGGACACAGTGCTGGAGGGAGTTCTGTCATGTGTGGTGGGTCAGGGTCTGTAAGAGAATGCACCAACTATGCTTCTATCTCTCACAGCTTGCCCCATTGTCCCCTTGTCCATATCAACCTGATTCTTAATTTTCCTCTGCTAACTCTCCATATAACAAGATGCATTTACATATAAGGGTCTGCTGGCTGCACCATGTCAGTTACAAGCCATTTGGAATCCAATGGTAGATCCACATGGCCCTACCACGGATGTTTTATCAAACACCTCCCCACCACTGCTCTAGACCCACTACTCAGCAGGCTCCAAATACTGGCATCTCTGTTCTACACCATTTTCATGAAACTCAGTAAATCAAGGCACTCTCTGGTATACTCATGATCAGCAACAGGACATCCAATGTTTCTCCAGTGCCACCTGGTCATAGGAATTTCAAAAATTTCATGGTATTTATCTAGCCATTTTTCAAGCATGAAGTTGGAGGCACTGTGGGTTTCAATTCATTCAGCAAACATTAAATGTTGAGGAAGCTCATTTCCATGAAATCTCTGGAGAAATCTCACAGGCAAGGCTTCCCAAAGAGTGGACAAAATGTCATATTAGGCCAGGCCCATTGAGGTCTACAATGTGAGGTTCATGTGTGTTTTGACTCTCAACTATGGATGCCATTTCTTTAAGAGTAAAATCATATGATATCCTTGCTGAGATTCCCAGGCCTCTGTGGAATTCCCCCCGTGGCGTAGGTCTCAGTTTCCAAGAGTGACTTTCATGTGTGGCCTCTTAAAATCCCAACAAAATTCATAGCAATGCTTCTCTGAGTTCAGTTCCAAAACCCAGTGTCTAAGGAGAATCACACTAGAGTTCAAGCCCACGTGGAACCACTCATTTTTTCCAATGCCACACAAATGACCAAAATTAAAACCAAAACACTCACACATGGCCCTCATTTATTCCATATAGTCAATCATCTTAACCTCTGGCTGGAGGTTTCCAAGAGGGGCGCAGCGCAAGACAGTGTCCAAAATCAGCTCGTTTGCCCCTCATTTGCCTAAAGTCAGGGTAGCCTGGACACCGTTGCTGTGAACCAGGAGTGAACAAATAAGCCTGCCATTAATACTTCTGTGTTTCTCCAATTTGAGGGCTACTGATTTTAGGTATCGATTCTTTAGGTGATTTAGAGTCATGCGATAACACAAGCACCTCTGCAGGGCTTTGAAGAACTCATTTGACTCACAGAATCCCTATTCTCATTTGTTGGAGTGCAGGAACCTAACAGAGGAAGGCAAGAGACTTCATCCACAAAGAATGATATTTTTTGCCATTTTGGTTTTGGAATCTCACATGGGATCATTCTTCAGATCCATCAGGTGTTGAGAATCTAAGTCACAGCCACACACAGGTCCAAGAAGCTGATAAAGACACATCCCTTTCCAAAGCAATTAAGCAAAGAGCCACAGGTGAGGCCAATTCATTTCCATTTGAAAACTGTTTTCTTTAGGCTTCACAAAGGGGTGGCCTGAGGCAAAGACTTTCCTGACATGCAGTGCAACATAAGAATAAGTAAGCAAAAGGCCCAAAGCAGGGTTTCTGCACTGAGACTTTCCTAGTCACACTGATATCTGAGTTTTCTGAGATGCTCGCCATTCTCTTCAACTATCCTTTACATGGCCATGTCACAGAGCTTGGAGGTGGTACATATTTTGGACACAAATCCATGAGCCTATTCTGGAGAGTTTCCAGAATTCAGGAAGAAAACAACAACTTAGAAAGATAGCAGGTGTTGCACATCGATAAGACAAGCTGCAGTCCATTCATATATTGGGCAGGATGAATTATGGGAAGATTTATACTAGACAGGACACATCCATTAATGCATTCTCCTTTCTAATGTCTACATCAACGGACACAGTGGGATACACAGAAACAGGAAACACTCGCCGTGTCAAATGACTTACTAGAAACTGTCCACTCCAAACCAAAGAAAACGCCTTTCCTATCTATTCTCAGAACATGAGACAAAACAACAAACACACACCCACTCCCACAAAGGCACCTCCTTCCCCCAAGTAGGTCTGTGACTATCCAGAGTGTCCTCTGACTGGTGGGCCATACTATGTTCCCCCGAAATGGCCTGTCTTCTCTCAGATCTTGTTTCCTTGACCAACTCTGTGAAGATGTCAGGAAAAAGTGGTTAGCCACTACCTGTTTTCTCAGGAAAGGTCCATCTTCAGAGCTCGCCTGGCATTTGGCCATCCTCACATCATTAGGTACCAAGAAAACTGACTCTGTCCTTGGTAAATCCAAACAAGTGAGCCCACTAGGCCTGGGACTGGGACTGCCTCTGGGTGCCTGGCTTCTTGGATACCAAGTTCAGAGAGTTCCATCACCAAGGAAATGAGGTATGTCACATTCTTTGGAACTGAATGAGGTCACTGCCTTGGCAACCACTTTGTCCTAACAGTTGCTTCCAAGGGTTACATAAGATGGAGGTTTCTCCTACTTCCTGTGACACTTTCATAAGGTAGAATGTATATCAACCATTGGCACCCGGGAACAGCTCTCCACTCAGGCCTGGATTGTTCCACCTTGTCTACAATAAGAAGAGAGAGGCAGATTCAGACACATCCCTTCATCCTGACAGGTTGTTTGCCATGGAAGATGACTTTTGCTCTCTCAGGTGCTTCACACCTGCCTACAATTTCTCCAGGTATCATTTGTGCATGGACATTTGAGGTTCTCATCTGGTGGAAGATCCCCAAATTTCCTGTATTGTAAGAACCCCTCTGTATCTGCTCTTCTGTAAAATGATTGAGGGAAGAGTGTATACTTGGGGTTAAAAACAGGTTTGATTTGGTGACGAATGATTCTGTGCGATGAATAATGGCATTGGGAACCTGCAATATTTACAAGAATATAGAGGTGAAATATAAGTATGAAAAAAGAAATCTAGGTATGCTTTGAAGCCCAGAAGTGTTTTGCCCTTGATTGGGATACTTAACTTTGAATTATGTTCTGCAAAGATGTCTCAGATAATTTGATATACAATGGCATAGGACCTTGTACATTGGATGATTGAATTTAGAAGAGAACATCCAGTCAAAAAGGGATATTCAGTAGGATTAGGAAGATAGTCGGTAGGTTTAGGAAGACGAGTGAGTATAGGATTTGGACCAAAAGTTCTTTAGCAATAGACTTTTGGTTATAGAGTGAATGTAAATGTCAGCACATATGAAGAGTCAGACACTATGTTGAACTGGGGAAAATATGTAGAAAAGCAGATATCAATGGAAACATTACGAAATCAGGCAAAGTATAAAGTGAGGGATAGAATTAGACATTTTCAACAGGGTTGAGTTTCAATATATAAATTAGGAAAAAACAAATATGTAGTCACCAATAGGAGTGACAATTGACAGCATTAGGCAACCTGGACATGGATGTTTTTAGAAATCCATGTTCACTTTCCATTTAGGCTTTGGTACAATCATAAGTGTGACCTTTCCATTTTTTGTCCAGAATATTACTGTGATAATGAGGTGACATGAGTATTTCTTTCACCATTTCTGGGAGCAATATATTGAAGATTTAAAATTAGAATCGGGGGTACAAATAGGTGTACCCTGTTTCTATGAACATAGAGAAAAACCACGAATAGACCATACTGTGAATAAATAATATAACTTTTTTGAACTTTAAATAATGAATTGAACTGATATCTGAAAAATAATAGGAAATTGTATATTGATATACAATCATTCATTCCACCCAGTTATATATCTAATGGAAATATTAGTGTTTTGGTTTATCATGAAGAGTGTGTGAGTTTTGCTTCAAAATGATTATGGAAATTCAAAATAATGTGTTTGGAAAGAAGTCTCATGAAAAGACCAGTCAAGAAACGCTGACAATACATGTGTTCTGAAGCAAGAAGTGATTAATGTTGAAACAAATGCCTATTAATTTGTGAACTTGTGGATGAAATGTATATCCTATGATGTGCAAAAACTGAAGAAACAATAATGTACCAGTGTCGAATACAAATGAATGACAAATTACATATCATGTCCCATAGGAGTCTACTTGCATTGATGTTAGACTGGGTCAGATACTGTAGAATAATTAGGATTTGTATGCACCCTTCACTGAATTTAGTAGTCAGTACTAGGAAACAAATATGTATTTCAGGTGGATGAATATTTCTGATTATAATCTTGTGAAAAGTTGATTACAAATCAACATACATGAACATGAATGAATTTAGAGAGTGTATACTAGACACATATATTTCATATTTGGAAAACTTTGGAGAGTATATCTATATCTATATCTATACACACACACACATACACACACACACACACACACAACAATCACAGACATTAAAAAGTACCAATATAAATGCCAATCAAAATTCATCAGTAAATATATATCATCCACATATGCAAAAATATTTATGTTACTGAACATGAGTTTATGTATAATGTTGTTCTTCTAGGACGCTCTCTTATAGGTTAAATTTTCATTTCCAACAGCATTTAGGAGGAGTGAACACTTCTCACAATTTGTATCTGCCAAGACATCCACCTTACAAAAATGTACGTGTGATACCTGGTAGGATTCTATCTATGCATATAAATATACATGTGTGAATAGGCTACAGAAATTGGAAACAAGTATTCACATATTTGTTAAGTTTAAAAACACATGGAGAATATTTCAATTAAAATTTGACTAGATGTATAACTCCTACCTTATATAATGCAAATGTCAAGTCCAACTATAGAACATGTCTCCTCTGAAGTGCTTGTATTTCTATTGTGTTGGGTTAATTATCCCCATTATATTAGGATGAATAGTCTGAGTCTACTAGGTATGGGTTAGTGTCACGGATTCAGTACTTCGAATGAAAAATTGGAAAATGAATCCAATGTGTATGTAAATATATGCTGCACAAATATCCTCCCGCTCTCATCCAATTTAGTGCCTTGACATTACCTTCACCCCAAGTAAGACACAATTAGAGGAGAAGAGTTACACAATCAGTGAATACATATCTGGAATGGAAAATGCTCAGGAGTTCACAACCTTGGAGGTGGTTTAGGAGTTTCCAAAAGTAAGGGGCATGGTAAACACTCCACAAACATGTAACTCTGCTGGCCTAAAACTTTTTGAGAAACTGCCTCTGAGCTTCCGCACTTGAAATATATGTTGTTTTCAGGAGATTTGGCTTCCTTTGTAGTGAGACCATCAAAGCTGGGTCTGCATCTATGTGACCTGGAGGACATGGTTTCTTATTTTTCAATGAACAAGATGAAGCAGTGCTGAATCCTCTTTTTGTAGGTAAACTGAGGCCACTGGGGACTAAGTGTCTCCCCGTGTGGACTGTGAAGCCATTTGTTCCTTCTCCTCTTTTTGTGGTGTTTTTGCTGCTGCACTGTGAGTTTGGTATTTGTTTCACGAAATACTAGGAGATAAACTGGGACACAGTGCTGGAGAGAGTTCTGTCATGTGTGGTGGGTCAGGGTCTGCAAGAGAATGCACCAACTATGCTTCTATCTCTCACAGCTTGCCCCATTGTCCCCTTGTCCATATCAACCTGATTCTTCATTTTCCTCTGCTAACTCTCCATATAACAAGATGCCTTTACATATAAGGGTCTGCTGGCTGCACCATGTCAGTTACAAGCCATTTGGAATCCAATGGTAGATCCACATGGCCCTACCATGGATGTTTTATCAAACACCTCCCCACCACTGCTCTAGACCCACTACTCAGCAGGCTCCAACATACTGGCATCTCTGTTCTACACCATTTTCATGAAACTCAGTAAATCAAGGCACTGTCTGGTATACTCATGATCAGCAACAGGACATCCAATGTTTCTCCAGTGCCACCTGGTCATAGGAATTTCAAAAATTTCATGGTATTTATCTAGCCATTTTTCAAGCATGAAGTTGGAGGCACTGTGGGTTTCAATTCATTCAGCAAACATTAAATGGTGAGGAAGCTCATTTCAATGAAATCTCTGGAGAACTCTCACAGGCAAGGCTTACCAAAGAGTGGACAAAAGGTCACATTAGGTCAGGCCCATTGAGGTCTACAATGTGATGTCCATGTGTGTTTTGACTCTCAACTATGGCTGCCATTCCTTTTAAAATAAAATAATGTAATATCCTTGCTGAGATTCCCAGACCTCTGTGGAAATCCACCCGGGGTCTAGGTCTCAGTTTCCAAGAGTGACTTTCATGCTTGGCCTCTTAAAATCCCAACAAAATTCATGGCAATGCTTCCCTGAGTTCACTTCCAAAACCCAGTCTCTAAGGGGAATCACACCAGAGTTCAAGCCCACGTGGACCCAATCATTTATTCCAATGCCACACAAATGAGCAACATTAAAACCAAAACACTTCCACATTGCCCTCATATTATTCCATATAGTCAATCATCTTAACTTCTGGCTGGAGGTTTCCATGAGGGGCGCAGCCCAAGACAGTGTCCAAAATCAGCTCCTTTGCCCCTCATTTGCCTAAAGTCAGGGTAGCCTGGACACCGTTTCTGTGAACCAGGAGTGAACAAATAAGCCTGCCATTAATACTTCTGTGTTTCTCCAATTTGAGGCATACTGATTTTAGGTATCGATTCTTTAGGTGATTTAGAGTCATGCGAAAACACAAGCACCTCTGCAGGGCTTTGAAGAACTCATTTGACGCAAAGACTTCCTATTCTCATTTGATGGAGTGCAGGAACCTAACAGAGGAAGGCAAGAGACTTCATCCACAATGAATGATGTTTTATGCTATTTTGGTTTTGGAAGCTCACATGGGATCATTCTTAAGATCCATCAGGTGCTGAGAACCTAAGTCACAGCCCCACACAGGTCCAAGAGTCTTATAAAGACACATCCCTTTCCAAAGCAATTAAGCAAAGAGCCACAGGTGAGGCCCATTCATTTCCATTTGAAAACTGTTTTCTTCAGGCTTCACAAAGGGGTGGCCTGAGGCAAAGACCTTCCTGACATTCAGTGCAACACAACAATAAGTAAGCAAAAGGCCCAATGCGGGGTTTCTGCACTGAGACTTTCCTGGTCACACTGATATCTGAGTTTTCTGAGATGCTGGCCATTCTCTTCAGCTATCCTGTACATGGCCATGTCACAGAGCTTGGAGGTGGTACATATTTTGGACACAAATCCCTGAGCCTATTCTGGAGAGTTTCCAGAATTCAGGAAGAAAACAACAACTTAGAAAGATAGCAGGTGTTGCACATCGATAAGACAAGCTGCAGTCCATTCATATATTGGGCAGGATGAATTATGGGAAGATTTATACTAGACAGGACACATCCATTAATGCATTCTCTTTTCTAATGTCTACAACAACGGACACAGTGGGATACACAGAAACAGAAACACTTGCCGTGTCAAATGACTTACTAGAAACTGTCCACTTCAAACCAAACAAACCGCCTTTCCTATCTATTCTCAGAACATGAGACAAAACAACAAACCCACACCCACTCCCACAAAGGCACCTCCTTCCCCCAAGTAGGTCTGTGACTATCCGGAGTGTCCTCTGACTGATGGGCCATACTATGTTCCCCCGAAATGGCCTGTCTTCTCTCAGATCTTGTTTCCTTGACCAACTCTGTGAAGATGTCAGGAAAAAGTGGTTAGCCACTACCTGTTTTCTCAGGAAAGGTCCATCTTCAGAGCTCTCCTGGCATTTGGCCATCCTCACATCATTAGGTACCAAGAAACCTGACTCTGTCCTTGGTAAATCCAAACAAGTGAGCCCACTGGGACTGGGACTGGGACTGCCTCTTGGTGCCTGCCTTCTTGGATACCAAGTTCAGAGAGTTCCATCACCAAGGAAATGAGGGATGTCACATTCTTTGAAACTGAATGAGGTCACTGCCTTGGCAACCACTTTGTCCTAACAGTTGCTTCCAAGGGTAACATAAGATGGAGGTTGCCCCTACTTCCTTTGACACTTTTATTAGGTAGAATGTATATCAACCATTGGCACCTGGGAACAGCTCTCCACTCAGGCCTGGTTTGGTCCACCTTCTCTACAATAAGAATAGAGAGGCAGATTCAGACACATCCCTTCATCCTGACCAGGTTGTTTGCCATGGAAGATGTCTTTTTCTCTCTTAGGTGCTTCATACCTGCCTACAACTTCTCCAGGTATCATTTGTGCATGGATATTTGAGGTTCTCATCAGGAGGAAGGTCTCCAACTTTCCTGTATTGTAAGAACCACTCTGTCCCTGCTCTTCTGTAAAATGATTGAGGGAACAGTGTATACTTGGGGTTAAAAACAGGTTTGATTTGGGTTACGAATGATTCTGTTCGATTAATAATGGTATTGGGAACCTGCAATATTTACAAGAATATAGAGGTGAAAAATAATTATGAAAAGAGAAACCTAGTTATGATTTGAAGCCCAGAAGGGTTTTGCCCTTGATTGGGATACTTAGCTTTGAATTATGTTCTGCAAAGTTGTCTCAGATAATTCGATATACAATGGCATAGGACCTTGTACATTGGATGATTGAATTTAGAAGAGAACATCCAGTCAAAAAGGGATATTCAGTAGGATTAGGAAGATAGTCAGTAGGTTTAGGAAGAAGAATGAGTATAGGATTTGGACCAAAAGTTCTTTAGCAATAGACTTTCGGTTATAGAGTGAATGTAAATATCAGCACATATGAAGAGTCAGTCACTATGATGAACTGGGGAAAATGTGTAGAAAAGCAGATATCAATGGAAACATTACGAAATCAGGCAAAGTATAAAGTGAGGGATAGAATTAGACATTTTCAACAGGGTTGAGTTTGAATATATAAATTAGGAAAAAACAAATATGTAGTCACCAATAGGATTGACAATTGACAGCATTAGACAACCTGGACATGGATGTTTTTAGTAATCCATGTTCACTTTCCATTTAGGCTTTGGTACAATCATAAGTGTGACCTTTCCATTTTTTTTCCAGAATATTACTGTGATAATGAGGTGACATGAGTATTTCCTTCACCATTTCTTGGAGCAATATATTGAAGATTTAAAATTAGAATTGGGGGTACAAAGAGGTGTACCCTGTGTCTATTAAGATAGAGATAAAGCATGAATAGACCATACTGTGAATAAATAATATAACTTTTTTGAACTTTATATAATGAATTGAATTGATATCTGAAAAATTACAGGAAATCGTATATTGATATACAATCATTCATTCCATCCAGTTATGTATCTAATGGAAATATTATTGTTTGGTTTATCATGAAGAGTGTGTGAGTTTTGCTTCAAAAGTGATTATGGAAATCAAAAATAATGTGTTTGGAAAGAAGTCTCATGAAAAGACCTGTCAAGAAACCCTGCCAATACATGTGTTCTGAAGCAAGAAGTGATTAAAGTTGAAACAAATGCCTATAAATTTGTGAACTTGTGGATGAAGTGTATAACTTAAAATGTGTAAAAACTGAAGAAATAATAATGTACCAGTGTTGAGTACATATGAACGTCAAATTACATATCATGTCCCATAGGAATCTACTTGCATTGATGTTAGACTGGGCCAGTTACTGTAGAATAATTAGGATTTGTATGCACCATTCACTGAAGTTAGTTTTCAGTACTAGGAAATAAATATGTATTTCAGGTGGATGAATATTTCTGATTATAATCTTGTGAAAAGTTGATTATAAATCCACATACATGAACATGAATGAATTTAGAGAGTTTACATTAGACACATATATTTCATATTTTGAAAAATCTGCAGAGTGTACAGATATATTACACACACACACACACACACACACACAAACACACAAAACACTGACAGACATTTAAAAGAAGCAATATAAATGGCAATAGAAATTCATCAGTAAATATATATCACCCACAGATGCAAAAATATTTATTTTACTGAACATGAATTTATGTATAATGTTCTTCTACTAGGAAGCTCCCCTATAGGTTGAATTTTCAGTTCCAACAGCGTTTAGGAGGTGTGAACTCTTCTCACAGTTTGTATATGCCAAGTCAGCCACCTCAAAATGTACGTGTGATACCTGGTAGGATTCTATATGTGCATATAAATATACAAGTATGAATAGGCTAAAGAGAAAGGGAAACAAGAATTCTCGTATTTTTTAAGTTTAAAAACTTATGGAGAACTTCTTCGATTAAAAGTTGACTAAATTTATAACTTTTACCTTATATAATGCAAAAGGCAAGTCCAACTATACAACATGCCTCCAATGAACTGCTTGTATTTCTATAGGTTTGGGTTATTTTTCTCTATCATATTAGGATGAGTTGTTTGAGTCTAGTAGGTATGGGTTAGTGTCAGGGATTCAATATTTCAAAATGAAAATTGGAAAATGAATCCAATTTGTATGCATATATATGCTGCACAAATATCCTCCCACTCTCATCCAGAACAATGCCTTGACATTACCTTCACCCCAAGTAAGACACAAGTAGAGGAGAAGAGTTAGAAAATCAGTGAACACATATCTGGAATGGAAAATGTTCAGGAGTTTGCAACCTTGGAGGTGGTAGAGGAGTTTCCAAAAGCAAGGGACAGGGTAAACACTCCACAAACATGGAGCTCTGCTGGCCTAAAAACTTTTTGAGAAACTGCCTTGAGATAGGGCACTTAAATATATGTTGTTGTCAGGAGATTTGGCTTCCTTTGTAGTGAGACCATCAAAGCTGGGTCTGCATCTATGAGACCTGGAGGACATTGTTTCTGATGTTTCAATGAACATGAGGCAGCAGTGCTGATATTTTTCTTTTTAGGTAAACTGTGGCCTCTGGGGTCTAAGTGTCTCCCCGTTGAACTGTGAAGCCATTTGGCCCTCCTACACTTTTTGTGGGGTTTTTGCTGCTGCACTGGTAGTTTGGTATTTGCTTCATAAAATAGAAGGAGTTCAACTGGGACACAGTGCTGGAGGGAGTTCTGTCACGTGTGGTGGGTCAGGGTCTGCAGGAAAATGCACCAACCAATCTTCTATCCCTCAAAGCTTGCCCCATTGCATCCTTGTCCATAGCAACCTGATTCTGAACATTGCCCTGAATCCTCTCCATATAACAAGATGCCTTTACTTATAAGGGTCTGCTGGCTGCACCATGTAAGCCACAAGCCATTATTAAGCCAATGGAAGATACAAATTGCTCCAACACAGAAGTTTTATTACACTCCTGCCCACCACAACTCTAGGCCCACTTCTTAGGAGGCTGAAACTTACTGGGACCTCTGTTGTACACCATTTTCATAAAACCCAGTCAAGCAAGGCACTGTCAGGTACATCCATGATCAGCAGCAGGACATCCAAAGGTTCTCTAGTGCAACCTAGTCATGGGAATTTCAAAAATTTCATGGTATTTATCTAGACATTTTACAAGGATGAAGTTGGAAGCACTGTGGGTTTCAATTTTTTCAGGAACCATTAAATGGTGAGGAAGATTATTTCAATGAAAGCTCTGAAGAACCCTCACAGGCAAGGCTTCTCAAAGAGTGGACAAAAGGTCACATTAAGCCAGGCCCATTGAGGTCTACAATGTGAGTTCCATGTGTGTTTTGACTCTCAAATATGGCTGCCAAGTCTTTCGAATGAAATCATGTGATACCTTGGCTGAGATTCCCAGTGCTCTGTGCAAAGCCACTCTGGGGCTAGATCTCAGTTTCCCAGGGTGACTCTCATACATGGCCTCTTTAATCCCAACACAATACATGGCAATACTTCTCTGAGGTCAGTTTCTGAACTCAGTCTCTAAGGGGAATCACACCAAAGTTCAAGCCCAGGTAGACCCAGTTATGTCTTCCAACTGCCACACAAATATCCACAATTAAATCCAAAACACTCCCACATGTCACTCATCTTTTCTATATACCCACTCATCATAACCTCTGGCTGGAGGTTTCCATGAGGGGTGCTGCCCAAGACTGTGTCCAAAATAACCACCCTTGCCCCTCATTTGCCTAAAATCAGGGTGGCCTGGACATCCTTCCAGTGAACCATGAGTGATCAAATTGGCCGGCCATTAAGATGGCACTGCTTCTCCAATTTGAGGCCTACTGACTGTGGGGTTTAGAGTCTTTATGTGATTTGGAGTCATGAGAAAAATCAAGCACTTATGGGCTATCCTCTGCAGGGTTTTGAGGAACACATTTAAACCAAATGATCACTATTCTCACTTGATGAAGGTCAGGAACCTTACAGAGGAATGCGAGAGACTTCATCCAAAATGAATGCTCTTTTGTCCATTTTGGTTTTGGATGCACACATGGGATCTTTCTTTAGATCCATCAGGTGCTAAGAATCTAAGCCACAGCCTCACACAGGGCCAAAAAGCTGATTCAGACGCATCCCTTTCCAAAGTAATTAAGCAAAGAGCCACAGGTGATGCCCATTAATTTCTATTTGAAAACTATTTCTTTTGACTCTACAAAGGTGTGGCCTGAGGCAAAGACGTTCTGACATTCAGGGCAACAGAACAATTGGTAAGCAAAAGGCCCAAAGCAGGGTTTCTCCATTAGAATTTTCTGGTCACACTCATATCTGAGTTTTCTTAGATGCTCCCATTCCTTTCAGCAATCCAGTACATGGCCAAGTCTCAGAGCTTGGAGGTGGTACATATTTTGGACACAAAACAATGAGACTATTCTGGAAATTGGCCAGAATTCAGGAAGAAAACAGGACCTTAGCAAGATTGTAGGAGTTGCCCACCCATAAGTCAAGCCACAGTCCATTCATAAATTGGGCAAGATGAATCTTGGGAAGCTTTCTACTAGTCAGGACACATACAATGATTCATTCTCTTTTCTAATGTCTAAAACCACGGACACAGTGGGATACACAGACAAAGAGACACTGGCCTTGTCAAACGACTTACCAGAAACAGTTCACTCCAAAACAAACAAACCGCCTTTCCTACCTATTCTCAGAACATGAGACAAAACCTCAAACCCACACCCACACACACAAAGGCAGCTCCTTCCCCCAAGTAGGTCTGTGACTATCAGGAGTGTCCTATGACAGGTGGGCCATACTATGTTCTGATGAAATCGCCTGTCCTGTGTCAGATATGGTCTCATTGGCCCAATCTGTGAAGTTGTCACTAGCCAGCTGTGAGCCACTACCTGCTTTCTCAGGAAAGGCCTCTCTTCAGAGCTTTCCTGACATTTGTCCATCCTCACATCAGTAGGTACGAAGAAAGACTGACTCTGTCCTTGTTAAATCCAAACAAGTGAGATCACTGGGACTGGGAATGGGACTGGCTCTGCGTGCCTGGCTTCCCGGATCCCAAGTTCAGAGAGTTTCATCACCAAGGAAGTGAGGTGAGATTACTTCCTTCAGGAATTTAATGAGGTCACTGCCTTGGCAACCACTTTGTCCTAACAGTAGCTTCCAATAGTCCTATGAGATGGAGGCAGCCCTTACTTCCTGTGACACTTTCATATGTTAGAATGGTATATCAACCATAGGCACCCAGGAACAGCTCTCCACACATGCCTGGTATGGTCCATCTTCTCTACATTAAGAAGAGAGGCTTATTCAGACAAAACCCTTCATTCTGGAAAGGTTGTTTGCGATGGAAGATGACTTTTGCTCTCTCAGGTCCTTCATAGCTGCCTAATCTTCTCCAGGAATCAAATCTGCATGGACCTTTGAGGTTCTCAGCAGGAGGCAGATCCCCTACATTCCTGTATTGTAAGATGAACTCTCTCGCTGCTCTTCTGTAACGTTAGATTGAGGGAAGAGTGTATGGTTAGGGTTATTAACATGTTCAATTTGGATTACGAATCATCCTGCAGGATGATTAATAGTATTGGGAACCTGCGATATTTATAAGATTATAGAGGTGAAATATAAGTATGAAAACAGAAATGTTGGTAAGATTTGAAGCCCAGAAGGGCATTAGGCCCTTGATTGGGATACTTAGCTTTTAATTACGTTCTACACAGATGTCTCAGATAAATTGATAATCAATGGCATAGGACCTTATACCTTGGATGTTTGATTTTAGAAGAGAACATCCACTCAAATTGAGATAGTCGGTGGGATTAGGAAGATAGTCGGTAGGTTTATAAAAAAGAGTGAGTATAAAATTTGGACAAAAATTTCTGTAGCAATAGGGTTTCGGTTATAGAGTGAATGTAAATGTCAGCACATGTGAAGAGTCAGTCACAATGATTAACTGGGGAAAATATGTAGGAAGGAAAATATCAATAGAGACATTATGAAATGAGGCAATTATATAGTGAGTGATAGGATTAGACATTTTCAACAGGGTTGAGATTGAGTACATAATCTTAGGAAGAAACAAATATGTAGTCACCAATAGGAATGACATTTGAAAGCATTAGGCAACCTGGATATGGATGTTTTTAGTAAGCCATGTTCACTTTCCATTTAGGATTTGGTACAATCATAAGTGTGACCTTTGCATTTTGTGCCCAGAAAATTATTGTGATCAAATATATATGTAGATCATATGATATGTGTATTTCTTCCACCATTTCTGGGAGCAATATTTGAGGACACATAAATTAGTATTGTGGGTACCAAGTGGTGTACCCTGTGTCTACGAATATAGAGATAATGCATGAATAGACCTTAGTGTGAATAAATAATATAACTTTTTTCACTATAAATAATGGATTGAATTGATATCTTAAAATATATAGGAAATCATATATTGACATACAATCATTCACTCCAACCAGTTACACATATAATGGTAATCTTAGGGTTATTGTTTATCATGAAGTGTGTGTGAGTTTTGTTTCAAAAGTGTTTATGGAAATCGAAAATAATGTGTTTGGAAGGAAGTCTCATGAAAAGACCAGTCAAGAAATATGGAGGAATCCATGTGTTCAAAGCAGGAATTGATTGAAAGTGAAACAAATGCCTATAACTTTGCTATATTGTGGATGAAATATATATCCTGTGATGTGCATAAACTGATGAAATAGTAATGTACCAGTGTTGAATAAAAATGAAGGTCAAAGTACACATCATGTCCCATAGGAATCTACTTGCATTGATGTTAAACTGGTTCAGTTATTGTAGAAATATTAGGATTTCATGCATTATTCACCGTAGTTAGTTTTATTTTTTTTTCATTTTTATTTATAATTGTTCAAAACATTACATAGTTGTTGTTATATCATATTTCACACTTTGATTCAAGTGCATTATGAACTCCCATTTTTACCCCATGTACAGATTACAGAATCACATCATTTACACATCTATTGATTCACATATTGCCATACTAGTGTCTATTGAATTCTGCTGCCTTTCCTATCCTCTACTATCCCCCCTCCCCTCCGCGCCCCTCCCCTCTTCTCTCTCTACCCCCTCTACTGTAATAAATTTGTCCCCCTTGTATTATTTTTCCCTTTCTCCTCACTTTCTCTTGTATGTAATTTTATATAACCCTGAGGGTCTCCTTCCAATTCCTTGCAATTTTCCTTCTCTCTCCCTTTCCTTTCCACCTCTCATCCCGGTTTAATGTTAATCATCTTGTCATGCTCTTTGTCTCTCCTCTGTTCTTAGTTACTCTCCGTATATCAAAGATGACATTTGGCATTTGTTTTTTAAGGATTGGGTAGCTTCACTTAGCATAATCTGCTCTAATGCATTCCATTTCCCTCCAAATTCTATGATTTTTTTTCATTTTTCAATGCAGAGTAATACTCCATTGTGTATAAATGCCACAGTATTTTCTCCATTCTTTCATTGAAGGGCATCTAAGTTGGTTTCACAGTCTTCCTGTTGTGAATTGTTCTGCTATGAACATCGATGTAGCAGTGTCCCTGTAGCATGCTCTTTTTAGGTCTTTAGTGAATAGACTGAGTAGGGGAATAGCTGGGTCAAATGGTGGTTCCATTCCCAGCTTTCCAAGAAATCTCCATACTGCTTTCCAAATTGGCTGCACCAATTTGCAGTCCCACCAGCAATGTACAAGTGTACCTCTTTCCCCACATCCTTGCCAGAACTTGTTGTAGTTTGACTTCATAATGTCTGCCAATCTTACTGGAGTGAGATGGTATCTTAGGGTGGTTTTGATTTGCATTTCTCTGACTGCTGGAGATGGTGAGCATTTTTTCATGTACTTGTTGATTGATTGTAAGTCCTCATCTGATAAGTGTATGTTGAGGTCCTCAGCCCATTTGTTGATTGGGTTATTTGTTATCTTATTGTCTAATTTTTTGAGTTTTTTGTATACTCTGGATATTAGGGCTCTATCTGAAGTGTGAGGAGTAAAGATTTCTTCCCAGGATGTAGGCTCCCTATTTACCTCTCTTATTGCTTCTTTTGCTGCGAAAAAACTTTTTAGTTTATGTCCCATTTGTTGATTCTAGTTATTAACTCTTGTGCTATGGGTGTCCTATTGAGGAATTTGGAGCCCGACCCCACAGTATGCACATCGTAAGCAAATTTTTCTTCTATCAGACACTGTGTCTCTGATTTGATATCAAGCTCATTGATCCATTTTGAGTTAACTTTTGTGCATGGCAAGAGAAAGGGATTCAGTTTCAATTTGTTACATATGGATTTACAGTTTTCCAAACACCATTTGTTGAAGATGCTATCCTTCCTCCATTGCATGCTTTTAGCCCCTTTATCAAATATAAGATAGTTGTAGTTTTGTGGATTGGTTTCTGTGTCCTCTATTCTGTACCATTGGTCCACCGGCCTATATTGGTACCAGTACCATGCTATTGTTGTTACTATTGCTCTGTAGTATAGTTTGAAGTCTGATATCGCTCTACCGCCTGATTCACACTTCCTGCCTAGCATTGTTTTTGCTATTCTGGGACTTTTATTTTTCCATATGTATTTCATGATTGCTTTCTTTATTTCTACAAGAAATGCCTTTGGGATTTTGATTGCCATTGCATTAAACCTATAGAGAAATTTTGGTAATATCGCCATTTTGATGATGTTAGTTCTGCCTATCCATGAACAGTATATATTTTTACATCTTCTAAGATTTTCTTATATTTCTCTCTTTAGGGTTCTGTAGTTTTCATTGTATAAGACTTTCACCTCTTTTGTTAGGTTGATTCCCATCTTTTTTTTTTTTAGGATATTGTGAATGGAGTGGTTGTTCTCATTTCCATTTCAGAGGATTTGTCGCTGATATAGAGGAATGCCTTTGATTTATGTGTGTTGATTTTATATCCTGTCACTTTGCTGAATTCATTTATTAGCTCTATTAGTTTCTTTGTAGACCCTTTTGGGTCTGCTAGGTATAGAATCATGTCTTCTGCAATAGTAATAATTTAAGTTCTTCTTTTCCTATTTTTATGCCTTTAATTTCTTCCGTCTGTCTAATTGCTCTGGCCAGTGTTTCGAGAACTGTATTGAACAGAAGTGGTGAGAGAGGGCATCCCATTCTTGTTCCAGATTTTAGAGGGAATGCCTTCAATTTTTCTAGATTCAGAATGATGCTAGCTTGAGGCTTAGCATAGATTGCTTTTACAATATTGAGGTATGTTCCTGTTATTCCTAGTTTTTCTAGAGTTTTGAAGATAAAGGGATGCTGTACTTTGTCGAATGCTTTTTGTGCATCTATCGAGATGATCATATGGTTCTTATTTTTAAGTCTATTGATGTGGTGAATAACATTTATTGATTTTCGTATATTGAACAAGCCTTGCATTCCACGGATGAATCCTACTTGATCATGGTGCACAATTTTTTTAATATGTTTTTGTATCTGATTCGCCAGAATTTAATTAGGGATTTTTGCATTTAGGTTCTTTAGGGATATTGGTCTGTAGTTTTCTTTGTTTGAAGTGTTTATGTCTGGTGTAGAAATTAGGGTGATATTGGCCTGGTAGAATGAATTTGGAAGATCTCCCTCTTTTTCAATTTCCTGAAATAGCTTGATAAGTATTGGTATTAGTTCATATTTAAGGGTTTGTAAAACTCTGCTGTATACCCATACTGTCCTGGTCTTTTCTTAGTTGGTAATCTTTGGATGGTTTCTTCTATTTCCTCAATTGATATTGGTCTGTTTAGGTTGTCTATATCCTCCTGACTCAATCTGGACAGATCATATGACTTAAGAAATTTTTCGATGCCTTCACTATCTTCTATTATATTGGAGTATAACGAATCAAATTAATTTCTTATTATCTTCTGTATTTCAGAAATATCTGCTGTGATTTCCAGGGGGTGACAAATAACTTGTGTAGATTGATACAGCAGGAGTGGAAGCCGTTTATTGTAGAATCCGAGCGATATTTATACATTTTATAAAGCTTATCTAATTAGCATAAAATAGATACAGCAGTCAACCAATAAGGAATCTCCACACTTAATGGCTTGCTTTTGTTACTTCAAAAACCATTCCCTATGGCATTTGGAGGGCGCCATCCAGACTTGTTTAGAGACCCTAACATTTCTCTGGCAAAATACCAGGTGCCATGCTGATTTGTTTATAGACCTTAACATGTGATATTGACTTTTTCATCCCATATGCTAGTAATTTGAGTTTTCTCTCTTCTTCTTTCATTAGCATGGCTAAGGGTCTGTCGATTTTATTTATTTTTTCAAAGAACCAACTTTTAGTTTCCTCAATTTTTTCAATTGTTTCTTTTGTTTCGATTTCATTAATTTCAGCTTTGATTTTAATTAAATCTTACCTTCTACTTATTTTGCTGTTGTTTTCCTCTTCTTTTTCTAGGATTCTGAGATGAAGTATGAGATCATTTATTTGCTGTTGTTTTTTTCTTTTTTTAAGGAATGAAATCCAAGCAATGAATTTTCCTCTTAGAACGGATTTCAATGTGTCCCATAGATTCTGATATGTTGTGCCTGTGTTTTCATTTATCTCTAAGAATTTTTTAATTTCCTCCTTCATGTCTTCTATAACCCATTGTTCATTCAGTAACCTGTTGTTCATTCTCCAAGTGATGCATGATTTTTCCTTCCTTCTTTTATCATTGATTTTTAGTTTATATTCCATTATGATCAGATAAGATGCATGGTATTATCTCTACTGCTTTATATTGTCTAAGAATTGCCCTGTGACATAATATATGATCTATTTTTGAGAAGGATCCATGTGCTGCTGAGGAAAAATGTAACTGCTTGATGTTGTGGAGTATATTCTATATATGTCAATTAAGTCTAGGTTATTAATTGTGTTATTGAGTACTATAGTTTTCTATTTCAACTTTTGTTTGGAAGACCTGTCCAGTGGTGAGAGAGGTGTGTTGAAGTCTCCCATGATTATTGTATGGTGGTCTATTAGACTCTTGATCTTGAGAAAAGTTTGTTTGATGGACATACCTGCACCATTGTTTGGGGCATATATATATTTATAATGGTTATGTCTTGTTGCTGTATGGTTCTCTTGAGCAGTATATAGTGTCCCTCTTTATCCCTTTTGATTAACTTTGGCTTGAAATCTATTTTATTTGATATGAGTATGGACACTCCTACTTGTTTCCGAAATCCATATAAGTGATATGATTTTTCCCAACCTTTCCCCTTCAGTCTATGTATGTCTTTTCCTATCAAATGCGTCTCCTGGAGGCAGCATATTATTGGGTCTTGTTTTGTGATCCATTCTACTAGCCTCTGTCTCTTAATTGGTGAGTTTAAGGCATTAACATTTACAGTTATTATTGAGATAATGGTTGTTCTTCCAGCCCTATTTGTTTATTTATGTTATTAAACATGGATTGTTTTCTTCTTTGATTATTTCCCACTTTTACTGTACTACATCCCACTGTTGGTTTTTATTGTTATTTCCCTTTCTTCTTCCTGTAATATTTTCCGAGGATGTTTTGAAGAGATGGTTTTCTAGCTACAAATTATTTTAACTTTTTTTTATCATGGAAGGTTATAATTTTATCTTCCATCCTGGAGCTTAATTTCACTGGATACACAATTCTTGGTTGGAATCCATTTTCTTTCAGTGTTTGAAAAATGTTATTCAAGGATTTTCTAGCTTTCAGAGTCTGTGTTGAAAGATCAGCTGTTATCCTGATTGTTTTACCCCTAAATGTAATCTGCTTTTTTTCTCTTGTAGCATTTAAAATTCTCTCCTTATTGTGTACGTTGGGCATCTTCATTATAATGTGTCTAGGTGTGGATCTCTTATGATTTTGCACATTTGGCGTCCTGTAGGCTTCTAGGACTTGGGAGTCAGTCTGATTCTTCAAGTCTAGGAAGTTTTCTCGTATTATTTCATTGAATACATTCCTCATTGCTTTGGTTTTAACCTCTATACCTTCCTGTATTCCAATGACTCTTATGTTTGGTCTCTTTATGTTATCCCATATTTCTTGGATATTCTGTTCATGGTTTCTTAACAGTCTTGCTGAGCTGTCTATGTTCTTTTCAAGTTGGAATACTTTGTCTTCATTTTCTGATGTTCTATCTTCTAAGTGTTCTACTCTGCTGGTAGTCTTCTCAATTGAGTTTTTTAGTTGGTTTATTGCTTTCTGCATTTCTAGGATTTCTGTTTGTTATTTTTTACAACCTCTATCTCTCTGTATAGCTGATCTTTTGCTTCTTGGATTTGTTTATGTAATTCATTGTCGAAGTGATCTTTCATTGTCTGATTTTGCTGTCTAATGTCTTCCTTGAGACTCAAGATCATCTGAAGCATGTATATCCTGAGTTCTTTATCTGACATTCCATCTGCTGCAGCTATTACCCGTGGACCCCTGGGGTGTTCTGCCGATCGGTCGCAGGTCTGCCTACCTTGTAGGTGCTGGCAGCGGCTCTGCTCTGCCCCTATTCCAATTGGGGTGACGTGACTACCATGCAGGTGTGTTGCTGGTCCTGTTCCGCCAGTTTGTCGCAGGTCTGCCTGCCTTGCGGGCACGGGCAATGGATCTGCTCTGCTCCTATTCCAAATGGGGTGAAGTGTCTGCCGTGCCGGCAGGGCGATGGACCTCTTCTGCCAGTCAGGTGCAGGTGTGCCTACCTTGCGGGCGCGGGTGATGGCTCTGCTCTGCCCCTACTCCAATTGGGGGGTCGTGACTACCATGCCGGCAGGTTGCTGGGCCTGTTCTGGGTGCGGGCGAAGGCTCTGCTCTTCCCCTACTAATTTTGGGGTGACCTGACTACCATGCGGGTGGGCCACTGGGATTGTACTAGGTGCGGGAGAAGGCTCTGCTCTGCAACTACTCCAATTCGGTTGATGTGACTACCACGCCTGCGGGTCGCTGGGCCTGTTCTGGGCAAGGGCGGCGGCTCTGCTCTGCCTCTATTGCAATTGGGGTGACGTGACTACCATGCAGGTGTGTCGCTGGACCTGTTCCGGGCGTGGGCGGCGGCTCTGCTCTGCCCCTCTGGCTTGATGACAAAGTGAGAGAGACCCGGGTGTTTGTGACTCACTTTCTTTACCAGGAGACCAACTGTTTCTGTCACCGCTGGTATCAATGAGGTTATCTCCTCTGCTGCTTTCTGATGACATCAGATCTCTGCCATGTTGGTATCCCATGCAAAAGGCAGCATTTCGTTCCCTTTGCTGGGTGACTAAAGCAATCGGTGAGTCCTGACCGGCATTCACAAGCCCCGTCTCAATCCTGTTGCCACTGCCTATGAAGGTCGGTTGATATTTACTGATATTCAGCAAGACCCAGACCGAGAAGCAGTTTCCGCCGGTTCTTTAGCCCTGGGCCAGATCAGTTCCTGGAGGCGGAATTCGGCCGCTCGTGGCTCGGTGTATGTTCTAATAGAAGCAGGCTCCAAGACGCAGTTTCTGCGGGTTCTTTACCACTGAGCCTGAGTAATTTGTCTGCAACACAAAGGTGAATGGCATCCTGAAATTACCTGTTCTATAGCTGAATGAGCTGCGATCAGTCGAAAACAGGGATGATGAAGTCACCTCTCCATGATGGTGGCCGCTGGGTTCCTCTGTGGTCTGACGGGTGTGGAGAAACGAGTTGGACTGCATGCTTTCCCGTCTCAAACCCAGAATTCAGCACTGAGCACAGTGATTGCATACCTGGCAGGAGCCCACAATACCTGCACCGCTGTATATTTGCCTTGCTATCTCGTCGTTTCCCAGCACGCGCCACAGACTCTAGCCACGGAGCGATTTCCTGAATAAGTCGCATGACCTTCTGTGAGGACAAATCACTCGCGTTTGAGCCCCCGTAGCTGATCCTCCTGAGATGGAAATATGTACACTTGGTTTTGGAGAACCACAATTTTGCTGGAAATTCCTAACAAGATAGGTTTTAGCCATTCTAACTCGTCATTCTCCCTCACAGTGACGCAGTACATGGGGGTGATGCACTCCCTTCGCAGCCATCATATGATCCCCTGAAGTTAGTTTTCAGTACTAGGAAACAAATAAGTATTTCAAGTGGATGAATATTTCTGAGAATAATCTTTTGAAAAGTTGATTATAAATCCACATACATGAATATGAATGAATTTAGGGAGTGTATAATAAGAAAAATATACTTCATATTTTGAAAAATCTGCAGAGTGAAAAAAAATATATATATATATACATAAACACAGAGACATTAAAAAGTAGCATTATGTATGCCAATCGAAATTCACCATGAAATATATATCATCCACAGATAGAAAAAGATTCATTTTAATGAACATGGATTTATGTCGTTCAACTAAGAAGCTCACCCGTATGTTGAATTTTCAGTTCCAACAGCATTAAGTAGGAGTGATCTCTTCTCACAATTTGTATCTGCCAAGCCAGCCACCTCACAAAATGTACGAGTGATACCAGGTAGAATTCGATATGTGCTTATAAAAATACATGTGATGAATAGGCTACAGAGAAAGGGAGACAGTTATTCACATATTTGTTAACTTTTAAAACACATGGAGAACTATTTCAATTAAAATTTGCTAGATTTATAACACCTACCATTTATCATACGAAAGGCAAGTCCAACTATACACCATGCCTCCTGTGAACCTCTTGTATTCCTATTCTGTTTGGGTTATTTTTCTCCATAATATTAGGATAAAAGTCAAAGTCTATTAGGGTATGTGTTAGTGTCAGGGATTCAGTATTTCGAATGGAAAATTTGAAAATGTATCCAATGTGTATGCAAATATGTGCTACACAAAAAACTTCCCACTCTCATTCAGAACAATGCCTTGACATTACCTTCGCCCCACATAAGACACAATTAGAGGAGAGGAGTTAGAAAATCTGTGAATACATATGTGGAATGGAAAATGCTCAGGAGTTCACAAATTTGGAGGTGGTAGAAGAGGTTCCAAAAGTAAGGGACAGGGTAAACACTCCACAAACATGAAGTTCTGCCAGCCTGACATCTGGAGAAACTGCCTCTAAGGTTTGGCAATGAAATATATGCTGTTGTCAGGAGCATTAGCTTCATTTGGAGTGACACCATCAAAGCTGGGTCTTCATCTATGTGACATGGATGACATTGTTTCTTATTTTCCAATGAACATGAGGCAGCAGTGCTGAATTTTCTATTTGTATGTAACTTGTGGCCACTGGGGTCTAAGTGTCTCCCCGTGTGCACTGTAAATCCATTTGGTCATCCTCCACTATTCATGGTGTTTCTTGCTGCTGCACTGGGAGTTTGGAATTTGCTTCATGAATTACAAAGAGTTCAACAGGGACACAGTGCTGAAGTGAGTTCTGTCAATTGTGGTGGGTCGGGTTCTACAGGAGAATGCACCAACCAGGCTTCTATCCCACATTGCTTGCCCCATTGACCATAGCAACCTGATTTTGAACATTGCCCTGAAACCTCTCCATATAAC
The DNA here is from genome assembly GCF_048772815.1 of Callospermophilus lateralis. Lineage (NCBI taxonomy): Eukaryota > Metazoa > Chordata > Mammalia > Rodentia > Sciuridae > Callospermophilus > Callospermophilus lateralis. Next base: position 1,436,778 of record NW_027514446.1, on the reverse strand, counting down.
AATATGCTTTTACATATAAGAGTCTACTGGCTGCAAAATGTCAGTCACAATCAATTTGCAAGCCAATGGCAGATCCACATGGCCCACCACAGATGTTTTATCACCCACCTGCCAACCACTGCTCTAGGACAACTACTCAGCAGGATCCAACTTACTGGCATCTCTGTTCTACACCATTTTCATAAAACCAAGTCAATCAGGGCACTGTCTTACATACTCATGATCAGCAACAGGACATCCAAATGTTCTCCTGCCACCCGGTCATGGGAATTTCAAAAATTTTTATGGTATTTATCTAGCCAATTTTCAAGAAAGAAGTTGGAGGCACTGTGGGTTTCAATTTATTCAGGAACCATTAAATGGTGACTAAGCTCATTTCAATGAAAACTCTGGAGAATTCTCACAGGCAAGGCTTCCCAAAGAGTGGCTAAGATGTCAGATTAAGCCAGGCCCATTTAGGTCTACAATGTGAGGTCCATGTGTGTTTTGACTCTCAAAAATGGCTGCCAAGTCTTTAAGAATAAAATCATGTGATATCCTGGATGAGATTTCCTGTGATCTTTGGAAAGTCAACTTGGGCCTAGATGTCACTTTCCAAGGGCAACTCTCATGCATGGCCATCTAAAATCCCAACACAATTCATGGCAATACTTCTCTGAGATCAGTACCAGAACTCAGTCTCTAAGGGGAATCACACCAGAGTGCAAGCCCAGGTGGACCCAGTCATCTCTTCCAACCACCATTCAAATGTCCACAATTAAAACCAAAACACTCCCACATGGCCCAAATCTTCTTCCATATAGACACTCATCATAACCTGTGGCTGGAGGTTTCCATGAGGGGAGCAGCCCACGTCAGTGTCCAAAATAAGCTTCCTGCCCCTCATTTACCTAAAGTCAGGGTGGCGTGGACACCCTTCCTGTAAACCAGGAGTGATCAAATAGGCCTTCCTTTAATACTGTTTGGCTTATCCAACTTGAGGACTACTGACTTTGAGGTTTAGATTCTTTAAGTGAATTGGAGTCATGAGAAAAAACAAGCATCTATGGGCTAGCCTCTGCTGGGTTTTGAAGAACTTATTTGACCCAAAGGATCCCTGTTCTCACTTGATGGATTTCAGGAACCTACCAGAGGAAGGCAAGAGAGTTAATCAACAATATCTGATCTTTTTGCCATTTTGGTTTTGGATGCATGCATGGGATCTATCTTTAGATCCATCAGGTGCTGAGAATCTAAGACACAGCCTCACACAGGGCCAAGAGACTGATTCAGACATATCCCTTTTCAAAGCAATTAAGCATGGATCCACAGGTGATGCCCATTTATTTGCATTTGAAAACTGTTTTCTTCAGGCTTCACAAAGTGGTGGCTTGAGGCAAAGATCTTCCTGACATTCAGGGCAACAGAACAATAGGTAAGCAAAAGGACCAAAGCAGGGTTTCTCCACTGAGACTTTCCTGGTCAACTGATATCTGAGATTTCTGAGATGCTAGCCATTCCCTTCAACTATCTAGTACATGGCCATGTCACAGATATTGGAGGTGGTACATATCTTGGACACAAAACCATGATACTATTCTGGAGTGTTGCCAGAATTGAAGGAGAAAACAGGAAATTATGAAGCTAGTAGGTGTTGCCCATCTATAAGGCAAGCCTGAGTCCACTCATATATTGGGCACAATGAATGCTGGCAAGCTTGCTAGTAGACAGGAAACATCCATTGATCCATTCTCTCTTCTAATGTCTACAATCATGAACACAGTGGGATACACAGACACTCGCATTGTCAAAGGACTTACTAAAAATAGTCCACTCTAAACCAAACAAACCGCCTTTCCTACCTATTCTGAGAACATGAGACAAAACCACAAAATCACACCCACACCTAAAAAGGCACCTCCTTCCCCCAAGTAGGTCTGTGACTCTCCGGAGTGTCCTCTGACTGGTGGGCCATACTATGTTTCCCCAAAATGACCTCTCCTGTCTCAGTTCTGGTCTGCATGGCCAACTCTGTGAAGTTGTCAAGAGCCAGTGGTGAGACACAACCTGCTTTCTCAGGAAAAGCCCCTCTTCAAAGGTTTCCTGGCATTTCGTCATCCTCACATCTGTAGGTTCCAAGAAAGACTGACTCTGTCCTTGGTAAATCCAAACATGTGAGACCACTGGGACTGGGACAGGGACTGTGTCTGGGTGACAGGGACTATCTCTGAGTGCCTGGCTTCCTGGATCCCAAGTTCAGAGAGTTTTATCACCAAGGAAGTGAGGTGAGGTCACTTTCTTCAGGATCTGAATTATGTCACTGCCTTGACAACCACTTTGCCCTAACAGTTGCTTCCAAAAGTCCCATGAGGTGGAGGCTGCCCCAGTTTTCCTGTAACACTTTCACAAGTTAGAATGTCATATCAATCATAAGCACCCCGGAACAGCTCTCCACACAGAACTGGTTTGGTCCATCTTGTATACATTAAGAAGAGAGAGAATGATTCAGACACAACCCTTCAACCCGACCAGGATGATTGCCATGGAAGATGACTTTTGCTTTCTGAGGTCGTTCATAGCTGCCTTCATCTTCACCAGGGATCATTTCTAAATGAACATTTGAGGTTCTCAGCAGGTGAAGATACCCTACATTCCTGTATTTTAATACCAACTCTGTCCCTGCTCTTCGGTAAAGTTAGTGTATGGTTAGGGTTAATTATATGTTCGATTTGGGTTAGGAATCATTCTGCAGGATGAATAAAGGGATTGGGTACCTGCGATATTTATAAGAATATATAAGTGAAATATATGTATGAAAACGGAAATCTAAGAAAGATTTGAAGCCCAGAAGGGCATTGGGCCCTTGATTGGGATACATAGTGTTGAATTACGTTCTGTACAATTGTCTCAGTTAAATCAATATACAATGGCATAGGACCGTGTACCTTGAATGATTGAATGTAGAAGAGAACATCCAGTCAAAAAACGATAGTCGGTAGGATTAGAAAGATAGTCGGTAGGTTTAGGAAGAAGAGTGAGAATATGATTTGGAATAAAAAGCTTATTTAGCAATAGGGTTTCGTTTAGAGAGTGAATGTAAATGTCAGTACATGTGAAGAGTCATTCACAATAATGAACTGGGGAAATTATGTAGAAAAGCAAGTATCAATAGCGACATAACAAAATCAGGCAAAGTATAAATGAGTGATAGGATTAGACATTTTCAACAGGGTTGAGTTTGAATATATAATCATAGGTAAAAACAAATATGTTGTCACCAATGGGATTTACATTTGAGAGCATTAGGCAACCTGGACACAGATGTTATTAGTTATCCATGTTCACTTTCCTTTTAGGCTTTGGTACAATCATAAGTGTGACCTTTACATTTTTTTTGTTCAGAATATTACTGTGGTAAAATGTATATGTAGATCAGGTAACATGAGTATTTCTTTCACTATGTCTGGGAGCAATATTTTGAAGACATATACATTAGTATTAGGGGTACAAAGAGGTGTACCCTGTGTCTATGAATATAGAGATAATGCATGAATAGACGATAATATGAATAAATAATGTAACTGGTTCCACTTTAAATAATGGATTGAATTGAAATCTGAAAATATATAAGAAATCTTATATTGATATATAATCATTCATTCCAACCAGTTATATATCTAATGGTAATATTAGGATTATGGTTTATCATGAAGGGTGTTTGAGTTGTGCTTTATAAGTGATGATGTTAAACGAAAATAATGTGTTTGGAAAGAAGTCTCATGAAAAGACCAGTCAAGAAACATAGAAGAATCATGTGTTCTGAATCAGGAAGTGATTGATCGTGAAACAAATGCCTATAAATTTTCTAACTTGTGAACGAAATATATATCCTATGATGTGCATTAACAGAAGGAGTAGTAATGTACCAGTGTTGAATAAAAATGAAAGTCAAAATACACATCATGTCCCCTAAGAATATACTTGCATTGATGTTAAACTAGCTCAGTAACTGTAGAAATATTAGGTTTTGTTTGCACCTTTCACTGAATTTAGTTTTCAGTACTAGAAAACAAATATGTATTTCAGGTGGATGATTATTTCTGAGAATAATCTTGTGGAAAGTTGATTATAAATACACATATATGAATATGAATGAATTTAGGGAGTGTATAATAAGACACATATATTTCATATTTTAAAAAATCTGGAGAGTGTATATATATATATATATATATATATATATATATATATATATACACTCTCATACATACACACTCACATGCACAGATATAAAAATTAGCAATACAGGAGATCCATCATGAAGGCAGGCATGGAAAAATCAAGTCTCTGACCTCTTCAGCTGAGCGGGCATAGGGAGTCGTAAACTGTCTAAATGCTGTTTGCTCAGAATCAGTAGGCAATGTTGACCTGATGTGGATCTGGGGCGAACATTCTGGGCCCCTCAGAACACACACCGAGCCTGGATCGGCTGCATTCAACCTCCGGTTTGCCTGGTTCTCGTGACTCAGCACTAAGATCCCTCTGAAATAACTGTTCGGCCCTTCTGAACTTTCAGAGGTAAAAGCCAACCAACCCTTCAAAAGCAGTGGCCACAGGATTGAAACGGCGCTTGGGAGAGACAGTCAGGACCCACCCGTTGCGTTGGTTACCTTGCAAAGGGAACAAACGGTCACCATTTGCATGGGATACCACCATAGCATAGAAATGACGTCACGGGCATAGGAGATAACTTCATTAAAACCAGCGTGACAGGTGTGTAATCCCCTAGCCATCTCTCTCAACACAGCGGGGAAACCTTAAGGGCCCCTCCCAGCTCAGCCTTAAGGGCCTCTCCCAGCTCTTCCGTGAGCACGATAGCCAGACCTAGGGAATCAGGATTGGCTCGGGACTAGCGCGTGGAATTCCCGGCTCCTGATCCCACAAGTGCTGACAATTGAGGTCTCTTACACCACGTACCGGGGGCATGGCTCCCAGAGGGTAAGAAAATTCGCTGGGGGTCCTCAGATCCAAGCTCTACAAAACTAGGGTCTGAGGGAGGCAAAAAGGGAGAGTGTGCCCAGGCATTCATGAAAACAGGGCTGCCAGGAGTAGAGTTCTGGCTTGTAACCACTATTGTGGTGAGCGTCACAGGTGAGCAAGGCATGGCTTGAGGAAGCACAAGAGAAGGCCCTAGGCACTCAGGATTGGAGATCCGCCAAGTCTGGGAGGAAGAGCTGCTGCACAGTGATTGGTTCCCACTTATTCAGAGGAGAAGCTTGGCCCAGTGCACACAGCTCCACCTACTGAAAGAGAAGTTAATTGAACTCTATGACTGCATTTATTATTATTATTTTTTTAATTTATATTTTTTCTATTTCTTTCATTTTCATTTTTGTTGTTGTTCTTTAACTTTTTTTAATGTTTTTATTTTTTTTATTTTATCATTATTATTATTAATATTATTTTAAATTTTAATTTTCATCTTTTAATTATAATTATTATTTAAATTTTTTTTCTTTATTTATTTTCTATTTTTCTTTTGTCTTTTCATTTCTTTTCAATTTTCTTATTCCCCCTTCCTTGAATTCTACCTGCCTACTCTCATTCTCTTTAGTGACTTCTTCCCTTCCCTTCTAATATCTTTCCTCCGAAGCATCAAATAAATTTATAAGAGTAAGCAGTAACTCAGCAGTCAAACAAAACAAGAAGTAACATGAGCAGCATAAAAAAACAAGGAAGAAAAGGAGTACAAACAACAATGGATAGCCTAAATATTCAGAAGGAATCATCAGAAAAATGGTCATATAAAGAACTCAAGGAATACCTTAGACAGATGGAATGGAACCTTAAAGAGGATACGAGACATCAAAACCAAACAGTGAAAGAACACATTGAAAATGAATTACATAAACAGATATAAAAAGAAATTAAGCATCTTTATTAGGAGATAGAGATTATAAAAAAATCAAACAATAATTCTAGAAATGAAGGAAATGATAAACCAAATTAAAAACTCAATTGAGAGTATCACTAACAGAGTGGAGTGAGTAGAAGACAGAATGTCAGATAATGAAGACAAAATATATCATCTTGAAAAAAGTCTAGCCAACAAAGAAATGCTGGTAAAAAGTCATGAGAAAAACATCCAAGAGATATGGGATATCATAAAAAAAAAAAAACTTATGAGTCATCTGGATAGAGTAAGGTACAGAGATTCAAACCAAGGGAATGAGTAACCTGCTGAATGAAATAATTACAGAAAACTTTCCAGAAATAAAAATGGAAACGGATAAAAAAAATTGTAGATGCTTACAAGACACCGAGCACAAAAAAATCACAGTAGACCAATGCCAAGAAACATTGTTATGAAGATATACAATATACAAAACAAAGAGAAAATATTAAAAGCTACAAGAGAAAGGAGGCAGATTACAATCAGGGGTAAACCAAAAATGTTAACAACAGATTTTTCATCACAGACACTGAAAGTGAGAAGATCCTGGAACAACGTATTTCAAACACTTAAAAACAATGGATGACAACCAAGAAATCTGTATTCAGAAAAATTAAGTTTCAGGTAAGACAACTAAATAAAAATATTTTGTGATAAACAAAAGCTAAAAGAATTTGCAGCCAGAAAACCAGCATTGCAAAGCATCTTAAGGAAAACACTACACGAGGAAAAAATGAATATCAACAACAAAAACCGTCAGTGGGAATTGCCTCAGTAATGACAGAGGGAGGGGGAAAAGCTAATCATGGATAAACAAACTAAATTTAAAAAAAAAGATAAATAATCAAAGACGGGTGGCAATACAAACCATATATCAATAGTAACTCTAATCGTTAATGGCTTAAACTCTCCAATAAAGTGACATAGGCTTGTAACGTGGATTAAAAAAAAAAATCCAACAATATGTTGCTTCCAGGAGACACATCTGAATGGAAAAGACATACACAGGCTGAAGGTGAAAGGTTGGGAAAATTTATACCATGCACACGGTCCTTGTAAGCAAGCAGGGGTGGCCATCCTCATACGGAATAAAATCGACTTCAAGACTAATTTAATCAAAAGGGATAAGGAAGGACATTATATACTGTTAAAAGGAACCATTCACCAACAAGACATAACAATTATCAATATTTACGCAGCAAATAATGGTGCTGCGACATTTATAAAACAAATTCTCCTCAATTTCAAGAATCAAATAGACCACAACACAATAATTATGGGAGACTTCAACTCACCTCTCTCACCATTGGACAGATCCTCCAAACAAAAGTTGAATAAAAAAATATAGAATTCAATATCACAATCAATACCCTAGACTTAACTGACATATATAGAATATATCAACCATCATCAAGTGGATATACTTTTTTCTCACCAGCACATGGATCCTTCTCAAAAATAGACCATATATTATGCCGTAGGGCAACACTCAGTAAATATAAAGGGCTGGAGATAATACCATGAATTTTTTTCTGATCACAAAGGAATGAAACTGGAAACCAATGGTAAAAGAAGGAAGGAAAAATCCTACATCACATGGAAAATGAACAATATATTACTGAATGATCAATGCGTTACAGAAGACATAAAAGAGGAAATCAAAAAATTCTTAGAGATAAATGAAAATACAGACACAACATATCAGATTCAATGGGACACAATGAAACAAGATTCAAGAGGCAAATTCATCGCCTGGAGGTCATTCCTCAAAAAAAGAAAAAAAAAACAAACACAACAAATAAATGAGCTCTCACTTCATCTCAAAGCCCTAGAAAAGGAAGAGCAAAACAACAGCAAATGTAGCAGAAGGCAAGAAATAATTAAAATCAGAGCGTAAATCACGAAATTGAAACAAAAGAAACTATTAAAAAATTAACAAAACTAAAAGTTGGTTCTTCGAAAAAATGAATAAGATGGACAGACCCTTAGCCATGCTAACGAGGAGAAGAAGAGAGAGAACTCAAATTACTAACATACGGGATGAAAAAGGCAATATCACAACAGAAGCTACATAAATACGAAAGACAATTAGAAATTATTTTGAAAACCTATATTCCAATAAAATAGAAAATAGTGAAGACATCGATACATTTGTTAAGTCATATGATTTGCCTAGACGGAGTCAGGAGGATACACACAATTTAAACAGACCAATATCAATCGATGAAATAGAAGAAGCAATCAAACGACTACCAACCAAGAAAAGCCCAGGACCGGATGGGTATACAGCGGAGTTTTACAAAACCTTTAAAGAAGATTTAATACCAATACTTTTCAAGTTATTCAGGAAATAGAAAAACAGGGAGCTCTGCCAAGTTCATTCTATGAGGCCAACATCACCCTGATTCTGAAACCAGACAAAGACACCTCAATGAAAGAAAACTACAGACCAATATCTCTGATGAACCTAGATGCAAAAATTTTCATTAAAATTCTGGTGGTTTGGATACAAAGGCACATCAAAAAAATTGTGCACCATGATCAACTAGGATTCATCCCTGGGATGCAAGGAGGGTTCAATATATGGAAATCAATAAATGTTATTCACAACATCACTAGACTTAAAAATAAGAACCATAAGATCATCTTGATAGATGCAGAAAAACCATTAGACAAAGTAGAGCATTCCTTTATGTTCAAAACATTAGAAAAACTAGGGATAACAGGAACATACCTCGACATTGTAAAAGCTATCTATGTTAAGCCTCAGGCTAGCATCATTCTGAATGGAGAAAAAATGAAGGCATTCCCTCTAAAATCTGGAACAAGACAGGAATGTCCTCTATCACCACTTCTATTCAATATAGTTCTCGAAAAACTGGCCAGAGCAATTAGACAGATGAAAGACATTAAAGGCATAAAAATAGGAAAAAAAAGAACTTAAATTATCACTATTTGAAGATGACATGATTCTATACATAGAAGACCCAAAAGGGTCTACAGAAAAAACTACTAGAACTAATAAATGAATTCAGCAATGTGGCAGGAAATGAAATCAACATGCATAAATCAAAGGCATTTCTGTATATCAGCGACAAAACTTCTGAAAAGAAAATGAGGAAAAACATTGCATTCACAATATCCTCATAAAAAATTAAATACTTGGGAATCAACCTAACAAAAGAGGTGAAAGATTTATACAATGCAAACTACAGAACCCTAAAAAGAGAAGTAGAATAAGATCTTAGAAGATCGAAAAATATACCCTGTTCATGGATAGGCAGAATGAACATCATCAAAATGGCGATATTACTAAAAAGTTCTCCATAGGTTTAATGAAATGCCAATCTAAATCCCAAAGGAATTTTTTGTAGAAATAAATAAACCAATCATGAAATTCATATGGAAAAATAAACGACCCAGAATAGCAAAAGCAATTCTAACCAGGAAGTGTGAATCAGGCCGTATAGCGATACCAGATTTCAAACTATATTACAGAGCAATAATAACAAAAACAGCATGGTACTGGTACCAAAACAGGCGGGTGTACCAATGGTACAGAATGGAGGACACAGAGACTAATCCAAAAAGCTACAACTATCTTATATTTGATAAAGGAGCTATAAGCATGCAATTGAGGAAGGATACCATCTTCAACCAATCGTGTTGGGAAAACTGGAAATCCATATGCAACAAAATGAAACTGAATCCCTTTCTCTCGCCATGCACAAAAGTTAACTCAAAGTGGATCAAGGAGCTAGATTCAAATCAGAGACTCTGCATTTGATTGAAGAAAAAGTTGGTTCCGATCTACATACTGTATGGTCAGGCTCCAAATTCCTTAATAGGACACACATAGCACAAGAGTTAATAACAAGAATCAACAAATGGGAGTTACTTAAACTGAAATTTTTTTTTTCTCAGAAAGAGAAACAATAAGAGAGGTAAATATGGAGCCTAGATCATGGGAACAAATTTTTACTCCTCACCCTTCAGATGGAGCCCTAATATCCAGAGTATACAAAGTATACAAAGAACTCAAATAATTAGACAATAAGATAACAAATAACCCAATGAGCCAAGGACCTGAACAGACACTTCTCAGAGGAGGACATAGAATCAATCAATAAGTACATGAAAAAATGCTCTCCATTTCTTGCAGTCAGAGAAATGCAAATCGAAGCCACCCTAAAATACCATCTCAATCCAGTGAGATTGGTAGCCATTATGAAGTCAAACAACAACAAGTGCTGGCGACGATGTGGGGAAAAGGGTACTCTTGTACATTGCTGATGGGACTGAAACTGGTGCAGCCAATTTGGAAAGCAGTATGGAGATTCCTGGGAAAGCCGGGAATGGAAGCACCATTTGAACCAGCTATTGCCCTTCTCGGACTATTCCCTGAAGACCTTAAAAGAGCGTACTACAGGGATACTGCCACATCGATGTTCATAGCAGCACAATTCACAATTGCTACACTGTGGAACCAACCCAGATTCCCTTCAATAGATGAATGGATAAAAAAAAAATGTTTTTTTTATATACTATGGAGGATTACACAGCACTAAAAAATGACAAAATCATGGAATTTGCAGGGAAATGCATGGCACTAGAGCAGTTAATGCTTAGCGAAGCTAGCCAATCCCAAAAAAACAAATACCAAATGACTTATTTGATATAATGAGAGCAACTAAGAACAGAGCAGAGAGGAAGAGCATGAAGAAAAGATTAACATTAAGCAGAGACATGAGGTGGCAGGGAAAGGGAGAGAAAAGAGAAATTGCATGGTAATGGAGGGAGACCCTTATTGTTACAAAAAATTACATATAAGAGGTTGTGAGTGTAATGGGAAATAAACAATAAGAGAAATGAATGACAGTAGGTAGGGTAGAGAGAGAAGATGGGAAGAGAGGGGAGGGGGGATAGTAGAGCATAGGAAAGGTAGCAGAATACAACAGTAACTAATAAGACATTATGTAAAAATATGGATGTGTAACTGATGTGATTCTGCATTCTGTATTTGGAGTAAAAATTGGAGTTCAAAACCCACTTGAATTTAATGTATGAAATATGATATGTCAAGAGCTTTATAATGTTTTGAGCAACCAATAAAAGAAAAAAAAGTAGCAATATATATGCCAATCGAAATTCATCATGAAATATATATAATCCAAAGATCTAAAAATATTCATTTTACTGAACATGGATTTATGTATAATGTTATTCAACTAGGAAGCTCACCCGTAGGTTGAATTTTCAGTTCCAACAGCGTTTAGCAGGAGTGATCTCTTCTCACAATTTGCATCTGCCAATTCAGCCACCTCACATGTGTGTACAAGTGATATCAGGTAGGATTCTATATGTGCATATAAAAATACATGTGCTGAATAGGCTACAGAGAAAGGGAGACAGGGATTCACATATTTGTTAATTTTAAAAACACATGTAGAACTATTTCAACAAAAAAATTGACTAGATTTAAAACTCCTACATTATATAATGCAAAAGGCAATTCCAACTATACACTATGCCTCCTCTGAACTGCTTGTATTTCTATTCTTTTTGGGTTATTTTTCACCATCATTTTAGGATTATTAGTCAGAGACTAGTAGGGTACGGGTTAGTGTCAGGGGTTAAGTATTTCAAATGGAAAATTGGAAAATGAATCCAATGTGTATGTAAATATGTGCTACACAAAAATCTTCCCACTCACATCCAGAGCAATGCCTTGACAATACCTTTGGCCCAAGTAAGACACAATTAGAGTAGAAAAGTGTAAAAATCTAGGAATACATATATGGAATGGAATATGCTCGGGAGTTCACAACCTTGGAGGTGGTAGAGGAGTTTCCAAAAGTAAAGGAAAGGGTAAACACTCCACAAACAAGGAGCTCTGCTGGCCTAAGAATTCTTGGGAAATGGCCTCTGAGGTTGGGATCCTGAAATATATGTTGCTGTCATGAGCTTTAGCTTCCTTTGTAGTGAGACCATCAAAGCTGGGTCTGCATCTATGTTACCGGGAAGAGATGGTTTCTTATATTCCAATGAACATGAGGCAGCAGTGCTCAATTCTCTCTTTGTAGGTAAACTGTGGCCACTGGAGGCTAAGTGTCTCCCAGTGGGGACTGTGAAGACATTTGGTCATCCTCCACTTTTCATGGTGTTTTTTGCTGCTGCACTGGGAATTTGGTATTTGCTTCACAAAATATAAGAAGTTCATCTGGGATACAGTGCTAGAGGGAGTTCTGTCACTTGTGGTGGGTCAGGGTCTGCAGGAGAATGCACCAACCAGGCTTCTATCGCACAGAGCTTGCCCCAATAACCATAGGAACCTTATTCTGAACATTGCCCTTAAAACTCTCGATATAACAGGATGCCTTTACATATAAGGGTCTCATGTCTACACTATATCAGTCACAAGCCATTTGGAAGCCAATGGCAGATCCACATAGCCCCTCCATGATGTTTTTATCACACTCCTTCCCACCACTGTTCTAGGCGCACTACTCAGAAGGCTCCAAGTTACTGGCATCTCGTGTTCTACATCATTTTCATGAAACCCAGTCAAACAAGGCACTGTCTGGTATACACATGATAAGCAACAGGACATCAAATTTTCTGCAGTTCCACCTGGTCATGGGAATTTCAAAAATTTCATGGTATTTATTTAGCAATTTTTCAAAAATGATGTTAGAGGCACTGTGCGTCTCAATTCATTCAGGAACCATTAAGTGTTGAGAAAGTTCATTTCAATGAAAGCTCTAGAGAACTCTCACAGTCAAGGCTTCTCAAAGAAATACCAAATGGTCACATAAAGCCAGGCCAATTGACGTCTACAATGTAAGGTCCATGTGTGTTTTGACTCTCATCTATGGCTGCCAAGTCTTTCATAATAAAATCATGTGATATCCTGGCTGAGATTCCCAGGCCTCTGTGGAAAGCCACCCTGGGCATAGATCTCAGTTTCCAAGAGTGAGTCTTATGTGTGTCCTCCTAAAATCCCAACACAATTCATGGCAATACTTCTCTGAGGTCAATTCCAGAATGCAGTCTCTAAGGGGAATCACACCAGAGTTCAAGCCCAGGTGGATCCAGTCATCCCTTCCAACCGCCACAAAAATTACCACAATTAAAATCAAAACACTCCCACAGGCCCATCATCTTCTTCCATGTAGACACTCCTCATAACCTCTAGCTGGAGGTTTCTATGAGCCCAAGGTAGTGTCCAAAATAAGATCACTTGCCCCTTATTTGCCTAAAATCATGGTGGCCTGGACACTCATCCTGTGAACCAGGAGTGATCAAATATTCCTGCTGTTAAAGTGTTCCACTTCTCCAATTTCAGCCTACTGTCTGTAGGGTATAATTCTTTATGTGATTTGGAGTCATGAGAAAACCCAAGCACATATGGGGTAGCCTCTGCACGGATTTCAAGAACTCATTTGACCCAAATGATCCCTATTCTCACTTGATGGAGTTCAGGAACCTAAAACAAGAAGGCAAAAATATTCATCCACAATGACTGCTCTTTTGGACATTTTAGTTTTGAAAGCACATGGGATCTTTCTTTAAATCCATCAGGTGCTGAGAATCTAAGCCACAACCTCATACAAGGACAAGAGGCTGATTCAGACACATCCCATTCCAAAGCAATTAAGCAAAGAGCCACAGGTGGTGTCCATTCATTTCCATATGAAAACAGTGTTCTTCAGGCTACACAAAGGGGTGGCCTGAGGCAAAGACCTTTCTGACATTCAGGGTAATAGAAATAGAATTAAGCAAATGTCCCAAAGAAGGGTTTCTCCACTGAGACTTTACTGGTCACACTGATATCTGAGTTTTCTGAGATGCTCTCATTCCCTTCAGCTATCCAGAACATGGCCATGTCACAGAGCCTTGTGGTGTTACATATCTGGGAAACAAAACCATGAGTCTATTCTGGAGAGTGGCCAGAATTCACGAAGAAAAGTGGAACTTTAGAAGATAATAGATGTTGCCCATCCATAAGGCAAGCTGCAGTCCATTCATCAATTGCGCACTATGAATCGCGGAAGCTTTCAACTAGAGACAACACATCCATTGATGCATTCTGTTTTCTAATGTCTACAACCATGGATACAGTGGGATACACAGACATAGAAACACTCACAATGTCAAACGACTTACTAGAAACAGTCCACTCCAAACCAAACAAACCACCTTTCCTACCTATTCTCAGAACATGAGAAAAAACCACAAACTCACACCTACAACGGCAAAGGCACTTTCTTCCCCTAAATAGGTCTGTGACTATCCGGAGTGTCTTCTGACTGGTGGGCCATATTATGTTCCCCCAAAATGGCCTGTCCTGTTTCACATCTGGTCTCCTTGTCCAACTCTGTGAAGTTGTAAGGAGCCAGCGGTGAGCCACTACCTGCTTTCTCAGGAAAGGCCCCTCTTCAGAGCTCTGCTGGCATTTGGCCATCCTCATATCAGCAGGTACCAAGAAAGACTGACTATGTCTTTGGGAAAAGCAAACAAGTTAGCCCACTGGGTCTGGAGTGGGACTGGCTCTTGGTGCCTGGCTTCCTGGATCCAAAGTTCAGAGAATTCCATCACCAAGGAAGTGAAGTGAGGTCACTTCTTTCAGGAACTGAATATGGTCACTGCCTTGGTAACCACTTTGTCCTAACAGTTACTTCCAAGGTTCCCATGAGATAGAGGCTGCCCCAACATCCTGTGACACATTCAGAAGTTAGAATGATATATCAACCATAGGCACCCTGGAACAGCTCTCCACAGAGGCCTGGTTTGGTCCATCTTCTCTACATTAAGAAGAGAGAGGCTGACTCAGACACATCAATTCATCCTGACCAGGTTGTTTGCCATGGAAGATGACTATTGCTCTCTCAGGTCCTACATAGCTGCCTACATATTCTCCAAGGATCATTTCTTCATGGATCTTTGAGGTTCTCAGCAGGTGGAAGATCTTCTACATTCCTATATTGTAAGACCCACTCTGTCGCTGCTCTTAAGTTAGTTATATTGAGGGAACAGTGTATGGTTAAGGTTAATAACATGTTCGATTTGGGTTACGAATCATTCTGCAGGATGAATAATGGTATTGGCAACCTGCGATATTTACAAGAGTATACATGTGAAATATAAGTATGAAAGCAGAAATCTAGGTAAGATTTGAAGCCCAGAAGGGCATTGGGGACTTGAGTGGGATACCTAACTTTGAGTAATGTGTTGCACAGATGTCTCAGATAAATCAATATACATCGGACCTTGTACCTTGGATGATTGAATGCTGAAGAGATCATCCAGTCAAAAACCGATATTCGGTAGGATTAGGAAGGAAGTTGGTAGGTTTGGAAAGAAGAGTGAGTATAGGATTTGGACCAAAAGTTCTTCAGCAATAGGGTTTCGGGTAGAGAGTGTATGTAAATGTCAGCACATGTGAAGAGTCAGTCACAATGATGAACTGGGGAAAACATGTAGGAAAGCAGATATCAATAGAGATATTAGCAAATCAAGAAAAGTATAAAGTGTGTGATAGGGTTAGACATTTTCAACAGGTTTGAAGTTGAATATATAATCTTAGGAAGAAACAAATATGTAGTCACCAATAGGATTGATATTTGAGAGCATTAGGCAACCTGCACATGGATGTTTTTAGTAATGCATGCTATCTTTCCATTTAGGCTTTGGTACAATTGTAAGTGTGATCTTTGCTTTTTGTGTCCGGAATATTTCTGTGATAAAATGTGTATGTAGATCAGGTGACATGAGTATTTCTTCCACCATTTCTGAGAGCAATATTTTGAAGATTTATAAATTAGTATGGGGGTAGAAATAGGTGTACCCTGTTTCTATTAATATAGACATAATGCATGAATAGACCATACTGTGAATAAATAATATAACTGGATCCACTTTAAATAATGGATTGAATGGATATCTGAAAATATATAGGAAATGTTATATTGATATACAATCATTAATTCCAACCAGTTATATATCTAATGATTATCTTATGGTTATGGTTAATCATGAAGGGTGTGTGAGTGTTTCTTCAAAATTGATTATGGAAATCAAAAACGATATATTTGGAAAAAAAAGTCTCATGAATAGACCAGTCAAGAAACATAGAGAAATACATGTGTTCTGGAGCAGGAAGTGACTAAAAGTGAAACAAATGCCTATAAATTTGCTAACTAGTGAATGAAATATATATCCTATGATGTGCATAAACTGAAGAAATAGTAATGTACCAGTGTGGAATAAAAATTAACGTCAAAATACACATCATGTCCCATAGGAACCAACATGCATTGATGTTAAACTGGGTCAGTTAATGCAGACATATTAGAATTTGTATGCACCTTTCACTGAAGTTAGTTCTCAGTACTAGGAAACAACTATGTATTTCATGTGTATGAGTATTTCTAAGAATAATCTTGTGAAAAGTTGATTATTAATCCACATCCATGAACATGAATGAATTTAGGGAGTGTATATAAGACACATATTTTTCATATTTTTAAAAATCTGGACAATATATATATATATATATATATATATATATATATATATATATACATACATACATATATGGACACACACACACACACAAACACAGAAATTAAAAAGTAGCAATATATATGCCAATCGAAATTCATCATGAAATATATATATCATAAAGATGCAAAAACATTCATTTTACTGAACATGGGTTTATGTATAATGTTGTTCCACTGGGAAGCTCACCCATAGGTTGAATTTTCAGTTCTAACAGCGTTTAGGACGAGTGATCACTTCTCACAATTTGTATCTGCCAAGTCATGTAACTCAAAAGAATGTACGTTTGATACCATGTAGGATTCTATTTGTGCATATAAAAATACATGTGCTGAATAGGCTCCAGAAAAAGAGAGACAGTAATTCACATATTTGTTAACTATAAAAACACATGGAGAACTATTTCAATTAAAAATTGACTAGATTCGTAATACCTACCCTTTATCATGCAAAAGGCAAGTCCAACCCTGAACTGCATGTATTTACGTACTGTTTGGGTTATTTTTCTCCATCATATTAGGATTAGTAGTCGGAGTCTATTAGAATATGGGTTAGTGTCAGGGATTCAAAATTGCGAATGGAAAAATAGGAAAATTAATCCAATGTGTATGCAAATATGTGCTAAAACAAATCTTCCGACTCTCATCCAGAACAATGCCTTGAAATTATCTTCGCCCCAAGTAAGACACAATTAGAGAAGAAAAGTTGCAAAATCTGTGATTACATTTCTGTAATGGAAAATGCTCAGGAGTGCACAAACTTGGAGGTGGTATAGGAGTTTTCAAAAGTAAGGACAGGGTACACACTCCACAAGCATGGAGCTCTGCATGCCTAAATCTTTTTGAGAAACTGCCACAGAGGTTGGGCACTGATATATAGGTTTTTGTCAGGAGTTAAGCTTCCTTTGTAGTGATACCCTCAAAGCTGGGTCTGCATTTATGTGACCTGGAGGACAAAGTTTCTTATTTTCCAATGAACACGAGGCAGCAGTGGTGAATTCTCTCTTTGTAGATAAACTGTGGCCCCTGGGGGTTTATTTTCTCCCCGTGTGGACTGTGAAACCATTTGGTCATCCTCCACTTTTCGTGGTGTTTCTTGCTGCTGCACTTGGAGTTTGGTACATGCTTCACGAAATACAAGGAGTTCAACTGGGAAACAGTGCTGGAGAGAGTTCTGGCACGTGTGGTGGGTTATGGTCTGCAAGAAAATGCACAAACCAGGTTTCTATCTCTCAAAGATTGCCCCCTTGTTCATAGCAACCTGATTCTGAACATTGCCCTGAAACCTCGCCATATAACAAGATGCCATTACATATAAGGGTCTGAAGTATGCACTATGTCAGTCACAAGCCATTTGGAAGTAAATGGCAGATCCACATGGACCCACCATGATACTTTATCACACACCTGCCCACCACTGCTCTACGCCCACTACTCAGCAGGCTACAAATTACTGGCATGTCTGTTCTAAACAATTTTCAGAAAACCCTGTCAATCAAGGCACTCTCTGGTACACTCATGATAAGCAATAGGAGATCCAATGTTTCTTGAGTGCCACCGGGTCATGGGATTTTCAAAAATTTTATGGTATTTATCTAGCCATTTTTCAAGGATGACATTGGATGCACTGTGAATTTCAGTTATTCAGAAACCATTAAATGTTGAGAAAGCTCAATTCAAAGAAAATTCTGGAGAACTCTCACAGGCAAGGCTTTCCAAAAAGTGGACAAAAGGTCACTTGAAGCCAGGACCATGGAGGTCTACAATGTGAGGTCCTATGTGTTTTGACTCTCTACTATGGCTGCAAAGTCTTTCAGAATAAAATCATGTGATATCCAGGCTGAGATTCCCAGTTCTTTGTGGAAAGCCACCCTGGTCCTAGATCTCAGGTTCCAAGGGCGACTCTCATGCGTGGCCTCCTAAAATCCCAACACAATTCATGGCAATACTTCTCTGAGGTCAGTTTCAGAACTCAGTCTCTAAGGGGAAACACACCAGAGTTCAATCCCTGGTGACCCAGTCATCTCTTCCAACCGCCACACAAATGACCAGAATTAAAACCAAAACACTCACACATGCCCCTCATCTTCTTTCATATAGACACTAATCATAACCTTGGCTGGAAGTTTCCATGAGGCACACAGCACAAGACAATGTCAAAATAAGCTCCCTTGCCCTTCATTTGTCTAAAGTCAGTGTTTCTGGACACGGTTCCTGTGAACCAGGGCTGATCAAAGATGCCTGCCATTAATACTGTTCCGCTTCTCCAATTTGAGGCATACTGACTGTCAGGTATAGTTTCTTTATGTGATTTGGAGTCATGAGAAAACCCAAGCACCTATGGGCTAGCCTCTGCAGGGCTTGAAGGACTCAGTTGACCCAAAGGATCCCTCTTCTGACTTGATGGAGATCAGGAACCTTACAGAGGAAAGCAAGAGACTTCATCAACAATGATTGCTCTTTTGGCCATTTTGGAATTGGATGCACACATGGGATCTTTCTTTAGATCCATCAGGTGCTGAGAATCTGAGCCATGGACTCACACTGCACTAAGAGGCGGATTCAGACATATCCCTTTGCAAAGCAATTAAGCAAAGATCCTCAGGTGATGCCCATTTATTTCCATTTGAAAACTGATTTTTTCAGGCTTTCGAAAGGTGTGGCCTTAGGCAAAGACCTTTCTAACATTCAGGGCAACAGAACAATAGGAAAGCAAATTCCCAAAGCAGAGTTTCTCCACTGAGACTTTCCTGGTCACACTGATATCTGAGTTTTCTGAGATACTCACCATTCCCTTCAGCTATCCAGTACATGGCCATGTCCCAGATTGTGGAGGAGATACATATCTTGAACACAAAACCATGAGCCTATGGGAGAGTGGCCAGAATTCAGGAAGAAATCAGGAATGTAGAAAGGTAGTAGGTGTTGCCCATCTATAAGGTAAGCTGCAGTCCATTCATAAATTGGACAAGATGAATGCTGCAAAGATTTCTACTAGACAGGACACATCCTTTGATGCATTCTCTTTTCTATTGTCTACAACCACGGACACAGTGGGATACACAGAAACACTCACCTTCTCAAAGGACTTACTAGAAACAGGCCACTCCAAATTAAACAAACCGACTTTCCTACATATTCTTAAAACATGAGACAAAATCACTAACACACAAACACACCCACAAAGGCACCTTCTTTCCCCAAGTAGGTCTGTGACTATCCAGAGCATCCTCTGACTGGTGGGCCATACTATGTTCCCCTGAAATGGGCTGTTGTATGTCAGATCTGGTCTCCTTGGCCAACACTGTGATGTTGTCAGGAGCCAGCGGTGAGCCACTGCCTGCTTTATCAAAAAAAAAAAAAAAAAAGCCCCTCTTCAGAGCTTTCCTGGCATTTGTCCATCTTCAATTCAGTATTTGCCAAGAAAGACTGACTCTGTCCTTGGTTAATCCAAACATGTGAGACCACTGGGACTGGGACTGGGCCTGCCTCAGGGTGCCTGTCTCCCTGGATCCAAAGTTCAGAGTGGTACATCAACAAAAAAGTGACGTAAGTCACTTCCTCTAGAACTGAATGAGGTCACTGCCTTGGCAACCAGTTTGTCCTAACAGTTGCATCCAAGGGTCCATGAAATGGAGCGTGCCCCTACTTCCTATGACACTTTTACAAGTTAAAATGGAATATCAACCATAGGCACCCGGGAACAGCTCTCCACACAGGCCTGGTTTGGTCCATCTTCTCTAGATTAAGAAGAGAGAGACTGCTTCAGACACATCCCTTCATCCTTACCTGGTTGTTTGTCATGGAAGATGACTTTTGCTCTCTCAGGTGCTTCATAGCTGCCTATATCTTCTCCAGGGATCATTTCTGCATGGACCTTTGAGGTTCTCTGCAGGTTGAAGATCTCCTACATTCCTGTATTGTAAGACCAACTCTGTCCCTGCTCTTCTATAAAGGTAGATTGAGGGAATCGTGTATGGTTAGGGTTAATAACATTTTTTATTTGGGTTAGGATCATTCTGCTGGATGAATAATGGTATTGGGAACCTGCAATATTTATAAGATTATAGAGGTGAAATATATGTATGAAAACAGAAATCTCAGTAAGATTTAAAGCCCAGAAGGTCATTGGGCCCTTGATTGGAATAGTTAGCTTTGAATTATGTTCTGCCCAGATGTCTCAGATAAATCTATACACAATGGCATAGGATCTTGTACCTTAAATGATTGAATGTTGAGGAGAACATCCATTCAAAAAGGGAGAGTTGGTAAGATTACGAAGATAGTTGGTAAGATTAGAAAAACGTGTGAGTATAGGATTTGGACAAAAAGTTCTTTAGCAATAGGGTTTCAGGTACACAAAAAAATGTAAATGTCAGCACATGTGAAGAGTCAGTCACAATGATGAACTGGGGAAAATATGTAGGAAAGCAGATATCAATAGAGACATAAGGAAATCAGGCAAAGTATAAAATGAGTGATAGCAATAGATATTTTCAACAGGCTTGAGATTGAATATATAATCTTAGGAAGAAACAAATATGTAGTCACCAATAGGATTGACATTTGAGAGCATTAGGCAACCTGGACATGGGTGATTTTCATAATCCATACTCACATTCCATTTAGGCTTTTGTACAATCGTAAGTGTGACTTTGCATTTTGTGGCCAGAATATTACTGTGATAAAATGTATATGTAGATCAGGTGACATGAGTATTTCTACCACCATTTCTTGGAGAAATATTTTGAAGAGGTATAAATTAGTATTGGGGGTACATATAGGTGTACTATGTGTGTATGAATATAGAGATAATGCATGAATAGACCATAGTGCGAATAAATAATATAACTGGTTCGAACTTTAGAAATTGGAATAAATTGATATCTGAATATACACAGGGAATCATATGTTGATATACATACATTCATTCCAACCATTTATACATCCAATGGAAATATTATGGGTGTGGTTCATCATAAAGAGTGTGTGAATTTTGCTTCAAAATTGATTATGGAAATCGAAAATAATGTGTTTGGAAAGAAGTCTCATGAAATGACCAGTCAAAAACAAAGAGGAATACATATGTTCTGAAGCAGGAAGTGATAGAATGTGTTACAAATTTCTTTAAATTTATGAAGTTGTGGATGAAATGTATATTCTATGATGTACAAAAACTGAAGAAATAGTAATGTACCAGTGTTGTATAAAAATGAACGTCAAAATACACATCATGTCCCATAGGAATCTACTTGCATTGATGTTAAAGTGGGTCAGTTACTGTAAAAATATAAGGATTTGTTTGCACCATTTACTGAAGTGAGTTTTCAATACTATAAAACAAATATGTATTTCAGGTGGATGAATATTTCTGAAAATAATCTTATGAAAATTTGAATATAAAACCACATACATGAACAAGAATGAATTTAGGGAGTGTATAATAAGACACATATATTTCATATTTTGAAAAATCTAGAGAGTATATATATATATATATATATATATATATATATATATATATATATATACAAAACACACACAGAGACATTAAAAAGTAGCAATATATATGCCAATTAAAATTCATCGTGAAATATATATCATCCACAGATCCAAAAATATTAATTTTACTGAACATGGATTTATGTATAATGTTTTTCAACTAAGAAGCTCACTCATAATTTGAATTATCAGTTCCAAAAGCGTTTAGGAGGAGTGATTTCTTCTCACACTTTGTCTCTGCCAAGTTAGCCACCTCTCAAGAATATAGGTGTGATACCAGGTAGGATTCTATATGTTCATATAAAAATACATGTGCTGAATTGGCTACAGAAAAAGGGAGACAGGAATTCACATATGTGTTAACTTTAAAAACACATGCAGAACTCTTTCAACAAAAAATTGACAAGATTTATAACTCCTACCCTATATCATGCAAAAGGGAAGACCAACTATACACCAAGGCTCCTCTGAAGTGCTAGTATTTCTATTCTGTTTGGGTTATTTTTTTCCATTATATTAGAATTAGTTGTCAGAATCTAGTAGGGTATAGGTTAGTGTCAAGGATTCAGTATTTCAAATGGAAAATTGAAAAATCAATCCAATGTGTATGTAAATATGTGCTACACAAAAATCTTCCCACTCTCATCCAGAACAATGCCTTGACAATACCTTCGCCCCAAGTAAGACACAATTAGAGGAGAAGATTTAGAAAGTCTGTGAACAAATATCTGGAATGGAATATGCTCAGGAGCCCACACCTTGGAAGTGGCAGAGGAGTTTCCAAAGGTAAGGGACAGGGTAAACCCTCCACAAACATGGAGGTCTGCTGGCATAGACACTTCTTGAGAAACTGTCTGTGAGGTTGGGCACTTGAAAAATATGTTGTTGTCAGGAGCTTTAGCTTCCTTTCTAGTGAGACCATAAAAGCTTGGTCTGCATCTATGAGACCTGGAGGACATGCTTTCTTATTTCCCAATGAACATGAGGCAGCAGTGCTAAATTCTCTTTTTAGGTAAACTGTGGCCACTGGGGGCTAAATGTCTTTCCATGTGCACTTTGAAGCCATATGGTCATCCTCCATTTTCGTTTTGTTTCTTCCTGCTGCACTGGGAGTTTGGTATTTGCTTCACGAAATACAAGGAGTTCAATTGGGTCTCAGTGCAAGAGGGAGTTCTGTCATGTGTGGTGGGTCAGGTTCTGTAGGAGGATACAAGAACCAGGATTCTATCCCACATAGCTTGCCCCCTTGACCATAGCAACCTGATTCTGAACAATGTCCTGAAAACTCTCCATATAACAAGTTGCCTTTACATGGAAGGTTCTGTTGGCTGCACCATGTCAGTCACAAGCCATTTTGAAGCCAATGGAAGATCCACATGGCCCCACCACAGATGTTTTATCACATACCTGCCCACCACTGCTCTAGTACAACTACTCAACAGAGTCCAACTTACTGGCATCTCTGTTCTACACCATTTACATGAAACCCAGTCAATCAAGGCACTGTCTGGTATATTCATGATCAGTAACAGGACATCCAAAGGTTCTCCAGTGCCACCTGGTGATGGGAATTTTAAAAATTTTATGGTATTTTTCTAGCCATTTTTCAAGGATGAAGTTGGAGGCACTGTGAGTTTCAATTCTTTCAGGAACCATTAAATGGTTAGGAAGCTCATTTCAATGAAAGTTCTGGAGAACACTCAGAGGTAAGGCTTCCCAAAGAGTGGCCAAAAGATCACATGATATTATGCCCATTGAGGTCTACAATGTGAGGTCCATATGAGTTTTGACTCTCAACTATGAGTGCCAAATCTTTCAGAATAAAATCATGTGGTATCCTGGCTGAGAGGCCTAGTGCTCTGTGGAAAGCCATCCTGGGCCTAGAACTTAGTTTCCAAGGGCGACACTCATGCCTGGCTTCATAAAATCTCATCACTATTCATGGCAATACTTCTCTGAGGTCAGTTTGAGAACTCAGATTCTAAGGGAATCACACCAGAGTTCAAGAACATGTGGACCAAGTCATCTCTTCCAACCGCCACCCAAATGACCACAATTTAAAACAAAACACTCCAATGTGGCGCTCATCTTTTTCCATATAGACACTCATAATGACCTCTGGCAAAAGTTTTCCATGAGGGGCACAGCCCAAGACCGTGTCCAAAATAAGCTCTCTTGCACCTAATTTGCCTAAAGTCAGGGTGGCCTGGACACCCTTCTTGTGAACCAGGAGAGATCAAATAGGCCTCCCATTAATACTGCTTTGCTTTTTCAATTTGAGGCCAACTGACTGTGCAGTTTGGATTCCTTATGTGAATTGGAGTCTTGAGAAAACCCAAGAAACTATGGGCTAGCCTCTGCAGGGCTTTGAAGAACTCATTTGACCCAAAGGATCCCTATTCTGGCTTGATGGAGGTCAGGAAAGTTACAGAAGAGGCGAGAGACTTCATCCACAAGGACTGCTCTTTTGGCCATTTTGGTTTTGGATGTACACATGAGATCTTTCTTTAGATCCATCAGGAGCTGAGAATCTAAGCCACACCCTCACACAAGGCAAATAGGCTGATTCAGACACATCCTTTCCAAAGCAATTAAGCAAAGAGCCACAGGTAATGCCCATTCATTTCCATTTGAAAACTGTTTTCTTCAGGCTTCACAAAGTGGTGGACTGAGGAAAAGACCTTCCTGACATTCAGGGCAACAGAAGAATTGGTAAACAAAAGGCCCCAAGCAGGGTTTCTTCACTGAGACTTTCTTGGTCAAACTGATATCTGAGTTTTCTTAGATGCTCGCCATTCCCTTCAGCTATTCAGTACATGGTCATGTCACAGAGCTTCAAGGTTGTACATATCTTAAACACAAAACCATGAGCCTATTCTGGAGAGTGGCGAGAATTCAGGAAGAAAACAGGAACTTAGGTAGATAGCAGGTGTTTCACATCAATAAGGCAAGCTGCAGTCCATTCATAAATAGGGCAGGATGAATGCTGGGAAGCTTTCTACTAGATAGGACATATTCATTGATGCATTCTCTTTTCTAATGTCTACAACCACGGACATAGTGGGATACATAGACATAGAAACACTCACCTTGTCAAACGACTTACTAGAAACAGTTCACTCCAAACAAAACAAACTGCCTTTCATACCTATTCTCAGAACATGAGACAAAACCACAAACCCACACCCACACCACAAAGGCACCTCCTTCCCCCATGTAGGTCTGTGACTATCCGGAGTGTCCTCTGACTGGTGGGCCATACTATGTTCTCTGGAAATGGCCTGTTCTGTCTCAAATCTTTTCTCCTTGGCCAACTCTGTGAAGTTGTCAGGAGCCAGCGGTGAGCCACTGCCTGCTTTCTCAGGAAAGGCCTCTATTCATAGCTTTACTTGCATTTGGCCATCCTCACATCAGTAGGTTCCAAGAAAGACTGAGTCTGTCCTTGGTAAATCAAAATAAGTTTGACCACTGGGACT
Source organism: Callospermophilus lateralis (assembly GCF_048772815.1). Classification (NCBI taxonomy): domain Eukaryota; kingdom Metazoa; phylum Chordata; class Mammalia; order Rodentia; family Sciuridae; genus Callospermophilus; species Callospermophilus lateralis. Next base: position 1,411,306 of record NW_027514446.1, on the reverse strand, counting down.
GGGACTGGCACTGGCTCTTGGTGCCTGGATTCCTGGATTCCAATTTCAGAGAGTTCCATCACCAAGGAAGTTAGGGGAGGTCACTTCCTTTAGCAACTGAATGAGGTCACGGCCTTGGCAACAACTTTGTCCTAACAGTTGCTTCCAAGGTTCCCATGAGAAGGAGGCTGCCCCTACTTCCTGTGACACTTTCACCAGTTAGAGTGGTATGTCAACCATAGGCATGCAGGAGCAGCTCAACACATGCCTGCTTTGGTCCATCTTCTATACATTAAGAAGAGAGTGGCTGATTCAGACACATCCCTTCATCCTGAGCAGGTTGTTTGCCATGGAAGACTTCTGCTCTCTCAGGTCCTTCATAGTTGCCTACATTTTCTCCAGGGATCATTTCTGCATGGACCCTTGAGTTTCTCAGCAGGTGGAAGATCCTCTATATTCCTGTATTTTAAGACCAACTCTTTCCCCACTTTTCTGTAAAATTAGATTGAGAGAACAGTGTATGGTTAGGTTTAATAACATGTTCGATTTGGTTTAGAAAGGAAACTACACGGTTGAGCAAACAGGGTCCTACCGTTAGCAATAATATGAGGATTATTAATGGAACGGCCCTGGCAGATAAAAGCGTAGTTAACCAGGTTGACTATGTGAACAAAGACTCAAACCTTCCTTCTGGGGCCTCTGTCTCTCTTTGACGCTCTTCAAGTCGTTTTCTTAATTTACTCATTGATTCTTTTACAACTCCAGTATTGTAGGCATAAAACCAACATTCTTCCCTCAATGCAAGCAAAAAGGCACCTTTCTCTCATGAAGAGGAGGTCCAACACTCGCCTGCTCTATAAAACAACTTCAGAGAGAGAGAGGTTAAAATTCCTGTAAAGCTGTGATGTCGGTTTTTAATGTCTTTAAGCTTTGGTCTATTTCTGCTTCTAATTGTGTCTTTGTTGTGTCTCATGGACTAGGGCAGTTCTTCCTGTGCCCACGCCTTCAGCAATTATTATTCCTAATAGGATGGCTAAAGTGAGGGATACAGGTTCCCGGTGGAACCGGGTTGTATGCCCCCCTATTTGAACTTTAAATGAACCTGCGTCATGATAGAGCACTCTGAAAAACATCTACATCATTACATAATTAATCACATCTATTGACCATTTTATGAAAACATAAATAATGTTAAAGTGTATGGAATTATACTGTTTTATGGATGGACAAGAAAATGCACCTAAGATAGCACCAAAGTGAGGAAAACATTCTTATTTGTTTGCATCCGGATTTAGAGGGCATTGCTTCTTTTGTAATCAATTAATAACCTGAAACCCAAGTTTTGGTAGTTTTAGAGTTTGTACCCAACATGTAAGGGAAGGGGCTCAGAAGTTCACAGTCTGCAGAAATTCACAAAAATTAGTTTTTGTTTCTGTTTTTTTTTTCCTGTGTTCTGGGCAAGTTAACTTTTCAAGGACACCTTGGAAGGGGAGAGCTTTTTTGTCTCTTTTTTTTCTCCCTGCCAGCTGTCACCATGGAGCCCAGTTGCTAACATTTTTATCTTAGAAATGTAGCCATCTCGGTGAAGCCCCAGCTCAAGGCCAGAGGCCTTGTTCACATATTTTGTGAAAAACTGGTAAGGAGGTGTCTAGCTTAGGGGTGGTGATTTTTCCAGCCAGTGGTCAAGTAGAACAGGGCAACACGAAAAGTGCAAGTTTATGTACATTGAACTCTTTCAGAGGGACTCTTTTGCTGAAAGACCTAAAGTAAGCCTTGGTGAAGACTTCTGGAGAAGGTCATTTAAGACATTTCTATGGACCTAGTACAGAGGGGGAAGAGGAGGTAGTCGAGGCTGAGAGCAGCTCCGTGGATCTAAGAATGAGGAAAGAGAGATGTAAAAGAAAAATGGGAAAGGGGTTTGGGATTTTCCTAAAACAAAACTTGAGCAGTAGAACAGGTAGAGCAGAGGGGAAGATGGGAGTAAATATTCCAAAAAGCCTTTGAGGGACTTTAAATTCTTAGAAACCCGTTTTCAGTGATGACAAAGCAACTTTAAAGGCCATTTTCATTACATCTTGTATAGGGGTCTGAGGCCTCTTATCAGCTGGTTTGAGCTTTGGGTTAGCTTGCTAGAGGACTTGCTGGGACCTAGTGCAGGCACTGACAGGAAAAGAGAGGAGTGAGTGGGTGAAGGGGTACCTCGGTACCTGCTACCTCAGCAAGGGGGCAATGTTCTGAGAACCAGCGGAGGTTTGGGTTTTTGATTTAGTAATTGGAGAGGAGAAATCAGGTTGCTAAGATGGGAGTGATAGCAGAGAGTCTAGAGCAGAAGGCTGAGGGTGAGGAACTATTGGAGAAGCATAGTACAGGATGTGAGCAAAGGAGGGAAAAGGATTCCACATAGGGAAATTTCCCCCTTTTGAGAACTTGCCAAAGTTAAAAATGTCTCCAGAATTTGAGGATCTAGAGCACCCTCTGGGGGCCATAGTATTTGGTTGTCTAATTGGTAATATGGCCAATGCTGTGTACTGAATTTGATGAGGAGTTTGGGTTCCACCAGGCAGCCCCTGTATGCTCACATTCACTTGACTTACACAAGAAGTCGACTTCTCCCCGACACAGCCGTGGCTGTTTGTGCCTTTGATAGTCCGCTAGGCAAACATAGTAATCTAGGCTAGCCAACCTGAATCTGTCTCGCGTGTCCCTGCATCCATAATGTTTGTTTCCATTATCTATGGTACAGAAGAGATTTAATGGAATTTTAGTGGGATCCTCTTCATCAGGGATATCTCAATAGAAAAGACCTATACCGAGCTGACAAATGTCTGGGTGGATAGATGGCCACCAGGTCTCTAAGGGGGCTGTATGCGAGATAGACCATACTTCTTGTCTAGTAGGATTTGTGATCAGCCATTGCTGCTGAACGGAATGATGAGGGTTAGAACTACTGGTGGCCAAGGGGAGAGTCTATAGTCTTATCCACATAGCGAATACGCAATTTGAAATGGTTAGCAGGCTTTTCCAGTTTCCAACAAGAGTCTGGACACAGCGAAGGCTTGAGATGAGAGGCATGGATCCAAAAAGTGATTCCGTCTACTTTTACCGCTTTAGGTTTTATAAGTAGCACCTGGTATGTTCCTTTCCAGTGGGGTTCCAGGGATGACACCTGATGTTGTCTTATGTAGACGAAGTCTCTTACTTGATATTGACTTAGAGTCCCCTCCTCCCAAGGTTGGTAGGCAGTGGCCAGCTGTTTCCACAGGTATCGCTGAGTTCTTTCAATGACTTTAAGTCTGTCAAGCAAGGGGGTGTGGAAGTGATCGTTAGGCCTTAGAGTTGGGGTTAGGTTCCTTACTGGATGATGGGCATCATAGAGAATTTCATAGGGGGTGAGGTTACACAAAGAAAGAGAGGGAGTATTTCTCGCATGAAACAGTGCATAAGGCAGGAGCATAATCCAATCTTTTATGCCGGGCTCTAAGCTTAATTTCGTTAAGGTCTCTTTAATGGTTCTATTTATTTTTTCTACCTGTCCTGAGCTCTGGGGTATATAAGCATAATGTAACTTCAAATTAATCCACAGGGTCCCAGTGAACACCTGACTTTCCTGAGCCATGAACACCAGTCCATTATCAGACCCTATTGCCTTAGGCAGACCGTATCTTGGAGAAATATCTTTCAGGATCTTCTTGAAAACCGTTTGTGCAGTTTGGTTGTTTTTGTGTGTGTGGGTGTGTTTGTGTGTAAGGCTTCAGTCCATCCTGAAAATGTATCTACAAAGACTAGGAGATATTTAAGTCCATACGTTGCTGGCTTAATTTCACTATTGTCCACTTCCCAAAATTGTCGTTTTCTGGTTCCTCGTAGGTGCTTTCCTCTAGGAAACTGGAAGGGTAAGCATTAACCAATTGACGGACTCGACAGGCTTTTGTTACCCGTTCAGTTATTTCCTTTCGCTGTGAGTCGGTTAGTGGAAAACTCTGTTCTTAATCCTACAGGAATGCCTGCAGTTTCATTGAACCAAGGTGAGTGAGTTGGTGTACATTTTTAACGTAGTGTAGGGCTTTCTGTAATTGCAGCCTGAGCTCAGTGAAGTTGAGGCGTTCAGTGTCAGTGTCCATAGATGTTATCAAAAACTTCCTGGTGATCAGGGGTCCATTGGAATTGGGCATCTCCCATTAACACCGGGTATAAAGGAGCAGCTAAAGACACAAACCCAGGTATCCATAACCTGCAAAAGCCAGCAGTCCCAAGAAACTCTCTGAGTTGTCTCCTGTTAGATGGGGGTGGTATCTACACAATGGTTTGTTTTCTGGGCTCAGTGAGCCATCGTTTACTGCCCCTAAGGTAACAGCCCAGGAAGATTACTTCATGCTAGCAAATTTGGACTTTTTTGGCCGAAACTCTATACCCAAGTTGAGCAAGCTCATATAATAGTGCTTGGGTCCCAGACTCACAGTTTTCCTTGGTGTTGGCTGCCAGTAGCAGGTCATTCACGTATTGAAGCTGGGTGATTTGGGGTGCATAGTTCTGAAATTGCTGAGATCTCTGTGGAGGGCTTCATCAAAGAGAGTGGGGGAGTTTTTGAACCCCAGTGGGAGTCTAGTCCAAGTTAGTTGACCAGACGTTCAGGTTTCTGGGTCTACCCACCCAAAAGCAAACAGCAACTGACTATCTTTATGCAGAGGCAAGCAAAAGAAAGCATCTTTTAAGTCCAGAACAGTATACCATTTCCGCTCAGGGTTCAGAGTGCTAAGCAGATTGTACGGATTAGGTACCGTGTGGTGAATGTCCTGCACTCTGTTGTTGATCTCTCTTAGGTCTTTAACAGGACAATAGTCCCTGGTTCCTGGCTTTTTTTTTCTAGTAGCAGGGGAGTGTTCCAGGCCAATTGACAGGGCCTTAGGAGCCCTAAGTCCAGATATTTCTGAATATGGGGCCTTATCTCATCTTTAGCTTTTTTTGCTTAGAGGATATTATTTGACATTGATTGGGGAGGCTGAGGTTTTTAACTCCACTGTTATTGGAGGTTGTTTCACGGCCAGGCCTAACCCAGCAGTTTTTGCCCAGGCATCTGCGTAATCTGTTATCCATTTCTGGTGTAGCTTGCCTGTTTGATCAGTCTTGGGGGGTGTGAAGAGTGGATGTTCATCTTCTACTAATATAGTTAAAGCCGTGACTATAGGAGTTTTTACTGAAGAATTTAGAAATTTCATTTGGGGGCCTTTAGGGTTAAAAGTTATTTAGGCCAAGAGCTTGGTGAGCAGATCTCTGCCCATCAATGGGTCCAGGCATTCCTGGATTACTAGGAAGGAGTGATAGATTTTTCCTTTCCCAATGTCCATGGTCCTCTTAGTAGTCTAAGCCCGATATTTACTGCCATTAGTTCTTTGAACTACAGACCTTTTATTTGATAGAGGGCCCAATGGGGCCTTAAGGGCTGAGTATACTGCTCCTGTTTTCATTTCAAAGTTTACTGGGGTCCGCTACACTTCAAAAGTTACCCTGAGCTAGGGGAAGTGATCTGCGCCCCAAATTTTAGTCATGCTCCAGAGTCAGAATGGCTGGCTGGCCTGGCTGTCTCTTTATAGGGCACTCTTTGGCCCAGTATCCTTTTTTTTTACAGTAGGCACATTGATCTGAGTCCAGGGGTGGCCTCTGACATGGCCCCAGTTATCCCTTCCTGTCACCTTACGTCTTAATTTCTGGCCTCTTTCTTCTTGTGACCAGGATCTTGGTCAATCCCTTAGTCTGTCTTTTGCTTCTCTCATCCTTCCTTTGCTCCCTTTCTTTCTCCCTGTTTCTCTCTTATAGTATATTTTCTCGGCTTCTCTGACTAAATCTCTCTTTTAAATTTTTTTAATATCCATGGCAGCTTGCCCAATTAAGGCCATCGTTACAGATGAATTTTGATCCGCTGCCTGAGGATCGAAAGGAGTATATCTCTTATATGCCTCCATAATTCTTTCTAGAAACAAAGAGGGAGATTCATCAGGCCTTTGAATAATTTCTCTTACCATGGCCAAATTAGTTGGTCACCTAGTAGCCCCTTGGAGACCCGCTATTAGAGCCAGGCAATAATTGGACAGATGCTCTTTATCTTCAAAGGTGTTGGGGTTCCAGTTGGTTTGGTTTAAGGGTAAGCTGGCTTTGATTATGTTGGGAAGTTGTGTTGGTCGCCAATCAGGTCCGAGGATTTTTTTTTTAGTTTCTTGGAGGTTTTTCTCTTATTCCTCTGTCATAAAGAAAGTCCCTAGGAGTTGTTGGCAGTTATCCCAAGTAGGCAGGTGTAAAAACGTTGGCGAGTTCTCTGAGTTCTTTTAGCCGGGCCAGCTTCCTCCAGGGAAGGAGGGGCTCTGTGTGCCACGGGACAGTCATCTGGATGGTTCTGGGCCATCCTAGCTTCTTTGAATGGTGAAGAGGCTGAGTCAGCAGCAGGGGAATCACTTAGAGGGTGTTGGGAGTTGGGGGATGAAGGCAGAGGATAAGGAGGGGGAGGAGAGTCCAGTAGAGTCTTGAGACTCATGGAGAACAGAGGGTGCAAGAGGAGGAGCAGAGAGTTAAAGAGATAGAATCGTGGGGGAAGGAGTAGGAGCGGGTGCAGGAACAAGGAAAGGCTTCATCCTTGGAGGAGGAGATTTGTAGAGGTCCTGACAAGTTAAGATATATGGCTGTTGATCTGGATGTCTACGTGGCCCCTGCTAAAAGACAATATCTCGAACTTTTCAAATTAGTGCGAAGTAGAAAGATCCTTCTAGGGGCCATCCGACTACAAAGGTGGGTCATTCTGAGACACAGAATCTGCCAGATCCGGCATTTTACTGAAAAAGAAAGATTCTGAGCCCTTAAGCAGACTTTGGTCTAGTGATCAAGGGTCAGGAACAGAGGCATTGAAGTGCTCTGTCCCATAATGAAATATACACAGACAATAAAAGCAATGACACATGACACAGACAAGACAAGACAATAAAGACAGGCAATGGACGTCCAATACTGAGACCAGGACTGAGTAGCCGGCAAAACATGATGGGCTGGGAATACCGAATCCGAAACAAAATATCACTGAATCAAGGAGACTATTGTTCCTCGATTTCATGAGTTCATCCCCCAGGGACATGGCCTGTGGCTCTGTGACATGTGTGTCAGTCACCGTGGGAGAGAGCTCACGCTCTTTACCAATAGCCATTTTGTGAAACCCTAACCTGAATCCTGAAACCAGAAAGAGGGGCCTTATTTACCCCCAGAGGAGCCCGTTGGGGGTCTTTCATCTGCGGCTGCCGGATCTCACTGGGGCCACGAGATGTAAAGATCGGGCGAGGGTCGGTTGAAGAGACCACAAAGAGACTGTCTCATGCAACAGCAAAGGCTTTATTGGGAGTCCGGCATGCAAGGGCTCAGAGCTCTCTTGAATAGAGCAGAGAGCCCTGAGAACAGCTTAAGAAGTGCTTATATATTTTCCTTGGAGAGGGCAGGGAAGGAAGTTTATTGATGGGTAAGGGCGAGTGGGCGGTTTGCGTGCAACTGGTTGACCGAGTACATTCTGCAGTTTGGCAGTTGGGGACAGCACATTCTGGGAACAAGAATAGCAAACAGTTCTCAAGATTTCAACAGTGTTTTGTTAAGCATACAGAAAATCAAGAAGTGACAAGTACCTATTTTATTAACCTTTCAATATAAGTATGAAAACAGAAATATAGGTAAGATTTGAAGCCCAGAAGTTCATTGGGCTCTTGATTGGTATACTTAGCATTGAATTACATTCTGTAGTGATGTCCCAGAAATATGGATATACAATGGCATAGGACCTTATACATTCTCAGAGGTCAATTCCAAAACACAGACTCTAAGGGGAATCACACCAAAGTTCAAGCCAAGGTGGACCCAATTACCTCTTCCAACCGCCACACAAATTACCACAATTAAAACCAAGACACTCCCACATGCCACTCATCTTCTTCCATATAGACACTCACCATAACTTCTGGCAAGAGGATTCCATGAGAGGCGCAGCACAAGACAGTGTTCCAAATAAGCTCCCTTTCCCCTCATTTGCCAATAGTCAGGGTGGCCTGGACACCCTCCCTGTGAACCAGGAGTTATCAAACAGGTCTGCCATTAATACAGCTCTGTTCTCCAATTTGAGGCCTACTGACTGTGGGGTTTAGATTCTTTATTTGAATTGGATTCATAAGAAAACCCAAGAACCTATGGGCTAGCATCTGCAGGGCTTTGAAGAACTCATTTGACCCAAAGGATCCCTATTCTCACTTGATGTAGGTAAGGAACCTTACAGAGGCATGTGAGGGACTTCATCCACAGTGACTGATTTTTGGCCATTTTGATTTTGGATCCACACATGGGATCGTTCTTTAGATCCATCAGGTGCTGAGAATCTAAGCCCCAGGCTCACACAGGACCAAGAGGCTGATTCAGACACATCCCTTTCCAAAGCAATTAAGCAAAGAGCCACAGGTGATGCCCATTCATTTCCGTTTGAAAACTGTTTTCTTCAGGATTCACAAAGGCGTGGCCTCAGGCAAAGAACTTACTGACATTCAGGGCAACAGAAAAATAGGCAATCAAAAGGCCCATTGCAGGGGTTCTCCACTGAGACTTTCCTGGTCACATTGATATCTGAGTTTTCTGAGATGCTTGTCATTCCCTTCAGCTATCCAGTACATGTCCATGTCACAGTGCTTGGAGGTGGTACATATCGTGGACTCAAAAGCATGAGCCTATTTTGGAGAGTGGCTAGATTTCAGGAAGAAAACAGGAACTTAGGAAGATAGCAGGTGTTGCCCATCGATATGGCAAGCCCTAGTGCATTCATAAATTGGGCAGGATGAATGCTGGGAAACTTTCTACTAGACAGGAAACATCCATTGATGCATTCTCTTTTTCTAATGTCTACAACCATGGACACAGTGAGATACACAGACATAGAAACACTCGCCTTGTTAAACAACTTACTAGAAACAGTTCACTCCAAACCAAACAAACCGACTTTCCTACCTATTCTCAGAACATGGGACAAAACCACAAACACACATCCACACCCACAAAGGCACCTCCTTCCCCCAAATAGGTCTCTCACTATCCGGAGTGTCCTCTGACTGCTGGGCCATACTATGTTTCCCCGATATGGCCTATCCTGTCTCAGATCTGGACTCCATGTCCAACTCTGTGAAGTGGTCAGGAGTCAGCTGTGAGCCAGTACCTGCTTTTTTAGGAAAGGCCCCTCTTCAGAGTACTCCTGGCATTTGGCCATCCTCACATCAGTAGGTACCAAGAAAGACTGACTCTTTCCTTGCTAAATTGAATCAAGTGAGATCACTAGGACTGGGACTGGGACTGACTCTGTGTGCCTGGCTTCCTGCATCCCAAGTTCAGAGATTTCCATTACCAAGGAAGTGAGGTGAGGTTGCATCCTTCAGGAACTGAATGAGGTCACTGCCTTGGCAACCACTTTGTCCAAACAGTTGCTTTCAAGCGTACCATGAGAAGGAGGCTTACCCTACTTTCTGTGGCACTTTCACAAATTAGAATGGTATATCAACCATAGGCACCAAGAAACAGCTCTCCACACAGGCCTGATTTGGTCCATCTTCTCTATATTAGGAAGAGAGCCTTTAGTCCCGGGAGCACTGCAGTGAACCTCTGCACTAAAACTATTAGCAAGCACCTGGTGGAGGAGTCCTCCATAGGTAAGGGGCGCCTTTATAACATCTGATATCCGGTTAAGGGAGATCTTTTCTGAGGACAGAGATGTGGCCTGGGGAGGCTCACATATACTCCTTTCCAGGAGAGTAACGAGAATCTTTCTGTCCTCTGTTCTGTTCTGTAGGGAATTCCTCTGGAACTGTAGAGAGGGGCGACAGGCACGCACGCGCTCCTACCCTGGAGCTATAGGAAGATGTTGCACTGTTCCACTGTTTTTCTGTTTAGGTGCCGGTTTTCGGTTTTTTGTGTTTTGTTTTGTCTTCTATTTTTTTGATTGTTTGTTTGTTTTTGTTTGTTTTGTTGTGTGATTTCAGTGGTAAAAACTTAAGTATTTTGGACGTAAAAATGGGTAATAAAGAGAGTAAGCCTGACGCCCCTTTGGGCTGTGTTTTAGGGAACTGCGATGAACTTTACCCCCCTTTGTTAAGCAGGATGACAGAAGCTCCTAGCTGGCTGCCTGGAGCACACCCATTGCAGAGGGCAATGCTTGCTGGGGACCTAAGAACTGAGCATCTCCCAGGTTAACAAGTGAAACTCCTTTAAAACCCCTTGTCGCTCCAGATCAAGAGAGTCACAACATTTGGCAGAGTCCCCTCTGTTTCTCCTTTGTTCGCAAAGCAATAAACCTCCCTTTTTCGTTTTCTCAAAACTCAGTCCTCATTATTAAATTGGTATTAATTGGCTTCAAGTTCAGGAATCGAACTTTAATTTACAAATTTGGTACCCCCCCTCCTCCCCGGAACTTTGTGAGAGCTGTCTACTGGAATATTAGGAGATGAAGCATGCTTGGTGTGGAACTGAACAAGAGGAGCTAATCCTGTAAGTAAAAGGAAGAACTGAGGGACTCCCAGCAGCTGCCAAAGCCCTGTTGATTAAGGGAATTACCTCCTTCCTTTCCGCACTGTAAGAATTATGCCACCTCTGTCTTGTTAAAAAAGAGAAAAAGAAAAAGGGGACACTAAATGCAGTGAAGTCACCATGGAGACACTTTATTTTACATTTCAGGTTGCCCCTCTGTTAAAACATGTGGTCCCCCCCCCTGTGGATATCTATGGTGCACACTGGTGTAGGAGATTTTTCTATTATCTGCTCTGGTTTAATGGGTTCTCTCTGACAGCCATAGTCTGGACCTCCTTTCTGTCTGTCTTGTGTCTTTGTATCTGGCCCTTTAAGACATGTGCAATAATGTGTTGATATTATAAATTGTTTCTTGGGAATGATCTTAGCTGAATGTATGTCTAAATGATGATGTTTTATTTTAACAATCTGGTATCTGAATGGGTTTTTGAAGCATTGCACAATCTTGCAGTTAAAAGTCGGGTTTAGGTAATTGTTTAGTTTATGATTTCAGATAATTCATGCCAGAGAACTTAAATACTTAGGATGGAAAACTGAAGAACTCTACTTCCAAGTTGGCAAGTAACTTCCCAATCATACAGTCTTTTTTTCACCAATTTTGAATTGGATAGCCTGGGAAAATATCACTGTGTGTACCAGTGCATTAATTTGGACAAGGATAGTAAATCATAGAATGGTATCTGTTGACAAAACAAGATGTAAAGATATAAAATTTTGTGAATTGTATCTTAAATTTATATCATAACTTTCAACATCCGAACCTCAAAATTATGGTTAAAATGCCTTAGGCCTGAGGTGTCTGCTCAGAATAGCAGTTTTTCCTGCTCCTTCCAGACCTCAGCCATGACTTATGTTGAAATGTAAATGAAAGAAGCCTGCAATCTTAGTAGGAGACTGATTTGAGGCCTAAGGGGGAAAAAAAAGGTAAATTGTATGGTATTTACTAATTACTAGCCAGTCACTTTTTCTAGGACTCTTTTTTTTTCCTTAGATACTTTTTTTTTGAGCTCATGACTTTGAGCATACAGACCTAGGTTAATGTTTTTCAGATCAGTTCTATCTTTGACCAACTGTAGACATTTTGAAACATTGCAATGGAGATTTCACCTGAGAAAAGCTACAAGGCCTTTACTATTATTATGTGTGCACACTTTTGTTCTGTGTTGTATGTCTATATATACATATGTCCGTATATCATATATATGATACACAAACTAACATATACAAGGAGCGCTCATAAAAAAGCGCTCATTAAAACAAATTTAAATAGGAGATCCAAAGATCTTTAATTCACGTGATTTAAATGTTTCAATTTAAATTTGATAAACAGATAAAAATCAATGTCTTTAAATTTAATCTTACAAATTTTTCTAGGTGTTCAAAAATCTAATAAAATATTAATAACTACAAAATGTCTAATATGCCTTGGTACTGGGACCTTTCCTTCAACATAAAAATGGTTTACACTGTCAATACATTTCTCTAATATTTTGATAAATAAATAAAGTAAATTTGATTGGGATTACTCATTCATGAGTACTTTTGTTAGATATCTGATTGATTTACTAAGGTCTGAATAAGTTTTTATTAAAGTCTGTATAAGAATATAAAAATCAGTCATGTGTTAATGAGACAGAAATTTCTTAAAACATAAGTTTACCCATAACGTTGTGTTTATTAAGTTTTATTTTCTCTAGAGCAAGCAACCATAAAAATTAAACAACTGATTAAATAAGAACTGTTATTTTAGAGCACTGTACTGCCATTGCTTTAAAAGCTAAACTTGGTTAATGTAGAAACATCAATGTAATTGTGATGCTATCAATGTTTTCATATCTTATATGTATTCAAGTCTGTAAGGTAGAAACTTTAAAAGAGCATTATATCAAGCTGGTGCTCTGAAGTTTTATGGTAAAAAAATATATTGGGGATTTATTTACCTGTTATCAATAAGATATGTAAACTTTTATGTTACTTTTTACATTGGGGAAAAATTTAAATGTATTTTTTAGTTAATGAGAGCCTAATGGATGTAAAGGTTAAAAACTTTCAGCCTTTCTTTAATTCATGTTTTAAATGTGATATCATATGGTGTTAGCTAATGTTCATGTGACCTCAAACAATTTATGTAAACTTTGTCAAATGATATTTATAAATAAAGATTATCTTTAGAACTAAAATACTTAAGATTTATAAAGAGCCCTGCCTTACCTGAGATAAGGCTCTGTGTCCCATCTTACTACATGTGAGAATGACTACAAAACCAGTAGGTCAGATAATATTTCTTTAAAGTTATGTTAAAAAGTTGGTTTTTTTAAGGTCAATATTCCTAGGATCTCAAACAGGGGATATAATGTATAACTCAGCCAAAAAATTCAGGGTAGTTATTACACAAGCTAAGTATTTTTACTTTTGTTAATTTTATTTTGAAATTATTTTATAAGTGATCTAAAGATTCTCTGTTACTGTTTTACAAACGTGTTGCTTTAAGAACACAACATGGGTTTATTCAAGATAATAAGTCATTACTTACAATACAGACAGAAAAATACAGATCCCAATTAATAAAAAGATAATGATATAGTTATAGACATTAAAGCCCAGTACTCTTAATATAAGGCTGTTAAAATTTATTTGCTGGATGTTTAAGATTAGGATTTAAAATTAAAGTTAAATGAAAAGCGCCAAGAAAACCAATATTTGGCTTTTGCCCTCTGAGTCAGTCTGAATCCAGGGAACAGGGAACTTCTCTAAAGAGCTTTGAAACTCTGAGCCACATAACCTCCTCCTGATCAGGGAGATTAATGAGACCACTGGAGAACAGAAAGCCAGTCAGTGTATTTGTTACGAAGAGGAGAGTCATCAAAGAAAGGAGACATCCCTGATGCTTCCGAGGGAAGCCAAATGGTCAAGCAAGATCTGGACCCACCTAGCGCAAATGGCACTAGCAGAACTAAGAATCTGCTCTCAAGTTTCCCCAGAATTGACTCCCATAAAAGCTCAGCTGACTGTTAACAATAGATGGAAACAAAAGTCAGTTTGACTGCTTCATCTTAAACACTTAGCAAAGACAGTTAAGAACAAAATACATCCATTCCTGGGCATTTTAAATTATAATAATAATAATATAATTTTAAGGTATGCACTTTATGTTTGCCTCCCAAAATAAGTAAGACTGGTGGCTACAAAGAAGAATTCTCAGAAAGGAATGCCTGATACTTATAAAAAGAGACTATCAAGAAGACCTGCCACAGGGATAAGTTTTCAGTTTAAGGCCTACAGATATTCCTAACCTACACAGGTAGGCTTGGTGTTTGCTAGTACAATTATCCATCCCTGAGTAACAGAATTAAAGGTTTCTCTAAGAGACACAGAGGTCATACTAGTAAAAAGATTTTACAAGATCAGATGACATTAAATTATTAAACTGTATCTTATGGGGAGGGACAAGTGTAACAGTACAAGTTAAGTTGACAGTCCGGATAACTGGGGATATTAAAGACTGGTGATGGAACTTCTATACAGTGACATGTTCCAGCTGCTGCAACATTTTTTCAGTACTCATGGTTTTTGTTTCTCTCATAGAAGAACCCATCCCCAGATGGCTTTACAACCTGTTCTTCCCCAATCAGACTTCAAACCGAACTGACTTCTAAAAGGCAACTCATGTCCCTCAACTGACTTCTAAAAGGCAACTCATGTCCCTCATGCCATGCCCACTCATGTCACCCTGTCTCAGGTCAGAAGAAGAAAAAATGAGTGACACCACTCTTCTTAAAACAATGGAGAGAAAGATAAATAGACTATCAATATAAGTAATTAATTAAGTCAGGTAAAATCAGGGAGATCGGTTTTGGGTGAGTTCTAAAAATTTGGAGACTCTTACCTGAGGGATTAAAATTTCCTCAGTGCTCTTCCCGTAATCTATCAAAGATTTGAAAGGGACACAAAGAAAAGGGGGGAATGATAGACCCAACCTGATCTTTAATTAAAATTGGGAGCCATCTTGCCAAAAAGCCATGAAAAGATAATTTTGGCTTTAGCATAAATCACTTCAAATTCTAAACCTGCTTGGAATGCCTGCCCACGCCTGGAACTCACCCATGCCCGGCTCTCTGACCAGATAGCAGCCCTCTCTGAAACTTTAGTGACACATCATAAATATTTGCCTTCTCTGGCGAGACAACAACCCTCTCTGAGGCTCTAATGGTCTTCATGAACTCTGATGTAGGGACAGCAAAAAAAATGTAGACTGCCATTAGTGTGATGTTTGTCAGAGTTCTGTTATCTGTAAACCCCCTTTTGTGTAATTTTCTGGGCTATTAAGCTGCCTGTAGGAAAGCTGGGGTTGCTGTCTTATTCCCGCCATTTTGTGAGGGAGAGGCAGCACAGCTGGTGGAAATAATAAGCTTAATTTAATTTGATTTTAATTAGAGTTAGTGGTCTTTTCTTGTGTCCTGGTCTAACAGGTAATCACTCCAAAAACATGGAGCTCCGCTGGCCTAAACACTTCTTGAGAAACTTCCTCTGAGTTTGGGCACTTGAAATATATGTTGTTGTAAGGAGCTTTAGCTTCCTTTCTAGTGATACCATCAAAGCTGAGTCTGCATCTATGTGACCTGGAGGACATGGTTTCTTGTATTCTAATGAACATGAGGCAGCAGTGCTGAATTTTCTGTTTGTAGGTAAACTGTGGCCAGTGGATGCTAAGTGTCTCCCCGTGTGGACTGTGAAGCCATTTGGTCATCCTCCACTTTTTGTGGTGTTTCTTGCTGCTGTACTGGGAGTTTGGTATATGCTTTATGAAATACAACGAGTTCAACAGGAACCCAGTGTTGGAGGGAGTTCTGTCACTTGTGGTGGGTCAGGGTCTGAAGGAGAATGCACCAACCAGGCTTTTATCTCACAGAGCTTGCCCCCTTGTCCTTAGAAATCTGACTCTGAACTTAGCCCAGAAACCTCTCCATATAACATGATGCCTTTACATAGAAGGGTCTGCTGGCTGCTAAATGTCAGTCACAAACCATTTGGAAAGCAATGGCAAATCCTCATGGCCACACCACATATGTATTATCACACACCTACCCACCACTGCAATAGGCCCACTACTCAGCAGGCTCCAACTTACTGGCATCTTTGTTCTACACCATTTTCATGAAACCCGGTCAATCATGGCATTCTCTGGTACACTCATGATCAGCAACAAGATATCTAAAGGTTCTCCAGGGCCACCTGGTTAAGGGAATTTCAAAGATTTCATTGTATTTATCTAGCCATTTTTCTTGGATGAAGTTGGAGGCACTGTGGGTTTCAGTTTATTCAGGAACTATTAAATGTGAGGAAGCTATTTTCATTAAATTCTCTGGAGAAATCTCACAGGCAAGTCTTCCCATAGAGTGGTCAAAAGGTCACATGAAGCCAGGCCCATTGAGGTCTTTAATGTGACGTCCATGGGTGTTCTGACTGTCAACTATGGCTGCCAAATCTTTCAGAATAAAATCATGTGATATCCTAGCTGATATTCCAAGGCTCTGTGGAAAGCCACCCTGGTATTTGATCTCAGTTTCCAAGGGCGAATCCCATGCGTGGCCTCCTAAAATCTGAATGCAGTTTATGGCAATATTTCTCTGAGATCAGTTCCAGAACTCAGACTCTAAGGGGAATCACACCAGAGTTCAAGCCCAGATAGACCCAGTCATCACTTCCAACCGCCAAACAAATGACCACAATTAAAACCAAAACACACCCACAAGGCCCTCATCTTCTTCCATATAGACACTCATCATAACCTGTGGCTGGAGGTTTCCATGAGGGACTCAGCCCAAGACAGTGTACAAAATAACCTCCCTTGCCCGTCATTTGCCTAAAGTCAGGGTTGCCTGGACACCCTTCCTGAGAACCAGGAGTGATCAAATAAGCCTGCCGTAAATACTGCTCTGATTCTCCAATTTGAGGCCTCCTGACTCTCGGGTATAGATTCTTTATGTGAATTGGAATCATGAGAAAACCCAAGCACCTATGGGCTATCCTCTGCAGGGATTGAAGAACTCATTTGACAAAAAGGATCCCTATTTTCACTTGATGGAGATCAGGAATCTAACAGAGGAAAGCGAGAGACTTCGTCCACAATGACTGCTTTTTTGGCCATTTGGTTTTGGAAGCACACATGTAATTGTTCGTTAGATCCATCAGGTGCTGAGAATCTATTCAACAACCTCACACATGGCCAAGAGTCTGATGCAGAGACATCCCTTTCCAAAGCAATTAAGCAAAGATCTACAGCTGATGCCCATTAATTTCCATTGAAAACCCTTTTCTTCAGGCTTCACAAAGGGGTGGCCTGAGGCAAAGACCTTTCTGACATTCAGGGCAACAGAACAATAGGTAAGCAAATGGCCCAAGGCAGGGTTTCTGGAATGATATCTGAGTTTTCCTAGATGATCCCATTCCCTTCAGCTATCCAGTACATAGCCATGTCACAGAGCTTGGAGGTGGTACATGTCTTGGAAACAAAACCATGAGCCTATTCTGGAGAGTGGCCAGAATTCAAGAAGAAAACAGGAATTTAGGAAGACAGTGGTTTTTTGCCCATCCATTAGGCAAGCCAAAATCCATTCATAAATTGGGCAGGATGAATGTTGTGAAGCTTTCTACTATTCAGGACACATCCATTGATGCATTCTCTTTTCTAATGTCTACAACCACGGACACAGTGGGATAAACAGACATAGAAACACTCACATTGTCAAAAGACTTACTAGAAACAGTCCACTCCAATCCTAACAAACCGACTTTCCTACCTATTCTCAGATCATTAGACAAAACCACAAACTCACACACACACCCACAAAGTCACCTCCTTCCCCCAAGTAGGTCTATGACTATCCGGAGTGTCCTCTGACTGATGGGCCATAGTATGTTACTCCAAAATGGACTGTCCTATGTCAGATCTGGACTCCTTGGCCAACACTGTGATGTTGTCAGGTGCCAGTGGTGAGACACTACCTGCTTACTCAGGAAAGGCCCCTCTTCAGACCTTCCTGGCATTTGGCCATCCTCACATCAGTAGTTACCAAGAAAGACTGATGCTGTCCTTGGTAAATCCAAACATGTGAGGCCACTGGGACTGGGACTGGGACTGCCTCTCGGTGCCTGGCTTCCTGGATCCCTAGTTCAGAGAGTTCCATCACCAAGAAAGTGATGTAGGTCACTTCCTTCAGGAACTGAATGAGGTCACTGCCTTGGCAACCACTTTGTCCTAACAGTTGCTTCCAAGTGTCCCAATTGATGGAGTCTGCCCCTACTTCCTGTGACACTTTCACAAGTTTGAATGGTATATCAAACATAGGCACCCGGGAACAGCTCTCCACACAGGCCTGGTATTGTCCATCTTCTCTACATTAAGAAAAGAGAGACTGCTTCAGACACACCCCTTCATCCTGACCAGGTTGTTTGTCGTGGAAGATGACTTTTGCTCTCTCAGGTCCTTCATAGCTTCCTATATCTTCCCCAGGGTTCATTTCTGCATGGACCTTTTTGTTTCTCAGCAGGTGGAAGATTTCTTACATTCCTGTATTGTAAGACCAACTCTGTCCCTGCTTTTCTGTAAAGTTAGATTGAGGGAACAGAGTATGGTTAGGGTTAATAACATGTTTGATTTGGCTTAGGAATCATTCTGCTGGATGAATAATGTTATTGGGAACCTGCGATATTTATAAGAATATATACAGGGGAAATATATGTATGAAAACAGAAATCTAGGTAAGATTTGAAGCCCAGAAGGGAATTGGATCCTTGATTGGGATACTTAGGTTTGAATTATGTTCTGCACATGTGTCTCAGATAAATCTATACACAATGGCATAGGACCTTGTACCTTGGATGATTGAATGTCAAAGAAAACATCCAGTCAAAAAAGGATAGTTGGTAGGATTAGGAAGATAGTTGGTAGGATTAGGAAAAAGAGTGAGTATAGGATTTGGACAAAAAGTTCTTTAGCAATAGGGTTTCGGGTAGAGAGAAAATGTAAATGTCAGCAGATGTGAAGACTCAGTCACAATGATGAACTGGGGAAAATATGTAGGAAAGCAGATATCAATAGAGACATTAGAAAATCAGACAAATGATAAAGTGATCGATAGGATTAGACATTTTCAACAGGCTTGAGTTTGAATAAATAATATTAGGAAGAAACAAATATGTAGTCACCAATAGGATTGACATTTGAGAGCATTAGGCAACCTGGACATGGGTGATGTTCATAATCCATACTCACATTCCATTTAGGCTTTGGTACAGTCGTAAGTGTGACTTTGCATTTTGTGGCCAGAATATTACTGTGATAAAATGTATATGTAGATCAGGTGACATGAGTATTTGTTGCACCATTTCTGAGAGCAATATTTTGAAGAGATATAAATTAGTATTGGGGGCACAAATAGGTGTACCATGTGTGTATGAATATAGAGAGAATGCATGAATAGACCATACTGTGAATAAATAATATAACTGTTTCCAAATTTAGAAATTGGAATAAATTGATATCCCAAAATACACAGGAAATGTTACATTGATATACATACATTCATTCCAACCAGTTATACATCTAATGGTAATATTAGGGTTGTAGTTTATCATAAAATGTGTGTGAGTTTTGCTTCCAAATTGATTATGGAAATCGAAAATAATGTGTTTGGAAAGAAGTCTCATGAAATAACCAGTCAAAAACAAGGAGGAATACATGTGTTCTGAAGCAGGAAGTGATTGAATGTGTTACAAATGTCTTTCAATTTGTGAACTTGTGGATGAAATGTATATTCTACGATGTATAAAAACTGAAGAAATAGTAATGTACCAGTGTTGAATTAAAATGAACATCAAAATACACATCATGTCCCATAGAAATCTACTTTCATTGATGTTAAATTTGGTCAGTTACTGTAGAAATATAAGGCTTTGTTTGCACCATTAACTAAAGTGAGTTTTCAGTTCTAGGAAACAAATATGTATTTCAGGTGGATGAATATTTCTAAAAACAATCTTATGAAAAGTTGATTATAAAACCACATACATGAACATGAGTGAATTATTTAGGGAGTGTATAATAAGACACATATATTTCATATTTTGAAAATTATATATATATATATATATATATATATCTCACAGATACATTAGAAATTAGCAATATATATGCCAATCAAAATTCATCATGAAATATATATCATTCACAGATCCAAAAATATTAATTTTACTAAACATGGATTTATGTATAATGTTTTTCAACTAAGAAGCTCACTCATAGTTTGAATTTTCAGTTCCAAAAATATTTAGGAGGAGTGATCTCTTCTCATACTTTGTATCTCCCAAGTTAGCCACCTCACAAAAATGTACGTGTGATACCAGGTAGGATTTTATATATGCATATAAAAATACATGTGCTAAATTGGCTACAGAAAAAGGGAGACAGAAATTCCCATATGTGTTAACTTTAAAAACACATGGAGGACTATTTCAACAAAAAATTAACAAGATTTATAACTCCTACCCTATATCATGCAAAAGGCAAGACCAACTATACGCCATGCCTCCTCTCAACTGCTTGTATTTCTATTCTGTTTGGGTTATATTTCTCCATCATATTAGGATTAGTAGTCAGAGTCTAGTAGGGTATGTGTTAGTGTCAGGGATTCAGTATTTTGAATGGAAAATTGAAAAATGAATCCAATGTGTATGTAAATATGTGCTACACAAAAATCTTCCCACTCTCATTCAGAACAATGCCTTGACAACACCTACGGCCCAAGTATGACACAATCAGAGGAGAAGAGTTAGAAAATCCGTGAATACATATATAGAATGGAATATGATCAGGAGTTCACAACCTTGGAAGTGGTAGAGGAGTTTCCAAAAGTAAGGGACAGGGTAAACCCTCCACAAACATGAAGGTCTGCTGGCCTAGAGACTTCTTGAGAAACTGCCTGTGAGGTTGGGCACTTGAAATATATGTTGTTGTCAGGAGCTTTAGCTTCCTTTATAGTGAGACCATAAAAGCTGGGTCTGCATCAATGTGACCTGGAGGACATGGTTTCTTATTTTCCAATGAACATGAGACAGCAGTGCTGAATTTTCCATTGTAGGTAAACTGTGGCCCCTGGGGGCTAAATGTCTCCCTGTGTGGACATTGAATCCATATGGTCATCCTCTATTTTCGTGGTGTTTCTTGCTGCTGTACTGGGAGTTGGGTATTTGCTTCACGAAATACAAGGAGTTCAACGGGGACACAGTGCGGGAGGGATTTCTGTCACGTGTGGTGGGTCAGGGTCTGCAGAAGAATACAAGAACCAGGCTTCTATCCCACATAGCTTGCCCCCTTGACCATAGCAACCTGATTCTGAACAATGTCCTGAAACCTTTCTATGTAACAAGGTGCCTTTACATATAAGGGTCTGCTGGCTTCACCATGTCAGTCACAAGCCATTTGGAATCCAATGACAGATCTACATGGCCCCACCACAGATGTTTTATCACACACCTGCCCACCATTGCTCTAGGCCCACTACTCAGCAGGACCCAACTTTCTGGCATCTCTGTTAAACACCATTTTCATGAAAACCAGTCAATCAAGGCACTGTCTGGTATACTCATTGTTGGGAAAAGTATAAACGGCAGCCATACCCCAGAAAAAAACCCCACATGGTGCCTAAGGACTTCTTCTTCCTACCTTCTTTTTTCTGCAGTGGTGCGAAATGTTTCCACCTGTGTGAACTCTCTTGCTGGCGCCAATTTGAAATCTCGCTGGTGGGAAACCTTAGCCCCAATAAGAACTAATTCCTGGGCTCCAGAGCTGATATCTGAAAGAACTTACCAATAAACGTTTTGCCTGCCATTTATCTAAGCCCTTCCATCTTCCCCTTAGTTCTATATAAGCACACAGCTTTTTGCAATAAAATTGGAATTCTCCCAGCAAAGTGCCTTTGCGTGGGAAGTTCTTTCATTCTGTTGCCCCGTGTGACAATATGGGTGAGCTGTTTCTAACAAGAGCCCCGTCCCCTGCCCCGCCAAGACACTCCGCCCTGGTCCACTCTTTTCAGATGCCGGATTCCTGCACTCACAACAGATCTGATATATGTAAGCCTCCCCTGACCCTGGCTCTCCAACTCCCTTCAGGCTACCACTGGTTTTGTGACCTTGATCATCTGGCACACTCTAGACGCCCTGTAGGGGGCAGGAAATTCCTGCCACTAAGACCTTTACTGGTCGCAGTGGACCCTCTGGTGATCCGTTTTCCTTTGGGGCGTGAGGCTTCTGAGTTTACATGAGAGGCTCTTTGGTTTTTTTCCTCTGCTGCCGCTGCCGCTGCTGGCTAGAGTTGCTGTTTGCTGCAGGGCTGCTGTGTCTGGCTGAAGCTGCCTCTCTGCTCGGGGAAAACTGAACTCCCGTCCTGGAACTGCATTCTGCCGGAACCAGAGTTCTGTTTTCATTACTGACTTTTTCTGCTGCGTTCGAAAACTTTCCTGACGTCAGGTTGCCCGTGGCTCCGAACCCATTGGGACTCACAGATCGCACTTCACTGGTGACGACCAGGTAGTGCCCTCTGTATTTCCTCATGACGGCTGGTCATTTTGGGGACGCCCACCTGACCACCGTTTGCCCTGAGCTTCCTGGAAGCCTTTCCAGCCCGGGTTTTCTCTTTGTCTATCTCGCTTACTCTTATTCTCTCTCTCTCTCTCTCTCTCTCTCTCTCTCTCTCTCTCTCTCTCTATTCCTTCTCTCCCTGTGACAATGGGCACCTCTTCATCTGTACCTGAAGCCTCACCTCTCAAATGTTTAATAAAAAATCTGGCCACACTCTCCCTCACACCAGACATCAAGCCCAAACTTCTAATCAAATTCTGTACCCAAGATTGGCCTACATATCCACTGGATAATGGAAATCATTGGCCTCCAGAAGGCTCCTTACATCCAAACCTTCTCTGGGATCTTTTTTACTACTGCCAGCATCTGAAAAAGTGGAGTGAGATTCCCTGCATTTAAGGTTTTAGCCTTCTCACACAGCACCCTGTCGCTGCTCCTCCTGCCCTCCCTCTCAGGTCCTCCTTGTTTGCAAACCCTTCTCTTCCCCTACTTCTACTCCTGACTTCACAGATTCTTCCTCATTCAGCCCAGCAGATTAACCCCCACCTTATCCCCCAGTCCTATCTGCCCCTTCTCTCCCGCTATACCCTCCTCTTCCTCTGCCTGATTCCAAGGATCCTCAGCCTTCCATTTCATCCTCCTCCCCTCCGCCCTCTTCTGCCTGCTCCACCTCCTCCTCTTCCAAAGAGACACTCCCTTCCCCTCCCTCTCCTTATTGTCCGCCTCCTGCCTCTTTCAGTCCTCCTGTTACCAGGTCTAAGGGACTCCTTCCCACCCCCAAGACCATCGCACCCCTTCGTGAGGTAGCTGGTCCCGAGGGTGTCATCAGAGTCCACGTGCCCTTCTCCATGTCGGACATTACTCAGCTAGAGAGGAAGTTAGGCTCATTCACCACTGACCCCACCACTTACATTCGGGAGTTTCAATGGGTCCTGCAAGCATATAGCCTCACTCAACATGACATCTACATGCTCTTGGCCAATAAACTTCTCCCTGAGGAAAGGCAATGGGTCTGGGAGCTAGCCCAAGCCCATGCTGATGAAAATCATAGGACCAATCCTAACCACCCCACAGGCCCTCATGCTGTCCCAGAGCAGGATCCCCTATGGAATTACAACACCCCTGAAGGCTTACAGTCTAGTGACCTTTTTACATCCTGCCTCTTGGCGGGCCTGAAAAAGGCCATCCGCAAGGCTGTTAACTTTAAAAAGGTGCAGGAGGTCATTCAAAGGAAGGAGGAAACACCTTCAGAATTCCTGGATACACTAACCAAGGCCCTTTAACAGTACACAAACCTCAACCCAGAAACCCCTGATGGCCGTCATGTCTTAATGACATATGTTCTGGCCCAAAGCTACCCTGACATTAAAGCCAAGCTTAAAAAGCTTGAACAGGGCCCTGCTACTCCTTAGACCAAAATCTTCATTTTCAAGGTTTTTTATGATAGAGAGGATGAAAGTGAATGCCGTAGGCAGAGGGCTGAAAATGCCAAATTTCAAATGTTGGCCCAGGTCATTCAGAGAAGGCCATCACCACGCCATCCCAATATGACACCCCCGGGAGCTTGCTTCAAATGTGGTAAGGAGAGACATTGGGCCAGGGATTGTCCTTCACTGAGGACACCGTACAACCCCTGCCCAAAATGCCATCAAAGGGGACACTGGGGGGCAGACTGCCCAACAACCCAAAAGGGAGATTGGTCAGCCGCCCGGCAACCACAGCCTCTCTTGGGCTTGGCAGAGGAGGATTGACGGAGTCCTGGGCTTTCCCTCCAGACTATTACCATCAAGAATCAAGAGCCTAGGGTTACCTTCCTGGTGGATGGATGCTTCATTACCTTCCTCTTGGATACTGGTGCCGCTTTATCAGTCTTAAGGGAGTATTGGGGTTCTACCACACCCTCAAAAACTCCTATTGTCAGGGTAGGAGTTAAACAGATTTTCCCTCAAACCCCCCCATCATGTTATATGCAGGGATCCCTTTTGTCCTTCACTCACTTCTTTTTCGTTATGAGCCATTGCCCCATTCCCCTTCTGGGAAGGGACATACTCTCACTATGAAAAGTCACCATTCACATATCACCCCACACCTCTCCTACCTCTCATTTCCTCATGATGTTCCTAGGGGCAGATACACCTCCTTCATGCACTCCTCCATGACTCTCTAAACTAGTTAAGCCTGAGGTTTGGGACACAACTACACCCTTTATGGCTAAATGCAGTCCTATTCATATTGTCTTACGGGACCCTTCAAGATATATTAGTCAATCACAATATCCACTCACAACCACAGCCCTCCTCGAATTAGAACCCATCATCCAGGATTTATTATGAAAGGGGTATCTTAGGCCTACACACTCTCCTTTCAACACCCCCATTCTGGCACTTAAGAAACCTAACGTGTCCTACAGGCTGGTTCAAGACCTTCTCCTTGTCAACTCCTCTGTGGTCCCCATCCACCCGCTAGTGCCCAACCCTTACACCCTCCTCTCTCAGATTCCTGCCACTACTACCCACTTCTCGGTCCTAGATTTAAAAGATGCATTCTTTTCTATTCCCTTGTTCTCAGAATCTCAGAATATCTTTGCTTTTACGTGGACTGACTCTCACATCCACCATTCTCATCAGCTTTCCTGGACTGTCCTCCCACGGGGATTCAGCCCCCATCTCTTTTGCCAAGTTCTTGCCCAGGACCTCACATCCTTTCACCCGACCTGTCCTGACTCTATTCTCCATCAATATGTCAATGACCTTCTTCTATGTAGTCCCTCTGGGAACACTCTCAATCCCACACCGTTCAGCTTCTTAATTTCCTAGCAGACAAGGGATATAGGGAGTCTCCCCACAAGACACAGGTTTCCCAGTCTTCTGTCACCTCTCTTGGTTTTTGCCTTACACCCGGGAAAAAGGAAATAACACTGGATAGGAGGCAACTCCTCTCTGATCTTCCAGTGCCCCATATGAAAGCCAAAATACTATCATTCCTAGAAGTAGCAGGTTATTTTAGGGCCTGGATCCCAAATTATTCTCTTCTATCCAAACCCCTGTATGACCTAGCAAATGGACCCCCTAGTGAATCTCTTGTCTTCTCCCCTATCTACCACTTCCGCAGGCTTCAGCAACTCCTCTTAAAGGCACCTGCCCTTCACCTTCCTGATCTTTCAAGACCATTTCATCTATATGTCCATGAAAAAGGGGGGCAAGCACTTAGGGTCTTAGGTCAAAACTATGGGCCTACATTTGCACCTGTGGCATATTTTCCAAAAAACTAGACTCTACCATTCGTGGGTGGGCCCCTTGCTTAAGAGCTCTGGTTGCTGGACAAATTTTACACAAAGAAGCCTCTAAGCTGACTTTTGGGGCACCTTGAACTATCCACTCCCCACATCACTTGAAAGATCTTTCAGCTTATAAGGGCCTTCAAACCCTTCCTCCATCCAGAGTTCTGTCGCTCCTCACTTTCTTTCAGGAAAACCCTAATATTACTTTCCTCCCATGCTCTGCACTGAACCCTGCCTCACTGCTCCCAATGACTCCCACGTCTAACACACCAACTCATAATTGCTTGGAAACCTTTGATGATTTCCTCCGCTGTCATTGTTCCATTTCTGAGGAACCACTCACCAAGCCTGACCTTATCTGGTTTACTGACAGCAGTTCCTTTAGGCAGAACGGCACTCATTACTCTGGATACGCTGTAGTTTCAGCCACTGAGATTATAGAGGCCAAAGCTATGCCTTCAGGAACTACCAACCAGCAGATTGAACTTATAGGAGCCACTCGTGCCTGCCTACTAGCACAAGGCAAATCCCTCACCCTCTATACTGATTCAAAATATGTCTTCCAGATCTTATTATCCCATGCTTCAATATGAAAGGAGCGAGGCCTACTTACCACCAAAGGTAATGCGATCACTAATTCGGCTCTTTTAACCAATCTGATAGAGGCCTCCCACTTACCCACCCAGTTGGGAGTTGTCCATTGTAGGTCACATCAGAAGGACGGCTCTCTTATCACTGAGGGCAATGCCAAAGCTGACAAGGCGGCACGAATGGCTGCTACCACTTCCAATTATGGCCCCCATGGGGGACATATTATGGCCACATTAGACAGCTCATCTGAAGCCCCTACTTCTTCCAGTAAGAACAAAAATCTTTTCAAGTTCCTTCATACTCTACACCATTCCAATTCTCAGTCTTTGACCCTTTTTTTACAGAGCTTCTTCTCCCTCAACCCTTCTGACATAGCCATGCTAGAGAATATAGCCTCTAATTGTCAGATCTGTTAGCGGACCAACCCTCATACTCCTTTAAGGCCCAAACCTTTCCCTTTCCACCAAGCCCGGAGACACATTCCCACTGCTGACTGGCAAGTAGACTTCACCAACATGCCCACAGTATGGCACACTAAATACCTCCTTGTCTTTGTGGACACTTTCTCTGTTTGGGTTGAGGCATTTCCCACTTCCAATAAAAAGGCTTCCACTGTAGCTTCAATCTAACTGACAGACATCATCCCCAGGTTTTGTATGCCGACTTCCCTACAATATGACAATGGCCCTGAGATTATTTCTAGGATCACAAAAAAGGTCTCTCAAGCCCTCTCTTTCAAGTGGCATTTCCACTGTCCATATTACCCCCAGGCTTCAGGGAAAGTGGAAAGGGTAAATCGTACTCTGAAGGAAGTCCTTACCAAATTGACAATGGAATTAAACTTAGACTGGGTCAAAATCCTTCCCTTGGCTTTGCTTCGAATCAGAGCTCTCCCTAAGAAACCATCTTTACTGTCTCCCTTTGAGATAATGTATGGAAGACCTCTTATACCCCCTGGGTTGGTCATTTCACAAGGACCTCTCACCCGAGATTTGTCTTTGCCTCTCTTGTTTCATCACCGCTCCGAACACTGGAAATATCAGAAATGGCTTCTTCCAGACCCAGTCTCCTCTCCAAACACTCCTCCCTTAACACCTGGGAGTCTAGTCTATTATAATACCCCAGAGGAGAAAGGGACTCTTGCACCAAAATGGGAAGGCCCCTATCCTGTCATTCTCTGTAACCCCACCACCGCCAAACTCTCCTTATCAGACAACCATCTCACTCCCTGGATTCCCATTTCTAGGTTGAAGCCATATCACCAGGAGGCCCCACCTGCTGACGACAGGACCACCCCAGAGGAACTCCAAGAATCACCTCCTGAACCTCCCCTTTACTCCTGCTTTCCAAACCCATCTCACCCATTTAAGTTGTGGCTCACACGGTGTTCCCTGCAGCCCAATTCCTCTTAAAGAAGGCACAATGAGCTCTCCCAACACCCTAGTCTTCTCTAACTGCTTGTTTTTTTGTGCTCTGCTTCTTTTCTGTGCTCTGTTGGGACTTGTCTTTACCCTCATAACCTACCATGTATTTATTCACTCTTCGGGAACGATACTCAGAACATGGCATGCAGAAGGTCCGCGCAGTGGATGCAACTACTTGCTTCATCCACAACTGCACCTCTATTCCCCTAAAATTGTCACCTTCAAGGACCTTCATCCCTGGTAGCTGGAACTGGCCTTTCATTTGCTTCCTTTTTAATCAAACCAAAGACTATTGTCATTGGTGGCCTGAGATATATAATGGGTGTCCCTATTGGTCATGCAGGTTCCATGATGAACGTGGTAGCTGTTCTTACCACTCACTTGGCTACCCTGAAGGGTGGACTTCTAGTTACCTAAAGTGGCATAAAGGCTCTTCATCCGATAACAATGGATCATATACTTCAGATACACCTGACCCCAAGGCCAAACGTTGGGGCTATGTTGAGTTTGCTGTCTATGCTCGGACAACCTCAGCCAGACCCACAGGGTGGATGACTGTTGGCCGCACCCTGATTACGCCACCTAAGGCAACCATCCAGGTAGTCGAACACATTAAGGAGTCAGAATCAAAACTTCGAGATCTTATCCATAGCTCATCCAAAGAGGATTCAGAGCCTTCAACCCCCTAAGGTCCCCCTTCCACATGGCTCAATTTGCTACACCAAACTCTTTGATTATTAAACTCCTCCATTCTTTTGGTGCCTACTTCTCAGTGCTTTCTCTGTGCTTCACTTAGTCGTCCACTTCTAGCAGCGGTCCCATTAGCGGCAGGAAATATTTCAGCAAAAACCTACAATTTCTCTAAGTAAGGACAACCCCTACATGTGACACATATCCCACTGTGGGAAAGTTATTCCAACAATACTTTATTTCCTTTCATCTGTATCCACCTGCCAATAATGAATCCTTTACCCATTTGTTCCTTGAGCTATAGCACCCCATAGAGCCCTGGGTTTATGCAACCTGGACATTTCATCTGGTGTAATTGGTCTTTAAGTACCTCAACGATCAATGTCTCTGGCACCTGTATCTTGGTTACTGTAGTTCCTCTGCTTTCTTTGTATACTCCCACTGAATTCCGACAGTTGGCCCTACCTTCCCGCACCCGTAGGGCAGTCTTTCTGCCCGTTCTGGTAGGCCTCACTTTAACAACCTCAGTGGTGAGTCTCGGTCTCTCTGGTGGAGCTATAGGTCATGCTCTATGGGCATCCAATGATGTGCAACAAAAACTGCAGGAAGCACTCGATACCACTGCTGAGTCTCTTGGCTCCTTGCAGTGGCAGGTTACTTCATTGGCACAAGTGGCTTTACAGAACCGAAGGGCAATTGATCTTCTCACTGCAGAAAAAGGGGGTACATGCCTATTCCTCAGAGAGAATGTTGCTATTATGTTAATGAATCTGGGCTAATAAAAAGAAAGTTGTTAAATTGCAGGAATTATCGACCCAATTGCTCAAACCTACCTCCTCCAATCCCATAACAAGGTTCTTCCAATCCTATCTTGCCATGTACTTACTACCTCTCTCTGGGCCCCTTATTGGGATGCTCCTTTTTTGTGCTCTCTTGCCCTGCATAATGAAGTTCCTTCAAACCCAACTGCAAAAAATTCGTAATCAAACTTTCAACCAGCTTTTGCTTAGGCACTACCAGCCTCTGATGACCGACGAACCCCCAACATCTCCAAGAGAACAGTTCACTCCGTGATGAAGCTCACTACCAGGCACGATGGAATGCAATGGACATCAGACAGTGGGAGACTACAAGCTCGGAAAACCTCTTAATCTGCCATCCTGGATTCTTGAATCTTTATGACCTTCTAAGCTTCCTCATGGCCCTTGGCCTCTTCTATGTCACTACCCCAACATGGAACTTCTGCCAAAAATTGACCTTTGCTTTAATTTTTATCTTCATTCTGTTTTTATTCACTCTGATCTTCTTCAGGTCCTGTGGCACCTTGTCCAGGCAATGCTTCCAGTATTTTCTAGAGTCTCTGTTACAGGAACAGTGGCTGATACCAACAATCTCCTCCATCCAGGAATGGTTCCATGCCATCGACAACTTGTGGCTTCAGGGAACTTTCATTGACTTCACCCCTACGGAAGTAGCTGTCTATAGCCACTGGGTTTTATTTCTTGCTGCCATG
Source organism: Callospermophilus lateralis (assembly GCF_048772815.1). Lineage (NCBI taxonomy): Eukaryota > Metazoa > Chordata > Mammalia > Rodentia > Sciuridae > Callospermophilus > Callospermophilus lateralis. The sequence continues at coordinate 1,381,614 of NW_027514446.1, read as the reverse complement.
ATATTCCCAGACCTGCCCCCCGAGCATTCCTCCCCTTCCCTTTCTAGGCCTCACAGCACCCCCATACAGCAGGAAGCAGCCGGATCTAAAAACGACGCCCCACTTCCTAAGAAAACAAAAAGGGAGGAATGTTGGGAAAAGTATAAATGGCAGCCATACCCCAGAGAAAAACCCCAACATGGTGCCTAAGGACTTCTTCTTCCTACCTTCTTCATTTCTGCAGTGGTGCAAAAAGTTCCGACCCTTGTGAACTCTCCCGCCAGCGCCAATTTCAAATCTCATTGGTGGAGAACCTTAGCCCCAAAGAGAACTAATTCCTGGGTTCTGGAGATGATATCTGAAAGAACTTGCTTTCAATAAACGGGTTGCTGCCATTTATCTAAGCCCTACCATCTCCTCCTTAGTTCTATATAATCACACAGCTTTTTTGCAATAAAATTGGAATTCTCCCTTTGAAGTGTCTTTGCGTGGGGAATTATTTCACTCATGATCAGCAACATGACATCCAAAGGTTCTCCAGTGCCACCTGGTCATGGAAATTTCAGAAATTTTTTGGTATTTATTTAGCCATTTTTGAAGGATGATGTTGGAGGCACTGTGGGTTTCAATTCATGCAGGAACCATTATATGGTAAGGAAGCTCATTTCAATGAAATCTCTGGAGAACACTCACAGGCAAGCCTTCCCAAAGAGTGGCCAAAAGGTCACATGAAGCCAGGATCATTGAGGTCTACAATGTGAGTTCCATGTGTGTTGAGACTCTCAACTATGGCTGCCAAGTCTTTCAGAATAAAATCATGTGATATCCTGGCTGAGATTCCCAGTGCAATCTGGAAAGCCACCCTGCCCTCAATCTCAGTTTCCAAGGGCGATTCTCATGCGTGGCCTCCTAAAATCCCAACACATTTCATGGCAATACTTCTCTGAGGTCAGTTTCAGAACTCAGTCTCTAAGAGGAATCACACCAGAGTTCAAGCCCAGGTGGATCCAGTCATCTCTTTCAACCGCTACACAAATCACCACAATTAAAACCAAAACACTCCCACATGGCCATCATCTTCTTCCATATAGACACTAATCATAAACTCTGGCTGGAGTTTTCCATGAGGGGTGCAGCCCAAGACAGTCTCAAAAATAAGCTCTCTTGCCCCTCATTTGCCTAAATTCACGGTGGCCTGGACACCCATCCTGTGAACCAGGAGTTATCAAATAGGCCAGGTGTTAATACTGCTCTGCATCTCCAATTTGAGGCCTACTGACTGTCAGGTATAGATTCTTTATATGATTTGGAGTCATGAGAAAACCCAAAAACCTATGGGCTGGCCTCTGCAGGGCTTTGAATAAATAATTTGACCCAAAGGATCCCTATTAACACTTGATGGGGGTCAGGAAACTTACAAATGAATGTGAGAAACTTCATTCACAATAACTGCTCTTTTGGCCATTGTGGTTTTGGGTGCACTCATGGCATATCTCTTTACATAAATCAGGTGCTGAGAATCTAAGCCACAACCTCACACAGGGCCACGAGGTTTATTCAGACACATTCCTTTCCAAAGCAATTAAGCAAAGAGCAACAGGTGATGCCCATTCATTTGCATTTGAAAACTGTTTTCTTCAGGCTTCACAATGGGGTGGCCTTAGGCAAAGACCTTCCTGACATTCAGGGCAACAGAACAATTGATAAGCAAAAGGCCCAAAGCAGGGTTTCTCCACTGAGACTTTCTTGGTCACACTAATATCTGAGTTTTCTGAGATGCTCGCCATTCACTTCAGCTATCCAGTACATGGCCATGTCACAGATCTTGGAGGTGGTACATATCTTGGACACAAAACCATGAGCCTATTCTGGAGAGTGGCTAGAATTCTGGAAGGAAACAGAAACTTAGGAAGATAGCAGGTGTTGCCCATGGATAAGGCAAGCCTCAGTTCATTCATAAGTTGGGCAAGATGAATGCTGGGAATCTTTCTACTATACAGGACACATCAATTGTTGCATTCTCTTTTCTAATATCTACAACCACGGACACAGTGGATACACAGACATAGAAACACTTGCCTTGTCAAACTACTTACTAGAAGAAGTCCACTCCAAATCAAACAAACCACCTTTCCTACCTATTCTCAGATCATGAGACAAAACCTGAATCACACCCACAAAGGCACATCCTTCCCCCATGTAACTCTGTGACTATCCGGAGTGTCCTTTGAGTGGTGGGCCAAACTATGTTTCCCCAAAATGGCCTGTCCTATCTCAGATCTGGTCTCCTTGGCCAACTCTGTGAAGTTGTCAGGAGCCAGCAGTGAACCACCACCTGCTTTCTCAGGAAAGGACCCTATTCAGAGCTCTCCTGGTATTTGGCCATCCTCACATCTGTAGGTACCAAGAAAGACTGACACTCTCCTTGGTAAATCCAAAAAAATGAGCCATTGGGTATTGGACTGGACTGGCTCCAGGTGCCTGGCTTCCTGGATCCGAAGTTCAGAGAGTTCCATCACCAAGAAAGTGAGGTAGATCACTTCTTCAGGAACTGAATGAGGTCACTGCCTTGACAACCACTTTGTACGAACAGTTGCTTTCAAGGGTCCCATGAGATGGAGGCTGCCCCTACTTCCTGTGACATTTTCATAAGTTAGAATGGTATATAAACCATGGGCACTCGGGAACCGCTCTCCACCTAGGACTGGTTTGGTCCATCTTCTCTACATTAAGAAGAGAGAGGCTGATTCATACACATCCCTTCATGCTGACGAGGTTGTTTGCCATAGAAGATGACTTTTCTCTCTCAGTCTTTCATAGCTGCCTACATCTTCTCAAAAGATCATTTCTGCATGGACCTTTGATGTTCTCAACAGGTGGAAGATGCCCTACATTCCTGTATTGTAAAACTAACCCTGTCCCTGCTCTTCTGTAAAGTTTGATTGAGAGAACAGTGTATGGTTTGAGTTAATAACATGTTCAATTTGGGTTAGGAATATTTCTGCATGACAAATAATGGTATTGGGAAACTATGATATTTACAAGAATATATAGGTGAAATATAAGTATAAAAATAGAAATCTAGGGAAGATATGTAGCCCAGAAGGGCATTGGGCCCTTAATTGGTACACATAGCTTTGAATGATGTTCTGCAAAAATGTCTCAGATAAATCTATTTACAATGGCATAGGAGCTTGTACCTTGGATGATTGAATGACGAAGAGAACATCCACTCAAAAAGAGATAGTCGGTAGGATTAGGAAGATAGTCGGTAGGTTTAGAAAGAAGAGTGAGTATAGGATTTAGAGCAAAAGATCTTAAGCAATAGGGTTTCGGGTAGACAGTGAATGTAAAAGTCAGCATATGTGAAGAGTCAGTCACAATGATGAACAGGGGAAAATATGTAGGAATACAGACATAAATAGAGACATTACTAAATCAGGCAAAGTATAAAGTGAGTGATAGGATTAGACATTTTCAACAGGCTTGAGGTTGAATATATAATCTTAGGAAGAAACAAATATGTAGTCACCAATACGATTGACATTTCAGAGCATTAGGAAACCTGGACATGGAAGGTTTTAGTAATCCATGCTCACTTTTCATTTAGGCTTTGGTACAATCTTAAGAGTGACCTTTGCTTTTTTGGTCCAGAATATTACTGTGATAAAATGTATATGTAGATCAGATGACATGAGTATTTCTTCGACCATTTCTGGCAGCAATATTTAAAATATGTATAAATTAGTATTGGGGGTACAACGAGGTGTACCCTGTGTCTATAAATATAGAGATAATGCATGAATAGATCATACAGTTAATAAATAATATAACTGGTTCCACTTTAAATAATGGATTGAATTGATATCTGAAAATATATAAGAAATCATATATTGATATAGAATCATTCATAACAACTAGTTATACGTCTAATTGTAATCTTAGTGTTATGGTTTATCATGAAGAGTGTGTGAGTTTTGCTTCAAAAGTGATTATGGAAATCGAAAATAATGTGTTTGGAAAGAAGTCTCATGAAAAGACCAGTCAGACACATGGAGGAATACATGTTTCTGAAGCAGAAAGTGATTGAAAGTGAAATAAAGGCCTATAAATTTGTGAACGTGTGGATGAAATATATATGCTATAATGTGCATAAACTCAAGAAATAGAAATGTACCAGTGTTGAATAAAAATGAACTTCAAAATAAATGTCATGTCCCATAGGAATCTACTTGCATTGATATTAAACTGGGTTAGTTACTGTAGAAATATTAGGATTTATATGCACTATTCACTGAAGTTAGTTTTCAATACTAGGAAACAAATATGTATTTCAGGTGAATGAATATTTCTGAGAATAATCTTGTGAAAATTTGATTATAAATCCACATATATGAACAAGAATAAATTTAGGGAGTGTATAATAAGACACATATGTTAAATATTATGAAATATCTGGAGAGTATATATATATATATATATATATATATATATATATATATTTATATATATATATATATATATATATATATATGCCAATCTAATTACACAGTGAAATATATATCATCCACACATCCAAAAATATTCATTTTAGTCGATATGGATTTATGTATAACTTTTTTTAACTAGGAAGCTCCCCCATAGGTTGAATTTTCAGTTCCTACATCGTTTAGGAGGAGTGATCTCTTCTCACAGTTTGTATCTGCCAAGTCATGTAACTCATGAAAATTTGCGTGTGATACCAGGTAGGATTCTATATGTGCATATAAAAATACATGTGCTGAATAGACTACAGAGAAAGGGAGACAGGAATTCACATATTTGTTAACATTAAAAGAACATGGAGAACTATTTCAATTAAAAATGGACTAGATTTATAACTCCTACCCTATATAATGCAAAACGCAAGTCCAAAAATACAACATGCCTTCTCTGAACTGCTTGTATTTCTATTCTGTTTCGGTTATTTTTCTCCATCATATTATGATTAGTACTCAGAATCTATTAGGGTATGTGTTAGTGTCAGGGATTCAGTATTTCAAATGTAAAATAGAAAAAGGAATCCAATGTGTATACAAATATGTGCTAAACAAAATCTTCCCACTCTCATCCAGAACAATTCCTTGACATTACCTTCGCCCAAACTAAGACACAATTAGAGGAGAAGAGTTAGAAAATCTGTGAATATATATATGGAATGGAATATGCTCAGGGGTTTACAACCTTGGCAGTGGTAGAGGAGTTTCCAAAAGTATGGGACAGGGTAAAAACTCCATAAACATGGAGCTCTGCTGGCCTAATACTTCTTGAGAAACTGCCTCTGAGGTTGGGCACTTGAAATATATGTTGTTGTCAGGAGCTTTAGCTGCTTTCTAGTGAGACCATCAAATCTGTGTCTGCATCTATGTGACCTGGAGGAAATGGTTTCTTATTTTCCAAAGAAACATGAGGCAGCAGTGCTGAATTCTCTCTTTGTAAGTAAACGGTGACCATTGGGGGATAAGTGTCTTTTCATGTGGACTGTGAAGCCATTTGGTCATCTTCTATTTTCGTGGTGTTTCTTGCTGCTGCACTGGGACTTTGGCAATTTCTTCATGAAATTAAAGGAGTTCAACTGGGACACAGTTCTGGAGGCAAATCTGTCATGTGTGGTGAGTCAGCGTCTGCAGGAGAATGCACCAACCAGGCTTCTAACGCACATAGCTTGGCCCCATGTCCATAGCAACCTGATTCTGAACATTGCCCGGAAACATCTCCATATAACAAGATGCCTTTTCATGTAAGGGTCTGCTGGCTGCACCATGTCAGTCACAAGCCATTTTTAAGCCAATGGCAGATCCACATGGCCCAAAAACAAATTTTTTATCACACACCTTCCCACCACTGCTCTAGGCACATTACTCAGCAGGTTCCAACTTACTGGCATCTCTGTTCTACACCATTTTTATGAAGCCCAGTCAATCAAGGCATTGTCTGGTACACTCATGATCAGCAACATCCAAAGGTTCTCCAGTGCCACCTGGTCATGGAAATTTCAAAAATTTCATGGTATTTATCAAGGCATTTTTCAAAGATGACGTTGGAGGCACTGTGGGTTTCAATTCATTCAGGAACCATTAAATGGTGAGGAAGCTCATTTCAATGAATGCTCTGGAGAACTCTCACAGGCAAGGCTTCCCAAAGAGTGGCCAAAAGGTCACATGAAGCCAGGCCCATTGAGGTCTACAATGTGACGTCCATGGGTGTTGTGACTCTCTACTATGGATGCCAAGTCTTTCAGAATAAAATCATGTGATATCCTGGCTGAGATTTCCCGGGCTCTTTGGAAAGCCACCCTGGGCCTAGATCTCTGTTTCCAAGGGTGATTCTCATAGGTGGCCTCCTAAAATCCCAACAAAATTCATGGCAATACTTCTCTGAAGTCAGTTCCAGAACTCAGTCTATAAGGGGAATCACACCAGAGTTCAAGCCCAGGTTTTCTCAGTCATGTCTTCCAACCGGACACAAATGACCAAAATTAAAACCAAAACACTCCCATATGGCCCTCATCTTCTTCCATATAGACACTAATCATAACCTCTGGCTGTAGGTTTCCATGAGTGACGGAGTCCAGGAGAGTGGCCAAAATAACTCCCTTGCCCTCATTGGTGTAACATCAGGGTGGTCTGGACACCCTTCATGTGAACCAGGATTGATCAAATATGCTAGACGTTAATACTTCTATGCTTCTCCAATTTGTGGAAAACTGAGTATCAGGTATATAGTTTTATGTGATTTGCCATCATGAGAAAACACAAGCACCTCTGCAGGTCTTTGAAGAACTCATTTGACCCAAAGGATCCCTATTCTCACTTGATCGAGTTCAAGAACTTTAAAGATAAAGGCGAGAGACTTCATCCACAATGACTGCTCTTTTGACCAATTTGGTTTTGGATGCACACATGGGATCTCTCTTTACATCCATCAGGTGCTGAAACTCTGAGCCACAACCTCACATAGGGCCAAGAGGCTGATTCAGACACATCCCTTTCCAAAGCAATTAAGCAAAGAGCCACAGGAGATGCCCATTCATTTCCATTTGAAAACTTTTTCTTCAGTCTTCACAAAGGGGTGGCATGAGGCAAAGACCTTCCTGACATTCAGGGCAACAGAACAATAGGTTAGCAATAGGCCAAAAGCAGGGTTTCTCCACTGAGACTTTCCTGGTCACACTGATATCTGAGTTTTCTGAGATGCTCGCCATTCCCTTCAGCTATCCTGTACATGGCCATGTCACAGAGCTTGGAGGTGGTACATATCTTGGACACAAAACCATGAGCCAATTCTGGAGAGTGGCCTGAATTCAGGAAGAAATCAGGAACTTAGGAAGATAGCAGGTGTTACCCATCCATACGGCAAGCCGCATTCCATTCATAAATTGGGCAGGAAGAATGCTGGTAAGCTTTCTACTAGACTGGACACATCAATTGCTGCATTCTTTTTTCTAATGTCTACAACCATGGACACAGTGAGATACACAGACATAGAAACCTTCGCCTTGTCAAATCCCTTATTAGAAACCGTCCACTCCAAACCAAACAAACCGCCTTTCCTACCTATTCTCAGAACATTAGACAAAATCACAAACACACACCCACACCAACAAAGGCACCTCTTTCCTCAAAGTAGGTCTCTGACTATCGTGTGTGTCCTCTGACTGCTGGGCCATACTATGTTCCCATCAAATGGCCTGTCTTGTCTCAGATCTGGTTTCCTTGGCCAACTCTGTGAAGTTGTCAGGAGACAGCGGTGAGCCACTTCCTGCTTTCTCAGGAAAGACCACTCTTAAGATCTTTCCTGTCATTTGGCTATCCTCACATCAGTAGGTAGCAAGAAAGACTGACTCTGTCCTTGGTAAATCAAAAGAAGTGAGACCACTGGGACTGGGACTGGGACTAGATTTGTGTGCCTGGCTTCCTAGATCCCAAGTTCAGAGAGTTCCATCACCAAGGATGTGAGGTGAGGTCACTTCCTTCAGGAACTGAATGAGGTCACTGCCTTGTCAACCACATTGTCTTAACATTTACTTCCAAAGGTCCCATGAAATGGAGGCTTCCCCTACTTTATGTGACACTTTCACAAGTTAGGATGGTATATCAACCATTGGTAACTGGGAACAGCTCTCCACACAGGCCTGGTTTGGTCCTTCTTCTCTACATAAAGAAGAGAGAGGCTGATTCAGACACATCACTTCATGCTGACCATGTTGTTTGCCAAAGAAGATGACTTTTGCTCTCTCAGTTCCTTCATAGCTACCTACATCTTCTCTAGAGATCATTTGTGCATGGACCTTTTAGTTTCTCAGCAGTTGGAAGATTTCCTTCATTCCTGTATTTTAAGACCAACTCTGTCCTTGCTCTTCTCTTATGTTAGATTGAGGGAACAGTGTATGGTTAGGGTTAATAACAGGTTCGATTTGGAATAGAAATCATTCTGCTGGATGAATAATGGTATTGGAAACCTGCAATATTTACAAGAATATATAGGTGAAATATGTGAGTATGAAAACAGAAATCTAGGTAAGATTTGAAGTCCAGAAAAGCATTGAGCCCTTGATTTCGGTATTAAGCTTTGATTTATTTTCTGCACAGATGGGATACTTTGCTTTGAATTATGTTCTGCAAAGATGTCTCAGATAAATTGATATATAATTGCATAGGACCTTGTAACTTGGATGATTGATTGTAAAAGAGAACTTCCAGTCAAAAAGGAGTAATCGGTAGTATTAGGAAGATAGTCGGTAGGTTTATATAGGAGAGTGAGTATAGGATTTGGACCAAAAGTTCTTTAGCTATAGGGTTTCGGGTATACAGTGAATGTAAATGTCAGAACATGTGAAGAATCAGTCACAATGCAGAACTGGGGAAAATATGTAGGAATGCAGATATCAATAGAGACTTTAGGAAATCTGGCAAAGTATAGTTGGTTGTGAAATGTTAATAAAATAGGTACTTGTCACTTTCTGTTTTTCTGTATGCTTAATAAAACACTGTTGAAATCTTGAGAACTGTTTTCTAATCTTTTTCCCAGAATGTGCTGTCCCCAACTGCCAAACTGCAGAATGTACTCCCTCACCCAGTTGCACGCAAACTGCTCACTCGCCCAGACTCATCAATAAACTTCCCTCCCTGCCCACTTCAAGGAAAGTATATGAGCTCTGCTCTATTCAAATTAGCTCTGAGCCCCAGCATGCTGGACCCCCAATAAACCCTTTGCTTTTGCATGAGGGAGTCTCTTGGTGGTCTCTTCCCCCAACGCTCTCCCGACCTTTATATATGGAGGTTCCTTCGAGATCCGGCAGGGGCGGAAGAGAGACCTCAATGGGCTACTCTCAGGGAAAGTAAGGCGCCTCTTTCTGGTTTCAGGTTTCAGGTTAGGGCTTGGCAAAATGGCTGTTGATGAAGTTGCATGAGCTCTCTTTGACGGTGGCTGGCAGATGTGTCACAGAGCCACAGGCTCTGGGGGACGCCACAGAGGACTCGGGAATCAAGGAACAATAGTCTCCTCGACTCAGTGATGTTTTGTTTCAGATTCGGTATTGCCAGCCCATCGGGTTTTGCCGGCTGCTCAGTCTTGGTCTCAGTGTTGGACGTTCATTGCCTGTCTTTATTATCTTGTCCTGTCTGTGTCGTGAGAGTTGCTTTTACTGTTTGTGTATCTTTCATTATGGGACAGGTCACTTCAATGCCTCTGTCTCTGACCTTGATCACTGGACTAAAGTCCGCTTAAGGGCTCAGAATCTTTCTTTTTCAGTAAAACGCTGGACCTGGCAGACTCTCTGTGCCTCAGAATGGCCCACCTTTGCATTCGGATGGCCCCTAGAAGGATCTTTCTACTTCGCACTAATTTAATAAGTCAGAGATATTGTCTTACAGCCAGGGCCACATAGCCATCCCGATCAACAGCCATATATCTTAACTTGGCAGGACCTCTGCAAATCTCCTCCTCCATGGGTGAAGCCTTTCCTTGCCATGTCCCCGCTCCTACTCTTTTCCCCACGATCTCTCAAACCCTCTGCTCATCCTCCTCCTCCACCCTCTATTCTCCCTGAGTCACAAGATTTGACTCTACTGGACTCTCATCCCCCTCCTTATCTTCTACCCTCATCCCACAACCCCCAGCACCCTCTAAGTGATTCCCCTGCTGCTGACTCAGCCTCTCCACCATTGGAGAAAGATAAGCCAGCCCAGCGCACTCCAGATAACTCCCCTGCAGCACACACAGCCCCTCCTCCCCTGGAGGAAGCTGGCCTGGCTAAAGGAACTCGACGGCGTCAAATGATTTAAAACCCTGAAACTCCCGTGTTGCTCCCCCTCCATTCCTATGGGCCAATGATTGACAACGGCCATGGAGGAAAAATGCAAGCCTACCAGTATTGGCCTTCTCCTCTTCAGACCTATAAAAATGGAAAAATAACAATCCTCCTTTTACCGAGGACACAACCTGGCTCTCAGGTCTGGTTGAGTCATTGATGTTTTCACACCAGCCTACTTGGGATGACTGCCAACAACTCATAGGGACTCTCTTCATGACAGAGGAACAAAAGAGAATCCTCCTGGATGCTAGAAAACAATATCCTCGGACTAGATGGGTGACCAACACAACTTCCCAACATAATCAAAGCCGGCTTTCTCTTGAAACGACCCAAGTGGGACCCCAACACATTTGAAGGTAAGGAGCATCTGTCCACTTATCACCGGGCTCTAATAGTGGGTATCTTAGTGGCCGCTAGGCGACCAACTAATTTGGCCAAGGTAAGAGAGATTATTCAAGGGCCTGGTGAATCTACCTCTATGTTCCTAGAGAGAACTATGGAGGCATATAGGAGATATACTACTTTCGATCCTCAGGCAGAGGATCAAAAGGCATCTGTCACAATGGCCTTTATTGGGCAAGCTGCCCTAGATATTAAAAGAAAGTTACAATGCTTAGATGGATTACAAGATATGATTTTGAGAGATTTAGTTAGAGAAGCCAACAAGGTATACTATAAGAGTGAAACTGAGGAAGAGAAGGGAGCAAAGGGAGGATGAGAGAAGCAAAAGACAGACTAAGGCATTGACTAAGGTCCTGGTCACAACAACAAACAGGCCAGAAATTAAGAAACAGAGAGACAGAAAGGGATACCTGGGCCCACACTAGAGGCCACCCCTGGCCTCAGATCAATGTGCCTACTCTAAAGAAAAAGGACACTGGGCCAAAGAGTGCCCTAGAAAGAGACAGCCACGCCAGCCAGACATTCAGACTCTGGAGGATGACTAAGAAAGTCGGGGCTCAGATCCTCTCCCCGACCTCAGGGTAACTTTTGAAGTGGAGGGGACCCCAGTAAACTTTGAAGTAGATACAGGGGCAATATACTCAGCCCTTAAGGCCCCATTGGGCCCTCTATCAAATAAAAGGTCTCTAATTCCAGGGTCTAAATGCAGTAAATATCAGACTTTGACAACTAAGGGGACCATGGACCAGGGGAAAGGATAAATCCATCACTCCTTCCTAGTAATCCCAGAATGCCCGGCCCCATTGATGGGCAGAGATCTGCTCACCAAGCTCTGGGCCAAAATAACTTTTAACCCTGAAGGCCCCCAAGTGGAATTTCTAAATCCTTCAGTAAATACTCCTATAATCATGGCTCTAACTATGTCAGTAGCAAATGTTCATCAACTCACTCATCTTTGTTCAAAGAAACTGCATTCATTCCTGAAAGATCAAGAAGAGAGTTTTCCACTAACCGACTCACAGTGAAAGAAAATAACTGAATGGGTAACAAAAGCCTGTCAGGTCCATCAATTGGTTAATACTTACCCTTCCAAGCTTCCTGCAGGAAAGCACCTACGAGGAACCATACCAGGAAAATTCTGGGAAGTGGACTTTACTGAAATTAAGCCAGCAAGGTATGGACTTAAATATCTTCTAGTCTTTGAAGATACATTTTCAGGATGGATTGAAGCCTTCCCCACAAAAAAAAGAAAGAAAAAAGAAAAAAAAAAAGAAACAGAGCAAATGGTTGTCAAGAAGATCCTGGAAGACATTTATTCTCCCCTTGACGACCAGTAGTCTTAACCCTCATCAGCCCCTTAAGCAGCGATGGCTGATCACAAATCCTACTGGAAAAGAAGTATGGTCTATCTCACATACAGCCCCCTTATGGACCTGGTGGCCATCTCTCCACCCAGACATTTGTCAGCTGGCTATAGGTCTTTCCTATTGAGATATCCCTGATGAAGAGGATCCCACTAAAATTCCATTAAATCCCTTCGGTACCATAGAAAATGGAAACAAACATTATGGATGTAGGGACACGTGAGCCAGATGCAGGTTGGCTAGCCTAGATTACTGTTTGCCCGGCGGAGTATCAAAGCCACAAACAGTCACGGCTGTGCGGGGGGGAGAGCAGACTTCTTCTGTAAGTCATGGGGCTGTGAGCATACAGGGACTGCCAATGGAACCCAAAATCCTCATCAAATTCTGTAAACAGCATTGGCCATATTACCAATTAGATAACCAAAACCGATGGCCCCAAGAGGGGTCTCTATATCCTCAAATTCTGCGTGACCTTTTAAACTTCTGAAAGTGCTCAAAAGGGTAAAAGGAGATTCCCCTATGTGGAGGCCTTCTCCCTCCTTTGCTCACATCCTGAACTATGCTTCTCCAATAGATGCTTACCCTCAGCCTTCTGCTCCAGACTCTCTGCTGTCACTCCCACCTCAGCAACTTGATTTCTGCCCTCCAATATCTAGATCAAAAACCCAAATCTCCGCCAGTTCTCAGACCATTGCCCCCTTGCTGAGGTAGCAGGTACTGAGGTACCACTCCACTCACTCACTACTCTCTTCTCCTGTCAGTGCCCGCACTGGGTCCCTCCAGGTCCTCTTACCAGCTAATGCAAAGCTCAAACCCACTGAGGAGAACCCTCAGACCCTTATCCAAAATGTAATGAAAATGGCCTTTAATGTTGCTTTGTCATCACTGAAAACAGGTTACTAAAAATTTAAAGTCCCTCACAGGCTTTTTTGGATACTCACTCCCGTTTCCCTCTCTGTTCTATCTGTTCTACTGCTCAAATTTTTCTTGCTATTAAGATCCCAAAGCCCTCTCCCAATATTCTTTTACATCTCTCCTTCCTCATTCTCAGATCCACGGAAGTTGCTCTCATCCCTGCCTTCCAAGTCGTCCCCCTCTGTACCAGGTCCACAGAAAAGTCTTAATTAACCTTCTCCAGAAGTCTTCACCATGGCTGATTTACGACTTTCAGCAAAAGAGTCCCTATAAAAGAGATCACTGTAGATAAACTTCTTATTTTCGTGTTGCCCTGGTCTCCTTGGAAACTGGCTAAAAAAAACCAGCACTCCTAATCTAGACACACCCTTAATAGTTTTTCACAAAATATGTGAAAAAAAGGCCTCTGGCCTTGAGCTGGGGCTTCACAGAGACGGCTACATTTCTAAGATAAAGAAGTTACAAACTGGGCTGCATGGAAACAGCTGGCAGGTTGAAAAACAAGAAAGAGAAGAAAAAGCTCTCCCCCACATAGGTGTCCTTGAAAAGTTAACTTGCCCCAAACTGAGGAAAAAACAGAAACGAAAACTGCTTTTTGTGAACTTCTGCAGACTGTGAACTTCTGAGCCCCTTTCCTTACGTGTTGTGTACAAAATTCTGAAACTACCTAAACTTGGGTTTCAGGGGATTAATTGATTACAACAGAAGCAGTGCCCCCTGAATCTGGTTGCAACCAAAAAAGACTGTTTTCCTGTCTTTGGTGCTATCTTAGGTGCCTTGCCTTGTTCGTCCCTACAACAGTATAATTCTATATACTTAAACACTGTTTATGTTTTCATGAAATGGTCAACAGATGTGATTAATTGTGTAATGGTGCAGATGTTTCCCAGAGTGCTCTATCATGATGCAGGTTCATTTGAAGATCAAAGAGGGGGGCATAGAACACGGTTCCACTGAAAACATATGTCCCTCACCTTAGCCATTCTATTACGAATAGTAGTTACTGCAGGGTAGGGCACGGGAACCATTACTCTGGCCCATGGGACACAACAAATGACCCAAAGCAGCAATAGATCAAAAATTAAAGATATTAGAAACCTCCATCACAGCTTTGAACGAATCTTTAACGTCTCTCTCTGAAGTTGTTTTACAGAACAGTCGAGGGTTGGACCTCCTTTTCATGAGAGAAGGGGGCCTTTGTGCTTCATTGAGGGAAGAATGTTGTTTTTATGTCGACAATACTGGAGTTGTAAAAAAAATCTATGAGTAAATTAAAAAGATGCCTTGAAGAGCGACAACGAGAGAGAGAGAGAGGCCCAAGAATGGTAGTTTGAGTCTTTTTTTACACAGTCCCCCTGGTTAACTACGTTTTTATCAACCCTAGCCAGTCCAATAATAATCCTCATATTATTGCTAACTATAAAACCCTGTTTTCTCAACCGTGTAATTTCTTTTCTCCAAGCTCAAATTGGACAAATTAAACTTATGGTAATACCCCACTAGCAGACATAGAATGTGACACCCCACAATGATCACTTTTATGATTAAAAGTAGCCAGAAGAAGAAGTGGGGAATGAAAGGTTAATAAAATATGTACTTGTCACTTCCTGTTTTTCTGTATGTGTAACAAAACACTGTTGAAATCTTGAGAACTGTTTGCTAATCTTGTTCCCAGAATATGCTGTCCCCAATTACCAAACTGCAGAATGTACTCCCTCACCCAGTTGAATACAAACCATCCACTCTCCCTGACCCATCAATGAACTTCCATCCCTGCCCTCTGCAAGGAAAGTATATAAGCTCTGCTTAAGCTGTTGTCAGGTCTCTCTGCTCTATTCAAGTGAGCTCTGAGCCCCAGCATGCTGGACCCCCAATAAAACCTTTGCTGTTGCATGAGATAGTCTCTTGGTGGTCTCTTTCTCCGGCACTCGCCCAAACTTTACTTGGATGATTGAATGTAGAAGAGAACATCTATTCAAAAAGTTATAGTCAGTAGGATTAGGAAGATAGTTGGTAGGTTTAGGAAGAAAAGTGAGTATAGGATTTGGAACAAAAGTTCTTTGCCAATAGGGTTTTGGTTAGAGAGTCAATGTAAATATCAACACAAGTGAAGAGTCAGTCACAATGATGAACAGGGGAAAATATGTAGAAAAGCAGATATCAATAGAGACATTAGGAAATCAGGAAAAGAATAAAGTGAGTTATGGGATTAGATATTTTCTACAGGGTTGAGGTTGAATGTATGAGCTTAGGAAGAAACAAAGATGAAGTCAACAATAGGATTGACATTTGAGAGCATTAGCATAGCCCAAGACAGTGTTCAAAATAAGCTCCGTTGCCCTCATTTGCCTAAATTCCCGGTGGCCTGTACATCCTTCCTGTGTACCAGGAGTGATCAAATAGGCCTGACCTTAATATTGCTCTGCTTCACCAATTTGAGGCCTACCGAGTGTCGGGTACACATTCTTTATGTAAATTGGAGAGATGAGAAAACCCAAGCACCTAGTGGAAAGCTTCTGAATTAATTTGAAGAAATCATTTGACCCAAATGATCCCTATTCTCACTTGATGGAATTCAGAAACCTTACAGAGGAAGGCAAAAGACTTCATCCACAATGACTGCTCTTTTTTGCCATTTTGGATTTGGATGCACACATGGGATCTTTCTTTAGATCCATCAGGTGCTGAGTATCTAAGTCAAAGAATCACACTGGGCCAAGAGGCTGATTCAGACACACCTCTTTCCAAATCAATTAAGAAAAGAGCCAAAGGTGAATCCTATTAATTTCCATTTGAAAAATCTTTTCTTCAGGATTCAAAAAGCTGTGGCCTGAGACAAAAACCTTCCTGACTCTCAGGGCAACAGAACAATAGGTAAGCAAATGGCCCAAAGCAGGGATTCTCCACTGAGACTTTACTGGTCACACTGATACCTGAGTTTTCTGAGATGCTCGCCATTCCCTTCAGCTATCCAGTACATGGCCATGTCACCGAGCATGGAGGTAGTACATAACTTGGACACAAAACCATGAGCCTATTCTGGAAAGTGGCCATAATTCAGGAAGAAAACAGCAACTTAGGAAGGTAGCAGGTATTGCCCATCAATAAGGCAAGCCATAGTCAATTCATAAATTGGGCTGGATGAATGCTGGGAAGCTTTCTATGAGACAGGACACATCCATTAATGCATTCTCTTTTCTAATGTGTACAAGTACAAACACAGTGGGATACACAGACATAGAAACACTTGCGCTGTCAAACGACTTATTAGAAACTGTTCACTCCAAATCAAACAAACTGCCTTTCCTACCTATTCTCAGAACATGAGACAAAACCACAAACCCACACCCACACCCACAATGGCACCTCCTTCCCTCAAATAGGTCTGTGACTGTCCGGTGTGTGCTCTGACTGATGGGTCATACTATGATCCCCCAAAATGGCCTGTCCTGTCTCAGATCTGGTCTTCTTGGCCAACTCTGTGAAGTTGTCAGGAGCCAGGATTGAGCCACTACCTGCTTTCTCAGGAAGAGCCCCTCTTCCGAGCTTTCCTGGCATTTGGCCATCCTCACATCAGTAGGTACCAAGAAAGACTGACTCTGTCCTTGGTTAATCCAAAAATGTGAGACCACTGGGACTAGGACTGGGACTGGCTCTGGGTGCCTGGCTTTCTGTATCCCAAGTTCAGAGAGTTCCATCACCAAGGAAGTGAGATGAGATCACTTTCTTCAGGAACTGAATGAGATCACTGCCTTAGCAACCACTTTATCATAACAATTGCTTCCAACGGTACCATGAGATGGAGGCTGCCCCTACTTCCTGTCACACTTTCACATGGTAGAATGGTATATCACCTGTAGGCAAATGGTAACAGCTCTCCACACAGGCATGGTTTTGTCCATCTTCTCTACATTAAGGAGAGATTGGCTGATTCTGATGCAACCCTTCATCCTGAACAGGTTGTTTGCCATGGAAGATGATTTTTGCTCTCTCAGGTCTTTCATAGCTGCCTACATCTTCTCCAGGGATCATTTCTGCATGGAGCTTTGAGGTTCTCA
Source organism: Callospermophilus lateralis (assembly GCF_048772815.1). Lineage (NCBI taxonomy): Eukaryota > Metazoa > Chordata > Mammalia > Rodentia > Sciuridae > Callospermophilus > Callospermophilus lateralis. Next base: position 1,364,542 of record NW_027514446.1, on the reverse strand, counting down.
GCAGATGGAAGATCCACTACATTTCTGTATTGTAAGACCAACACTGTCCCTGCTCTTCTGTAAAATGAGATTGAGGGAACAGTGTATGGTTAGGGTGAATAACATTTTCCATTTGGCTTAGGAATCATTCTGCTGGATGATTAATGGTATTGGGAACATGCGATATTTATAAGAATATAGAGGTGAAATACATGTATGAAAAAATAAATCTAAGTAAGATTTGAAGCTCAGAAAATCATTGGGCCCTTGATTGGGATACTTACCATTGAATTACGTTCTCACAGATGTCTCAGATAAATCGATATACAATGGCATAAGACCTTGTACGTTGGATGATTGAATGTAGAAGAGAATATCCAGTCAAAAAGGGATAGTCAGTAGGATTAGGAAGATAGTCAGTAGGTTTAGGAAGAAGAGTGAGTATAGGATTTGGAAAAAAAGTTCTTCAGCAATAAGTTATCAATTAGAGTGTGAAAGCAAATGTCAGCACATGTGAAGGTTCAGTCACACTGGTGAACTGTGGAAAATATGTAAGAAAGCAGATGGCAATAGAGACATTATGAAATCAGGCAATGTATAAAGTGAGGGATAGGATTAAACATTTTCAATCGGGTTGAGTTTGAATATATAATCTTAAGAGGAAACAAATATGTAGTCACCAATAGGATTGACATTTGAGAGCATTAGGCAACTTGGACATGGATTTTAGTAATCCATATTTTCTTTCCATTTAGGCTTTGGTACAATCATAAGTGTGATCTTTGCATTTTGTGTCCAGAATATTTCTGTGATAAAATGTATATGTAGATCAGGTGACATGCGTATTTCTTCCACCATTTCTGGGAGCAATATTTTGAAGACATATAAATTAGTATTGGGGGTACAAAGAGGTGTACACTGTGTCTATGAATATAAAGAAAAAGCATGCATAGACCATACTGTGAATAAATAATATAACTGGTTTTACTCTAAATAATGGATTGAATTGATATCTGAAAATATATAAGAAATCTGATATTGGTATACAATCATTCATTCCAACCAGTTATACATCCATTGGAAATATCAGAGTTATAATTTATCATGAAGGGGATGTGAGTTTTGCTTCAAAAGTGATTATGGAAATCGAAAATAATGTGTTTTGAAAGAGGTCTCAGGAAGAGACCAGTCAAGAAAGATGGAAGAATACATGTGTCCTGAAGCAGGAAGTGATTGAAAGTGAAACAAATTCGTATAAATTTGCGAACTTGTGGATAAAATATATATCCTATGATGTGCATAAACTTAAGAAATAGTAATGTACCAGTTTTGAATAAAAATGAACGTAAAAATACAAATCATGTACCATAGGAATCTACTTGCATTGATGTTAAACTGGGACAGTAACTCTAGAAATATTAGGATATGTATGTACCATTCACTGAAGTTAGTTTTCAGTACTAGAAAACAAATATGTATTTCAGGTGGATGAATATTTCTGAGAATAATATTGTGAAAAGTTGATTATAAATCCACATACGTGAACATGAATGAATTTAGGGAGTGTATATAAGACAAATATATTTCATATTTTAAAAATCTGGAGATTGTATATATATATATATATATATATATATATATATATATATATATATAACAAAACACACACACAGACATTCAAAAGTAGAAATAGATATGCCAATCGTAATTGATCGAGATATATATATCATCCACAGATCCAAAAATATTCAATTTACTGAACATGGATTTATGTATAATGTTGTTCAACTAGGAAGCTCACCCATTGGTTGAATTTGTAGTTCCAGCAGTGTTTAGGATAGTGATCTCTTCTCACAATTTGTGTCTGCCAAGTCAGCCACCTCACAAGAATGTACATGTGATACAAGTTAGGATTCTATATGTGCATATCAAAACACATCTGCTGAATAGGCTACAGAGAAAGGGAGACAGGAATTCACATATTTGTTAACTTTAAAACACATGGAGAGATATCCAAAATGGCGGCGGGTATGGAGAGATCAAGTCTCTGACCTCTTCAGCTGCGGTGGAATAGGGAGTCATAAACTGTCTAAATACTGTTTGCTCAGCATCACTAGGCAATGATGCACTGACATGAATCTGGGGTGAACAGTCTGGGCCACGCAGAACACACACCGAGCCCGGATCGGTTGCATTCAACCTCTGGTTTGCCTGCGTTTCGTGACTCAGCACTAACGATCCAGCTGAAATAACTGGTCTCCCCTTCTGAACTTACAGAGGTAGAAGCCAACCTAGCCTTCATAGGCAGTGGCCAAAGGATTGAAACGGGGCATGGGAGAGACAGTCAGGACCCACCAGTTGCATCGGTCACCCAGCAAAGGGAACGAATGATCACCATTTGCATGGGATACCACCATGGCATAGAACTGACGTCAAGGATGGAGGAGATAACTTCATTGAAACCAGCGCGACAGGTTTGTAATTCCCTAGCCATCTCTCTCCACACAGCAGGGAATCCTTAAGGGCCCCTCCCAGCTCTCCCGTAAGGGTCCCTCTCAGCTCTACCATGAGCGCGATAGCCAGACCAAGAAAATCAGGAGTGGCGAGGGACTTGTGGCACAGAACTCCAGGCTACCGCTCCCACCAGTGCTGACAACTGAGGTCTATTGCACCAGCTACTGGGGTGTGGCTCCCGGAGGGCAAACAAATTCGCTTGGGGATCTCAGCCCCAAGCTCTACAAACTTAGGGTCTGAGGGAAGCAAACCGGGAGAGTGTGCCCAGGTATTCATAAAAACAGGTCTCCCAGGAGCAGCAGACCTGGCGTGTTGCCAGTATTGTGGTGAGCGTCGCAGGTGAGCAGGGCATGGCTTGAGGAAACACAAGAGAAGGCCCTAGGGTGTCAGGATTGGACACCCGCCCAGTCTGGAAGGAAGAGAAGCTGCATAGTGATTGGTTCCCACCTACTGAGAGGAGAACCTCGGCCCAGTGGGCACAGCACCACCTATTGGAAGAGAAGTTAATCAAACTCTATGACTGCATTTATTATTATCATTATTTATTTATTTTTTAAATTTGGGTTTTTTTTGTTATTTTTTTTCTTTTTCTTTCATTTTCATTCTTGTTGTTGTTGTTTTTCTTTAACTTTTTTAATATTTTTAAGTTTTTAAATTTCTTTATTTTATTATTAATAATTATTATTATTATTAAATTGTAATTTTCATTTTTTTATTATCATTATTATTTTTCTAATTTTTCTTTCATTCTTTATTTTCTGTTTTTTTCTTTTGTCTTTTCATTTCTTTTCAATTTTCTTTTTCCCCCTTCCTTGAATTCTACCTGCCTACTCTCATTCTCTTATTGACTTCTTCCCTTCCCTTCTAATATCTTTCCTCCCAAGCATGAAATAAATTTATAAGACTAATCAGTAACTCAGCACTCAAACAGAACAAGAAGTAACATGAGCAGCATAAGAAAGCAAGAAAGAAAAAGAGTACAAACAATGAAGGACAGCCTAAATACTCAGGAGGACCTAGAGTCATCAGAAAAATGATCATATAAAGAACTCAAGGAATACCTTAGACAGATGGAATGGAACCTTAAAAAAGATATGAGACAGCAAATCCAAACAGTGAAAGAACACATTGAAAATGAATTACATGAACAGATTAAAAAAAAGAAGTTAAGCATCTTTATACGGAGTTAGAGATAATAAAAAAAGTCATACAATAATTCTAGAAATGAAGGAAATGATAAACCAAATTAAAAACTCAATTGAGAGAATTACTAAAAGAGTGGAGCAAGTAGAAGACAGAATGTCACATAATGAAGACAAAATATATCATCTTGAAAAGAGTCTAGCCAACTCAGAAAGGCTGGTAAAAAATCACGAGAAAATCATCCAAGAGATATGGGATAACATATAAAAACCAAATTTATGAGTCATCTGGATAGAGGAAGGTTCAGAGATTCAAACCACGGGAATGAGTAACCTACTGAATGAAATAACTACAGAAAACTTTCCAGAAATAAAAAAAAAGAAACGGATATACAAATTGTAGATTCATAGAGGACACTGAGCACAAAAAATCACAGTAGACCAACACCAAGACATTTGTTATAAACATATCTAATATACAGAACAAAGAGAAAATATTAAAAGCTACAAGAAAAAGGAGGCAGACTACATTCAGGGGTAAATCAATAAGGTTAACAAAGGATGTTTCATCACAGTTGATGAAAGCGAGAAGATCTTGGAACAACGTATTTTAAACACTGAAAGACAATGGATGCCAACCAAGAATTCTGGATCCAGCAAAATTAACCTTCAGGTACGAAAATGAAATAAAAATCTTTCATGATTAACAAAAGCTAAAAGAATTTGCAGCCAGAAAACCAGCATTGCAAAGCATCTTGAGAAAAACACTACATGAGGAAGAAATGAAAAACAACAACCAAAACCATCAGTGGGAAGTGACTGGGTAATGACAGAGTGCAGGGGGAAAGCTAATCATGGAGAAACAAAGTAAATTAAAAACAAAGATAAATAATTAAACATGGCTGGAAGTACAAACCATACATCAATAGTAGCTCTAAACGTTTATGGCTTAAAATCTCCAATAAAGCAACATAGGCTGGTAACTTGGATTAATAAAACAAATCCAACAATATGTTGCCTCCAGGAGACACATCTGAATGGAAAAGACATACACAGGCTGAAGGTGAAAAGTTGGGGAAATTTATACCATGCACACGGTCCTCGTAAGCAAGCAGGGGTGGCCATCCTCATATAGAATAAAATCGAAGTCAAGACTAAGTTAATCAAAAGGGATAAGAAGGACATTATATACTGTTAAAAGAAACCATTCACCAACAAGACATAACAATTATCAATATTTATGCACCAAATAATGGTGTTGCAATGTTCATAAAACAAATTCTTCTCAAGTTCAAGAATCAAATAGACCACAACACAATAATTATGGGTGACTTCAACACACCTCTCTCACCATTAGACAGATCCTCCAAACAAAAGTTGAATAAAGAAAATATAGAACTCAATATCACCATCAATATCCTAGACTTAACTGACATATATAGAATATATCAACCATCATCAAGTGGATATACTTTTTTTTCAGCAGCACATGGATCCCTCTCAAAAATAGAGCATATATTATGCAATAGGGCAACACTCAGTAAATATAAAGAGGTGGAGATAATACCATGCATTTTATCTGATCATAATGGAATGAAACTGTAAATCAATGATAAAAGAAGGAAGGAAAAATCCTACATCACTAGGAAAATAAACAATATGTTACTGAATAATCCATGGGTTACAGAAGACATAAAGGAGGGAATCAAAAAATTCTTAGAGATAAATGAAAATACAGACACAATATATCGGAATCTATGGGACACAATGAAAGCAATTTTAAGAGGGAAATTCATCACCTGGAGGTCATTCATCAAAAAAAGCAAAAACCAACAAATAAATGAGCTCACACTTCATCTAAAAGCCCTAGAAAAGGAAGAGCAAAACAACAGCAAATGTAGCAGAAGGCAAGAAATAATTAAAATCAGAGTGGAAACCAATGAAATTGAAACAAAAGAAACTATTGAAAAAACTAACAAAAATAAAAGTTGGTTCTTCGAAAAAATAAATAAGATCAACAGACTCTTAGCCATGCTAATGAAGAGAAGAAGAGAGAGAACTCAAATTACAAACATACAGGATGAAAAAGGCAATATCACAACAGATGCTACAGAAATACAGAAGACAATTAGAAATTATTTTGAAAACCTATATTCCAATAAAATAGAAAATATGAAGACATCGGTAAATTTCTTAAGTTACATGATTTTCCCAGACTGAGTCAGGAGGATACACACAATTTAAACATACCAATATCAATGGATGATTTAGAGGAAGCAATCAAAAGACTACCAACCAAGAAAAGCCCAGGACCAGATGGGTATACAGCGGAATTTTACAAAACCTTTAAAGAAGAATTAATACCAATACTTTTCAAGTTATTTCGAGAAACAGATAAAGAGGGAGCTCTGCCAAATTCATTCTATGAGGCCAACATCACCCTTATTCTGAAACAAGTCAAAGACACCTCAAAGAAAGAAAAGTACAGACCAATATCTCTGATGAAGCTAGATGCAAGTATCCTCAGTAAAATTCTGGAGAATCGTATTGAAAGGCACATAAAAAATAATTGTGCACCACGATCAAGTAGGATTCATCCCTGGAATGCAAGGATGTTTTAATATATGGAAATCAATAAATATTATTCATCACATCAATTGACTTAAAGATAAGAACCATATGATCATCTTGATAGATGCAGAAAGAGCAGTTGACAAAGTACAGCTTCCCTTTATGTTCAAAACATTAGAAAAACTAGGGATAACAGGAACTTACCTCGACATTGTAAAAGCTATCTATGCTAAGCCTCAGGCTAGGATCATTCTGAATGGAGAAAAATTGAAGGCATTCACTCTAAAATCTGGAACAAGACAAGGATGCCCTCTATCCACACTTCAATTCAATATAGTTCTCAAAACACTGGTCAGAGAAATTAGACGAAAGAAATCAAAGCCATAAAAATAGGAAAAGAAGAACGTAAATTATCACTATGTGCTGGTGACATGATTCTATAGAATCATAGAAGACCCAAAAGGGTCTACAAAGAAAACTACTAGAACTAATAAATGAATTCAGCAAAGTAGCAGGATCTAAAATCAACACGCATAAATCGAAGGCCTTTCTGTATATCAGCAACAAATCTTCTGAAACGGAAATGAGGAAAAGCAGTTCATTCAAAACATCCTCAAAAAAATTAAATACATGGGAATCAACCTAACAAAAGAGGTGAAAGATTTATACAATAAATCAATAGAACCCTAAAAAAAGAAGTAGAAGAAGATATTAGAAGATACAAAAATATACCCTGTTCATGGATAGGCAGAACTAACATCATCAAAATGGCGATATTACCAAAAGTTATCTATAGGTTTAATGCAATGCCAATCAAAATCCCAATGGCATTTCTTGTAGAAATAGAGAAAGCAATCATGAAATTCATATGGAAAAATATAAGACCCAGAAATACAAAAGCAATTCTAAGAAGGAAGTGTGAATCAGGCGGTATTGTGATACCAGATTTCAAACTATATTACAGAGCAATAGTAACAAAAACAGCATGGTACTGGTACCAAAACAGGCGGGTAGACCAGTGGTACGGTATACAGGACACAAGAGACTAATCCACAAAGCTACAACTATGTTATATTTGATAAAGGAGCTAAAAGCATGCAATGGAGGAAGGATAGCATCTTCAACAAATGGTGTTGGGTAAACTGAAAATACATATGCAACAAAATGAAACTTAATCCCCTCCTCTCGCCATGCACAAGAGAGTTAACTCAAAGTGGATCATGGAGCTAGATATCAAATCAGAGACTCTGCATGTGTTAGAAGAAAAAGTTGGCTCTGGTCTACATATTGTGGGGTCGGGCTCCAAATTCCTTAATAGGACACCCATAGCACAAGAGTTAATAACAAGAATCAACAAATGGGACTTACTTAAATTAAAAAGTTTTTTCTCAGCAAAAGAAACAATAAGAGAGGTAAATAGGAAGCCTACATCATGGGAACAAATTTTTACTCATCACACTTCAGATAGAGCCCTAATATCCAGAGTATACAAAAAACTCAAACAATTAGACAATAAGATAACAAATAACCCAATCAACAAATGGGCCAAGGACCTGAAAAGACACTTCTCAAAGGAGGACATACAATCAATCAATAAGTACATGAAAAAATGCTCACCATCTCTAGCAGTCAGAGAAATGCAAATCAAAACCACCCTAAGATACCATCTCACTCCAGTAAGATTGACAGCCTTTAGGAAGTCAAACAACAACAAGTGCTGCTGAGGATGTGGGGAAAAGGGTACTCTTGTACATTGCTGGTGGGACTGCAAACTGGTGCGGCCAATTTGGAAAGCAGTATGGAGAATCCTGGGAAAGCTGGGAATGGAACCACCATTTGACCAAGCTATTGCCCTTCTCGGACTATTCCCTGAATCTTACAAGAGCGTATTACAGTGATACTGCCACATCGATGTTCATAGCAGCACAATTCACAATTGCTAGACTGTGGAACCAACCCAGATGCCCTACAATAGATGAATGGATTAAAAAAATGTGGCATTTATACACCATGGAGTAATATGCAGCACTAAAAAATGACAAAATCATGGAATTTGCAGGGAAATGGATGGCACTAGAGCAGATAATGCTTAGTGAAGCTAGCCAATCGTAGAAAACAAATACCAAATGTCTTATTTGATATAATGAGAGCAACTAAGAACAGAGCAGGGAGGAAGAGCAGGAAGAAAAGATTAACATTAAACAGAGACGTGAGTTGGGGGGGAGGTAGAGAAAAGGTAAATTTCATGGTAATGGAGGGAGACCCTCATTGTTACACAAAATTACATATAAGAGGTTGTGAGGGGAATGGGAAAATAAATAAAGAGAGAAATGAATTACAGTAGATTCGGTAGAGAGAGAAGATGGGAGTGGAGGGGAGCAGGGATAGTAGAGGATAGGAAAGGTACCAGAATACAAGTTACTAATAGGGCATTATGTAAAATGTGGATGTGTAACCGATGTGATTCTGCAATCCATATTTGGGGTAAAAATGGGAGTTCATAACCCACTTGAATCTAATGTATAAAATACGATATGTCAAGAGCTTTGTTATGTTTTGTACAACCAACTAATAAAATAAAATAAAATAAAATAAAATAAAATAATCGAAAGAAAAACACATGGGGAACTATTTCAACACAAAATTGACTAGATGTATAACTCCTACCTTATATAATGCAAAATTCAAGTCCAACTATACACCATGCCTCCTCTGAAATGCTTGTAATTCTATTCTGTTTGGGTTGTTTTTCTCCATCTTATTAGGATTAGTAGTCAGAGTCTAGTAGATTAGGTGTCGGTGTCCGGTATTCAGTATTTCGAATGGAAAATTGGAAAATGGACCAAATGTGTATGCAAATATATGCTACACAAAAATTTTCCCACTCTCATCCAGAACAATGCCTTGACATTACCCTCGTCCCAAGTAATACATCATTAAAAGTCAAGAGTTAGAAAATCTGGGAATAAATATCTGGAATGGAATATGCTCAAAAGTTTACAACCTGGGAGGTGGTAGAGTAGTTTTTAAAAGTAAGGGACAGGGTAAACACTCCACAAACATGGAGCTGTGCTGGCATAAAGACTTCTTGAGAAACTGCCTCTGAGTTTGAGCACTTGAAATATATGTTGTTGTCAGCAGCTTTACCTTCCTTGTAGTGAGACCATTACAGCTGGGTCTGCATCTATGTTACCTGGAGGACATGGTTTAATATTTTCCAATGAACATGCGGTAGCAGTGCTGAATTCAATCCTAGTCGGTAAACTGGGGCCACTGGGGGCTAAGTGTCTCCCCTTGTGGACTGTGAAGTCATTGGGTCATCCTCCACATTTTGTGGTGTTTATTGCTGCTGCACTGGGTGTTTAGTATTTGCTTCACGAAATACAAGGAGTTCAACTGAAAAACAGTGCTGAAAGGAGTTCTGTCATATGTGATGGGTCAGGGTCTGTACGAGAATGCACCAACCAAGGTTCTATCCCTCATAGCTTGCCCCTTGACCATAGCAACCTGATTCTGAACATTCCCCTGAAACCTCTCCATATAACAAGGTCCCTTTACTTGTAAGGGTCTGTTGCCTGCACCATGTCAGCCACAAGCCATTTGGAAGACAATGGCAGATCCACATGGCCCCACCACAGATATTCCATCACACACCTGCCCACCACGGCTATAAGCCCACTAGTCAGCAGACTCCAACTTACTGGCATCTCTGTTCTACACCATTTTCTTGAAACCCAGTCAATCAAGGCACTGTCTGGTATACTCATAATCATCAACAGGATATCCAAAGGTCCTCCAGTGCCACCTGTTCATGAAAATTTAAAAAAAAATTTCATGGTATTTATCGAGCCATTTTTCAAGCATGAAGTTGGAGGCAATGTGGGTTTCAATTCATTCAGGAACAATTAAATGTTGAGGATGCTCATTTCCATAAAAGCTTTGGAGAACTCTCAGAGGCAAGTCTTCCCAAAGAGTAGCCAAAAGGTCACATGAAGCAAGGTGCATTGAGGTCTACAACGTGAGGTCCATGTGTGTTTTGACTCTCAACTATGGCTGCCAAGTCGTTCAGAATAAAATCATGTGATATCTTGGCTGAGATTCCCAGTGCTCTGCGGAAAGCAACCCTGGGCCTAGATCTCAGTTTCCAAGGGCAAATCTCATGCGTGGCCTCCTAAAATTCCAACACAATTCATGGAAATACTTCGATGACGTCAGTTCCAGAATGCAGTCTCTTAGGGTAATCACACCAGAGTTCAAGCCAAGGTGGACCCAGTCGTCTCTTCCAACCGCCACACAAATGACCACGATTCAAACCAAAACAATCCCACATGACCTCATCTTCTTCCATTTAGGCACTCATCATAACTTCTGGCTGGAGGTTTCCATGAGGTGTTCACCCCAAGACAGTGTCCAAAAAATCTCCCTTGCATCTCATTTGCCTAAAGTCAGGGTGGCCTGTACACCCTTCCTGTGAACCAGGAATGATCAAAAAGGCCTGCCATTAATACTGCTCTGCTTCTCAAATTTGAGGCCTACTGACTGTGGGTTTTAGATTCTTTATGTGAATTGGAGTCATGAGAAAATCTAAGCACCTATGGGCTAGCCTCTGCAGGGTTTGAGGAACTTATTTGACCCAAAGAATCCCTATTCTCACTTGATGGAGGTCAGGAAAGTTACAGAGCAAGGTGAGAGACTTCATCCACAAGGACTGCTCTTTGGCCATTTTGGTTTTGGATGTACACATGGAATCTTTCTTTAGATCCATCAGGTGCTGAGACTCTAAGCCACCACCTCACACAGGCTCAAGAGTCTGAATAAGACACATTCTTTTCAAAGAAATTAAGCAAAGAGCCACAGGTAATGCCCATTTATTTCCATTGCAAAACTCTTCTTTTCAGGCTTCAAAAAGGTGTGGCCTGAGGCAAAGACCTTCCTGAAATTCAGGGCAACAGAACAATAGGTAAGCATAAGGCCCAAAGCAGGGTTTCTCCACTGAGACTTTC